>NC_135954.1:52498319-52813155 GCF_053455715.1 Rhinoraja longicauda | reverse complement strand
AGCAGCTTTTGGATGGCTCTTCAAAGCCCTGACAGAAGCAAAAGATACCCTCTTCACGTTAAGCCCAGGCAACAGCACTGTGCAAAACGGTATTGGGGCAGAGAGTCGGTGCTATAAATGTCAAAGACACCGAAATCATTCCTACCCACGATCTCCAGGCACTCTTGGCAATCCGCCAGCCACGGCTGCTCCCACCGCGGTGCAGAGGAACTCAGGAATTCCACACGAAATGGAGAAATCCTTAAACAAAGGAAAGTTTCCACAGTCCGACGTTCGGTCAAGCTATGAAATCTCACTGCAACTGTTCCTCCTCCTTCGACAAGAACCTTGAAAGGTTGCTTCAAAACTTCTCAGTCGCCGGAGCAGAGAAAAACACGACCTCTCTCTCTCTCTCTCTCTCTCTCTCTCTCTCTCTCTCTCTCTCTCTCTCCTCTCTCTCTCTCTCTCTCTCTCTCTCTCTCTCTCTCTCTCTCTCTCTCTCTCTCTCTCTCTCTCTCCTCTCTCTCTCTCTCTCTCTCTCTCTCTCTCTCTCTCTCTCTCTCTCTCTCTCTCTCTCCATCTGCTTCTCTCTCTCCATCTGTTTATCTGTCCCCATCACTTTGATTGTTTTATTCTAATAATTTCCTTACTGCTCTTGACTTTGTTCCTTTCTTTCTTCATTGCTGTGCTAAACTTTTATTTTTTGCTGTTATAATTCAATTTATTAAAATCTCTTGTGTATAGAAATCTTTTCCCTCGTGCATTATTTGGAGGGGGGGCGGGTAATGTGGTATTGCTGTGAACCTTGGGAACTTTTCATATTGACATGATTCTCTTCATGTTTCATGTACACCTTTTCCTGTGCTATTAATATCTTGGTCTGTTGTGAACCTACCCAGTGGGGGTTGTGCAGCTCAAAGGAATCAAACAGGTACGAAATGCATGTTGCATTGATATGAAAAATCCATATCAAAGTCTGGATTTAGTATACAATTTTCAGATTAATTGGCGACAGTTATGATTTAAATGTGGCTGCATGAATTATAACTGAAATAAAGGTTGAGCTCTCAAACACTAATTAGATACAATTTACTTTGAGTTATGTTTGCAGCTGGCACTCTTATGTTCCACTTGCCATTGAAGTGTGCAATGTGGTGCCTGGGAGCATTATGATATTCTCCAGCCGTAAGAAAGAAGGCACCTAATTCCTCTAATATGACAGCAGTGGCCTGTCTGGTAGAATCACTGGTAGAGCCACTGTCTCACAGAGCCAGAGACCAGAGTTGGATCCTGAACTCAGGTGCTGACTGTGTGGAGTTTGATGTTCTGCCAGTGACCACATGTCCGGGTTAATGGGTTAATTTCGGGTTAGTGGGTTAATTGGCCCCTAGTGTGCAGGGTGTGAATATGAAAGTGGGATTACATAAAACTAATGCGAACAGGTGATCGATGGTCAGCACGTCTTCGGTGGGCTGAAGGGCCTCTTTCCATGCTGTATATTTCAAGCACAAATTGGGTTTATATGGAAGATTGAAATGAGGAATATCCTTTAAATGGTTAGAAAGGCAGATGATGCAATGTCAATGGTTTGGGGGGGGGGGGGGGGGGTTGGGGAGGGGGAGAAGGTGGACGGAGGCAAGGGGGAAGTGGGGGGAGGGTATCACCCAGAAGGTCAAACATGGATTTCCTAATCTCAGGATATGGTTCCAATCCTGCAGAAATGTAATAGCATGACTGATCAAGATGATGAAGGAACGGTTACATCTCAAAAGGGTAATTATCAATAACTGCATCAGCACAAGAATCAAGACCTCTGGACATTTCAACATATTGATTGCTTAAAGATAACCTCAGGAAGAAAAATCATCTTAATTTATGTTATGTGCAGGAAGAAACTGCAGATGCTGGTATACACCGAAGACAGACACAAAATGCTAGAGTAACTCAACGGGACAGGCAGCATCTCTGGAGAGAAGAAATGGGTGATGTTTCGGGTTGAGACCCTTCTTTATGTTATGTTCTTCATTAGGTTCATGAATGAAAATGAATCAGATTATTTTCATCTTTTTTTACGTACCTATGATGTTCTTCAAAAACCAAAGCAAAAAGTCAATACAAGAACACCTATCCTCGATGCCTGAGTTATCCAAGAGCCTGTTTCTCTTTGTTTATCAAGCATCAGTTAAGCTGGTATTATTATAAAATATGAAAGTGGGCGGCACGGTGGCCTGTGTCCTGCATGGGTTTTCTCCGAGATCTTCGGTTTCCTCCCACACTCCAAAGATGTACAGGTATGTAGGTTAATTGACTGGGTAAATGTAAAAAAAAAAAAAATTGTCCCTAGTGTGTGTAGGATAGTGTTAGTGTGCGGGGATCGCTGGGCGGCGTGGACTCGGTGGGCCGAAGGGCCTGTTTCCGCGCTCTATCTCTAAATCTAAAAAAAATGACTGTCCCTGTTCAGAGTCTCTCAATTCCCATCTCATTTTCTAACAAGCAGCACCACACCTGCCACTGTAAATGTTGGTTCCTGACATGTCTGATCTCAAATGTTGTGTCAAGCACATTAAAAGGCCTACGTGATCATTAAATTATAAATTTGGAACAGTCAAATTAAGGTCTGTGTCGTCCACACATACTGTCAAAGGTAACATTAATTTTTCATGAGAATGTCATTATCAGCTGTGAAAATAAATGTTTTGAAAGTCATATTCAGCATAATGTTCAATGTAACGTTTTTATCAAATTATAAAATATAACAGGAAAATACTTTGAATATCATCAAGATTTATTTTAAAATACATAATGAAATAAGGTATTACAAATTTAACTTAGTTATCTGTCTGATATCAGTAGGCATTTAAAAAAAAAAAATACATGATCCTTAGAGGTTTATACAGAGAACTTTTTTAATGGAACACACACAAAAATATGGAATTAAGAGTGGTTATTGGGTAGCAGATTTGTGGTCATTGAATCTTGAGTAATTTAAGTGATAGTGGCACAGAGTCATACAGCACCAAACAACTCCACGGACCCACTCAGTCAGTAGTGACCTTCACCCATTTACACCAACTCCATTTTACTCTCCCCACATTCCCAACAACTCCCCCCTTCTACTACCAGTCACCTGTACACTTGGGCAATTTACAATGGTCAAACCTACTAATCCGTTAAGTATTGTGAGGTACCTCATGGATATTTAGGATATCCATTAGGATGTCATTAGGATGTAGAAGTAAATCAGAGAAGTTTGGTCTAAATTACTTTAAATATTTGGTTTTGAAATGAGTGTGAGGCCACCACAATCAAATAATATATTGCAGTGCTGAAGGAACAACTCATGCAACACATCAGCCAGGTTGCACTGGCAGACAGAGCAAAAGAGGACATCTGGTCATATCTAATGGACCTGGCAGCATGTTCTGGACTTCTGCTCCGGTGTAGACGTGTGCAATACCCTGGAGTCTATAAGTGGCGCATCTGATTTTCCCTTCAACCCATCTCTCAACTGAGTGTAGATACTTTCTGCAAGTTGCTGAGCTGATTGATCAGAGATGGTCCATGTCTTACACCTTAGCAATAGCTGGCATGTCAAGTGTGCCCTCAATCACTCGAATGAGAACAGAAACCTTCACTGAAAAAGTGGAGGTCTGTCAATGCTTTATTTTACTTTATTTAATGATAATAAGGTCATCAGGTCATAAGTGATAGGAGTAGAATTAGGCCATTAGGTGCATCAGGTTTACTCCGCCATTCAATCATGGTCGATCTATCTCTCTCTCCTAACCCCATTCTTCCGCTTTCTCCCCATAACCTCTGACACATGTACTAATCAAGAAAATATCTATCTCTGTCTTAAAAATATCCACTGACTTTACTTCCACAGCCTTCTGTGGCAAATTATTCCACAGATTCACCACCCTCTGACTAAAGAAATTTCTCCTCATTTCCTTCCTAAAAGAACTTCCTTAAATTCTGAGCCTATGATCTCTAGCCCTAGACTCTCCCACTGGTGGAAACATCCTCTCCACATCCACTCTACCCAAGCATTTCACTTTTCTGTACGTTTACGCTATTTTACATCCAGAGGTAGGGACTCAGGTTTTGTTGTCTCAGCTTCGCTGGCACTCGTGGCCTGCTCTTCCTTCCTCGATGGCCACCACAGTAATGGCTTTGGGTCATTGGGAGTGTGTGGCCACAATAGTTTAGTGCACTGCAAGGCTAGTGCCAAAGTTGACCATGAAATGGGGCCGTGCAATATAATTTGACCTGGGGCTGTGGGAAATGAAAATATGATTCCTGGGTGAATCTGATAGTCATTTTCAATACTTATGTGTATACCAATAAACACAGGCATGGACCTGCACTGAGATGAAGATATATTCTGTGGTTCTGTATGAACCAATAGAGAAAGTACAGCCTCACAGTTTTTCAGGGATTTATTATATCAGGTCTAGAAGTGATGAAAATCTGATCCACTAAATCTAAATAAATGAATGCTGGTACAATGGAGAAACTGCAAACAATTAATGTATCCCTGCTGCACATATATGAAGAAATGTTACACCTCTTACTATTAAATGCACCTGCTTGAGAAATTTGGATTAGAAACTCCAACACCTCATAAAATTTAATCAGAATTGCCCTTGACCAAAACTTCTTCCATTTAAAGCTTATTAAAGCAGTCTCCCATATCATTGAAATTTGTACATCCAGTTAATATGCATAGCTTTGTTATCAAGGAAGCAACTAAATCATCATCTGCGTGACTCGAATAACAAATAATAATATATGTAGAAGAATTGCTCTGCCGCTTTTTCTTTCCGGAGAAAACCATTTACAGCTGATAATTTGCAGTGCGGTTTGATTTGAAGCTTTCAACTTCCAAAGGGGACTTAACATTGACTTAGATGAATACCTTAATGATATAATAATACGTTAGGTTACTAATTATCCGCAGGTAAAAAGAAGAACAAAATGGCACAGAGCAATAGTTGACATTTGCTAGCGGAATTAAATAATTAACGGTTAATTTACATTAGCCTCTGCAAAGGTTACAATCGACAGGTGTCAAAAGTAAACAGGATGCAGTAAAACAGGTGAGCAGGAAATGGGCAATAGCAGCAAAGACAAGAGTGAATGTCAGCCGAAATAATGTCTCTGAGGACTCAATAATAGATTACAGTAATTTAAAAGGAATATTTAGAGCAGTTACCCGAGACATATGCCTAAAGCATCCTTACACGTCCCACTTAATATATGGTTTCCATTTAACTGAAATATTAATCACCTCAGCTCTTTAGTTCTTTGCCAAGTTGTAATTTTCCCTACTATCACGCTCGTGTAACTGAGGCGTAAAAATTAAGCTGAAAAGTAGGAATATTTGGAACGTGAGTTTCATTCCACTAAATGACCAGCTGAGGAGGCAAATCTATGATTATATAATCATTGTCATCCAGCACTGAAACAGATTATTTAACCCTGCTTTTCCCATGCCAACTAAAGTGCACCATCTACACTATCCCCACCTGCCCGTGTTTGCCTCATGTCTCTCTAAACCTTTCCTACCTGTTCAAATGCCTTTTTAAATCATGTTATAGTTTCTGCCTCAACTACCACCTCTGGCAGCTCATTCCATATACCCATTAGCCTCTGTGTGAAATAGTTGCCCCTCAGATTCTTATTAAATCTTTCCCCTCTCTCCTTAAGCCTATGTCCTTTGGTTTTTGATTCCCCTACTCTGGGTAAAAGACTCTGTGCATCTACCCTATCTATTCCCAGTATGATTGTATACAACTCTATAAGATCACCTCACATCCTGCTGCACTCCAAGGAATACATTCCGAGCCTGCCCTACCTTTTCCAATAGCTCTTCCTATAGCTCAGGCCCTCAAGCCCTGGCATTATCCTCATATGTCTTCACTGTGCTCTTTCTAGCTTAACAACATCCTTCCAATAGCAGAGTGACCAAACTTTAACACAATTCTCCAACTGTAGCCTCACTGGCACCTTGTACAGCTGTAACATAACATCCCAACTTCTATACTCAATGCCCTGACTGATGAAGGTCAATGTGCCAAAAGCCTTCTCCACCACCATATCTACCCGTGACACCAATTTCAAGCAACTATGTACCTGCACTTCTAGATTCATCTGCTCTACAACACTCCCCAGAGCCCTGCCATTTATTGTGAAAGTCCTGTCCTGGTTCGACTTTCCAAAATGCAACACCTCTCATGTATCTGCATTGAACTCCATTAACCATTCCTTTGCTCACTACCCAACTGATCAAGATCCTGCTATAACCTTTGATACCCATCTTTGCTATCTGCAATGACACCCACTTTAGTATCATCTGCAAACTTACTAATCATGCCTTGTATATTCTCATCCAAATTATTTACATAGATGACAAACAACAATAGCCCAACACCGAACCCTGAAACAAAGCACTCTTCACAGGCCTCCATTCTGAAAACCAACCATCCACCATCACACTCTGCTTCCTTCCATGAAGCTAATTTTCTAACCAGTCTAAGCACATATATAATGTCTTCAACTCTGCCCTCCTCATCCTTCTTGGGTACATCTTCATAAAATTCGAATCAGTTCATGAAACATTATCTCCCACGTACAAAAGTGTGTTGACTATCCATAAACACTTATTGTTTATTTAAATGCATGTGGATCTTACCCCATACAATATTCTCTATTTTCCAACCACAGATTTATCTGACCACAGATGTTACAGGTGCAATAATAACATTTAAAAGACACTTGGACAAGTACATGGACTGGAAAGGTTTAAAAGGATATGGACCAAAAGCGTGCAAATCGGACTAGCTTTGATGGGGCATCTTGGTCTGCAAAGGTCAAGTTGGGCCAAAATGCCTATTTCCATGCTGAATGACTCCATAACTCTACACAAAATAAAACCAGGAAATGCTGGAAACACTCATCAAGTTGATTAAGATAGGGTGATTTAAAAAAAAGCATATGACACACTTGCCTTTATCAGTTGGGGAAATGAGTTAGGAAGTTGGGTCTGAATTAAACTTTGGTTATGCCAAACTTGGAGTATTGTGTGCAATTCTGTTTGCCACTAAAGGATGTGTAGGATGAGAAAGGACGTGTGGGCTTTGGAGAGGGTGCAGAAGAAGTTTACCAGGATGTTGACTGGATTAAGGAGTGTTAGTTATGAGAAGTGTTGGAATTTTTCTCAAGAGCATTGGAGGCTGAGGGGTGACCTGACAGAAGTATATGAAATTATTAGAGGCATAGATGTGCACTCCAAAGACGTCTAGGTATGTAGATTAATTGGCTTGGTGTATGTGTAAATTGTACCTAGTGTGTGTAGGATAGTATTATGTGCGGGATTGCTGGTTGGTGCAGACTTGGTGGGACGAAGGGCTTGTTTCTGCACCAACCAGCAAAACTAAATTAAACTAAACATCGATAGGGTTGATTGTCGGAATCTTTTTGATAGGGTAGATATATCAAATACTAGAGGGCATGACTTCAAGGTGAGAAGGGAAAAGTTGAAAGGTAATTTGTGAGCAGATCTTCTTTTACACAAAAGAAGTAGGTGTCTGAAATGTATCGTCAGTGGAAGTGGTAGAACACTGGGAACACTTAAGCGGCATTCAGATAGGTACCTGAGCAAGATGAAAGGGAGGGATATGAATCATGTGCAGGCAAATAGGGTTAATTTAAATTGGTGTCATGGACAGACTTGGCATCATAGGCTGAAGAACCAGTTCCTGAGTTGTATTGTTCTCTGCAAGACAGCAAAAATCAAACAAATAAAGAGATTACCAGAATTTATGATCTCTTGTGTGCTTTATTGAGGTAATTGCTCTTTTATCACTCAATATATCTTTTTTTTCACTGTGTTACAGCAGGTATAGCTGGAATTTGACAATTTAAACAAAACCATGTTTCAGGGGAAGTCTGTACATCAGTATTCGTATGGGAATCATGAGTAATATTTCTCAATGAAGTCCTGATCCTGTATAATTACATCTATATGTGCATGTAAACTGTCGTTTAAGACATCTCGATAACAAATAATAATAATAATATAATAATATATTCCTTTATTCGTCCCACACCGGGAAAATTTACAGTGTTACAGCAGCAAAGTGGATAGCAAGAAGCAAGAGATCATTCATTATAAATAAAAGATACATAAATTGTCATCAGTTTTCTGTGTGTTCTTAGCTGTTATTGTTGACTCGTCTGCTGGGAGCAGTGCTGGTTGTGCAGTCTCACAGCAACGGGAAGGAAGGACCGCCTATATCTCTCCTTCACGCACTTGGGGTGAAGGAGTCTTTCACTGAAGGAGCTACTCAGTGCAGTGACAGTGTCCTGCAAGGGGTTGGAGTCGATGTCCAGCAGCGATGTTAGCTTTGCCATTATCCTCCTCTCTCCCACCACCTGCACTGAGTCGAGGGGGCAACCCAGGACAGAGCTGGCCTTCCTTACCAGCTTCTCGAATCTCTTCCCTTCTGCTGCTGCTGCTCCAGCAGACCACTCCATAGAAAATGGCCAATGCAACCACTGTGTTGTAGAAGGTCCTTAGGAGTGCCCCCTGCACTCCAAAGGACCTGAGTCTCCTTAAAACAGGTCCAGCATAGACACCCAAAAGGTTTATGGAACAGTTCTTACTTTGTGCTTGCTTGTTTTCTTTCTTCATTCATTTATCTTGGTAATTCAGAAGGAGACAGACATAAGATATTGGATCAAGATGTTGTGGTCTTTTTGATAACTCTCTACCAGATTTCCCTTGAGTTTTGTCAGTTATTTTCTTGGAGCCAATCCTCAGAAGTGGTTATTAAATGAACACATCCATGAATTTCTGTGCCACTGTATCATTCTAGTCAACCTCAGTGGTGGAGTGACACAGCTGGCAGAGCTCCTGCCTCACAGCACTAGAGATCCAGGTTCAATCCTGATCTTGGGTGCCGTATGTGTGGAATTTGTGCATTCTCCCTGTGACCGTGTTTGTTTCCTCTGGGTGCTCCAGTTTCTTCCCACATCCTAACGATGTGTAGATTTATAGATTAATTGGCTTCTGTAAAAATTGCCCCTAGTAAAGAGTGGATGAGAAATAGGGTTAACATAGATGTTTGTGTGAACAGGTGATCAATGGTCCACGTGGACATGTTGGGCCGAAGGGCCTTTTTTTACATGCTGCATCTCTAAACTAAACACTAGGAGCATGCATTCTTTCAATGGGAACAATCCCCCGTATCTTGAAGAATGTTGAACATGGAATGTCCTTTTAATGGCCAAGTTGACTGTGTTTGCAAGAACATGGCAGATGCAATATAATGTAAAAATTGCAAAGTCATCCACTTTGCTTCACAAAACAGGGAATTATTTCTAAAATGGTGAATGATTGGGTAATGTTGATGTTCAAAAGGAATTGGGTACCAGTATCACTGAAAGCAAAAATGCTGGTATCGCAAGCAAATGGGAAGGCTAAAAACACTAGTCTGACGAAGGGTCTCGACCCGAAACGTCACCCATTCCTTCTCTCCGGAGATGCTGCCTTCCCGCTGAGTCACTCCAGCATTTTGTGTCTATCTTCGGTTTAAACCAGCCTCTGCAGTTCCTTCCTACACATAAAGACATGTTGACTTTTATTAAGAATGGATTTGAGTACAGGAGTAAACACATTGCACTGCAATTATAGATGGGCTATGCTGAGCGAAAACCAGCAGTATCATGTGCAGTTTTTCTCTCCTTACTGAAAAAAGATGCATTGCCACAGAGAGAGTGGAGGTAACATTCACGGACTGATTACAAGGATGGCAGATTTGACATATGAGGTAAGATTAAGATGAGATGGAGTGTTCTCTCTGGAGTTTAGAAGACAGAGAAGAGTTCTCATTGAAGCAAAGTTCTTGCAAGTCCCACTTTGTTATTTGGAAGGAGGATTCTTCCACTTACTGAGGTGTCTGGAATAAGGCATCATAGTGTGGAATAAAGGCAACACAGAGATAAGGAGAAACGTCTGTAAATAAAAAGTGATTCTCGACCCCAAAGTTTTGCAGAGACCAAGTCATTGAGTTAATTCAAAACAGAGACTAAAAGATTTTGGATATTAAGGAAATCAAGGGATATGGTTATTGTGGAGGAAAATAACCTGATATGGTAGATAAGCCAGGAAAGGTAGAGTTAGTCTAAGGATACAGTGACTTACTCCTATGGTTCATTCTTACATAATGGTATTCATAAGTTCATAAAAGCAGAATTAGGCCATTCGACCCATCAAATCTACTCAGCCATTCAATCATGGTTGATCTATATTTCTTTCTCAACCCCATTCTCCTACCTTCTCCCCATAACCCTTGACACCCGTACTAATCAAGATCTATCTATCTCCACCGTAAAAATATTCATCGACTTGGCCTCCACAGGATGTGTCAAAAATCCCTTCAGGTCCCAGCAGGTAGTGTAGCACATGCAATATTTGCAGGAAGTCTTTACATATCACCCTACAGGCAACACTCTTCCAGCTATGGGAGAATAGATGATACAACAATAGGAGATGGGTTATGAGTTATGAGTGCTCATATGTATCTTAGGCTGATGAAGAATAGTGTCCACAGTACCGTAGTTTGTCCACAGTTTGTTGTGTGTGGGTTTAATGAAAGTCACATATATCCATCACCACTGCTGTGACTTTGCTAACCTTGCACAAGGTGCAACTTTCAAATGACCCATCTCTGGGAAAGCTGCATACAAGCAGAGGGTGCAGAAGAGGTTTACCAGAATGCTGCCTGGGTTAGAGTGTATTGGCTATAAGGAGAGGAAGGACAAACTTGGAGGTGAGAGAAGACACAGGGAATGGGGATGGAACTAACTTTGGTATAAATGGCAACCCCCAATGGGTGATCCATTGCACAAATGCAATGTTGTGTCTCTACAATGATCACTGTGTGAAGCACTGAAGTACACCAGCAAGCTGAGAGCAAGGAGAAATGAAAACGATTTTGAATGGTGGCATATAAGTCTTGCAGATATTTTTATCAATATATCAGCTTTGGAACTGAGTTATTTTAATTCACATCTTACTAGGGATCTCAATGCAGAGTTTTTCTTGTTTCCATGTAACTATTCATAGAAAGTTCTTGATTAATAACGATGTCAATGGTTGTAGGGGGAAGGCAGGAGAATGGGGTTGAGAGGGAAAGATAGATCAGCCACGATTGAATGTTGTAATATGCTCGATAGGCCAAATGGCCTAATTCTGCTTCTATGACATGAACTAAGAAGTTATGAAAGTTGGAGGCAGCACATTTAAACTCAAAAAATAGATCAAATAGGTGTTTCGCAAATAGTGCCATCATCACGAGCAGGCCAGAGACATCTCTTGGGCTTGGCAATGTGAACTGCTCTTGGTTTTGTTAGGTTTTATCCAAATGATCGTTACCCGACTTTCTCTGAGTCAGCACACCCACCACTCCTGCCAGGGGATTCCAGGCACTCACCTTCGCTGTGTAAAACTTGTCACACACATCTCCTTTAAACTTTAACTTTACCCCTCTCACAGTAGAGCTGTCCTCTACTCTTTCATATTTCCACTCTGAGAAAAAGGTTTTATGACTACTTACCATATCTCATGATTTTATATACTTCTAGCTGGTCTCCCTCAGCATCCACCATTTCAAAGAAAACAGTCCAAGTTTGTCCAAGTTCTCCCTGGAGCTAATACACTCTATCCCAGGCATATTCTGGTAAACCTCCTCTGCACCCTCTCCAAAGCCTCTACATCCTTCCTGTAATGAGGTGATTAGAACTGCATGCAATACTCCAAACGCAACCTAACCAAAGTCCAATAATCTTGCAACATGACTTTCTGACTCTTCTAGAAACAAATGTTGGAGTAACTCAGCGGGACAGGCAGTGTCTGGAGAAAAGGAATGGGTGATGTTTCGGGTCGAGACCCTTCTTCCTGACTCATATTCAAAGCCCCGACCAATGTAGGCAAGCATACCATGCGTTTTCTTTATCACTCTATCTATGGACTTGGACCACAAGGTCTCTCTATACATCAATGCTGTTCAGAGTCTTAGTATAAATTATATACCTCCCCCTTACATTCAACCTCCTTTACATTTCACTCCTCCGATCCTCTCCTTACTCCTATCCTGTCATTTGCCAGGCTTTGTCTTGCCCCCCCCCCCTGCTCTTCTCCAGCTTTCTCCACCCTACACCAATTGGTCTGAAGAAGGGTCGTGATCTGAGACATCCTCTTTCCTTTCCCTCCACAGATGCTGTCTGACCAGCTGAATTCCTCCAGCACTTTATGTTTTGTTCAAGATTCCAACCTTTGCAGTCTCTTGCGTATCTATAATTACCACAATCTATCCTGGGATAAGTCAATCTAGCTTCTAGGCTGTGCCGTGAGAGATAGTTGTACATCTTTAGAAAGTTGATAATTTACGATAAGTTATGGACCTGGTTCATAAAAAAATATTTGTGATGATATTAATGTAGCAATGACCTGAAATCATAAGATGCAAACTATATTAAACACAATGACCCAAGTGTAACAAAAAAATAATTACCTAAATGAAATGCAAATATCATAAACATGACATATGTGGGGAATAAAAACACCATAATGCAATAAAAATTTGTCACTTCAGGAGAATGGGATAGAGAGTTGGAATGTAACCAAATGTCCCAAGGATGAGTAGACAGTCAACAGCGCAATTATTGCTAATGTCATTATAAGCCTGTTAGATACTTGTTAACAGTCTATAAACATTTTGGTCTAATTGAGTTTGCATAGAATTTTAACTAATGAAGTGTTGAGTTGTCATTTCATGAGTTAATTAAGACCAGAATTTAACAATGCTAATGCTGTGGAGGCAAACAGTGGACCAATTCCTATTATAACATAGGAATCCTTTGTTTCTGGAAGACAGTGGAGAGGAATAAGGAAATAGAAAGAGCTTGTTAAGTATGACTTGGCAACACAACATGAATCCATTACATTTGATAGGTTGTTCTATTTGTCTGTATGTACATGGATGTTCATGAGGTTCTTTGTAATGGGCAAGCAGTGAAACATTTCACCATTTCCAGCAACATTTAGATGATACTGAACATCTAGACCATCATGGACACAAAAAGCTGGAGTAACTCAGCGAGTCAGATTGCATCTTTGGAGAAAAGGAATAGGTAACGTTTTGGGTCGAGACCCTTCTTCAAACAGGTCTCGACCCGAAACCTCACCTATTCCTTCTCTCCAGAGATGTTGCCTGACCCGCTGAGTTACTCCAGTTTTTTGTGTCTATCTTCGGTTTAAACCAGCATCTGCAGTTCCTTCCTACACATCGAGACCATCATCTTCCACACTTCTTACAGCCTTTGATCCGTTGAGTAAAATTTTGTAAAACAAAGAGCTGATCAAACGGCTGGGGATTTTGGTACAACGTGTTAATATGTGTGGAGAGTGGCACACTTATTTTTGCAGCAAAAGATAGATTTTTTAAATCAAAGACAAGCACCCTAGGTGTCAATAATGCTACAGTGAAAACATGTAAATCAAGGAATATCTGTCATTTCTGCTCTCACACTTTCTGTAATTTCTTTTTAATGCTTCCAGCTGTTTTCCTCACCTGCAGACTAACAAATGCTGCAAATGAAATATATTCCGTTCTGGATATCAGGTCAGGAAATGCTGCTGGAAACCAATCAATGGTAGGTCTTGTGACCTGGCTATGAATATGAATATGATTCTCAATTATATAAAAGGCAGGCAGGTGAAAAACATGACTCACTATCAATCCGTAAATATGACGCCCTTTAATTGTTTAAGGTGCTTTTTTGTTCTGAAGGCAAAAGCTGCAGCTGTTTGCTTAAAGCAGTTGTTCCTTTTACCTTGCCCATTCTAGAATATGGCAGATTTACATGAAAATATTGGCTGTGCATGAAAGCATGTGCCAAGTAACACAGCTGTGTTCATTATGCTTTTCTATTGTATAGCTACCACTTAGTAATTCTGGTAGACACAAGGAACTGCAGATGCTGGTTTACAAAGTGCTGGAGGAACTCAGCGGGTCAGGCAGCATCCCTGGAGGCTGTGGATAGGCAGCGTTTCATGTCAAGTCAAGTCAAGTCAAGTCAATTTTATTTGTATAGCACATTTAAAAACAACCCACGTTGACCAAAGTGCTGTACATCTGATTAGGTTCCAATGGGAAAAAAAATGAAACATACAGTAGCACGCAAACAGTTCACAGCGCCTCCTCAATGAGCCTCAAACGCTAGGGAGTAGAAATGTCGGGATCCTTCTTTATTTAACTTTGGAGCAGTAAGCTTGTAGAGATAAGTAGGCCACTAACTATACAACTAAGGTATCACAAAATGTTGGAGTAACTCAGCAGGTTAGGCAGCATCTTGGAGAGAACCCATTTCTTCTCTCCAAGATGCTGCCTGACCTGCTGAGTTACTCCAGCATTTTGTGATACCTTCGATTTGTACCAGCATCTGCAGTTATTTTCCTACACAACTATACAACTACCTCTCGTCAGTAAATTTTTCTAATGACTGCTAATTATCAAGTGCAAAACACATCCAGGTCTGGTACAGTAAATTAAACTTTCTTCCAGGTCTTGAGTGGAATTTGCAGTATCGAACATGAAAAGAACGGTTTTAAAGGATATAATCCACCAAGCTTTCAGTTCTGCACGATAGAGAACAGTTGAATGTCAAGACCTATTTCTTTTCATTCAGCCATGTAATCTTGTTCCAAGGTTAATGTGATCAGAAAGCTTAACTTTCAGCAATACTCAGTGCCCATTGTTGCTTCATTTTGTAGCGATTAGTAGCATTTGCAAAAGTCAGGGTAATAGAGTCTTACCACATAGAACTAGGCCACTCAGTCTTTCTTGTCCATTGATGTGCATCAATTACCCGAATCAAATGCCAAATACCCAAATCAAATGCATCAAATACATCAAAAATTTATGATTAGACTTGGGATAGTAGGGGTGGCATAGTGGTGCAGTGGTGGAGTTGCTGCCTTACAGCTCCACAGAACCAGGTTTGATCCTGACTATGGGTGCTAAGTAGTACATTCTCCCAGTGACCAACGTGTGTTTTCACCCGGAGCCCCAGTTTCCAGACTCGGTCGGTTGAAGGGCCTGTTTCTGCACTTTCTCTAAACTCTAAATAGGACCACAAATGACAACCTATTATTTCAAACATGTATCAAATTAAATCAAGTGAGTCCAACACCCTCCAGATGCACTTAGTAATTTTGTCTTTCCCCACTATATTGAAACCTTTGAAAATCTTACCATTCAATATTTAGGAGGCAGCACAGCATGTTTTGGAAGCCTTCTTGTATGCTCTTCTGCAACAGTTCTTACACTCAAGTTACATATTGGTACCTCACTGAGAGGCTGATGTTAACCCGTTGCAATTTGCAAATTGACATCTAGACCTGACTGCTTTTGGCTTTCCTCCATATTCCTGGTGAGGTACAAAGGCAGATACAATGTTCACCCAAGGTGGAGCAGGAATGCAGACATCTCCAACATAAAATAGACACAAAAAACTGGAGTAACTCAGCGGGCTGGCAGCATCTCTGGAGAGAAGGAATGGGTGATGTTTTGGGTTGAGACCCTTCTTCAGACTGAAGAAGGGTCTCGACCCGAAACGTCACCCATTCCTTCTCTACAGAGATGTCCGCTGAGTTACTCCAGCTTTTTGTGTCTATCTTCAGTTTAAACCAGCATCTGCAGTTCCTTCTTACACAGCTCCAACCTAAAGCCATGTTATCCTCGGGATGAGAGCCAATTGCAGAAATGAAAGGGCAAAATGAGCTGGGAGTAATCTGGCCACTGCTGGCAAGAGGATTACTGTGGGATTTAAAGGAGCCTGAACAGAGTTCAAACAGAGAAAAAACACCTTGATAACTATAAACTAACTTTGTAGATGGAACCTGCAGTGGACCCTTTATCGACATCAGATGACATGATTAAAAGATTAGAGTAGGCCTCTTGTCTGGACAGGGCAGTTGTCACAGACAGAAGACCTCAGCAAAATGAAAACAAGTTAAAATGGGCAGGCACAGTGCAGCAAGAAAACCAGAGAAGAATGTGTGCTCCAGTCATCTCTTTCGTTTCAGATGTTGATGTATTGTCAACTGTATATTGTATATTCAGATGTTGATGTATTAGACAATAGACAATAGGTGCAGGAGTAGGCCATTCAGCCCTTCGAGCCAGCACCGCCATTCAATGCGATCATGGCTGATCACTCTCAATCAGTACCCCGTTCCTGCCTTCTCCCCATACCCCCTCAATCCTCTATCCTTAAGAGCTCTATCCAGCTCTCTCTTGAAAGCATCCAACGAACTGGCCTCCACTGCCTTCTGAGGCAGAGAATTCCACACCTTCACCACTCTCTGACTGAAAAAGTTCTTCCTCATCTCCGTTCTAAATGGCCTACCCCTTATTCTTAAACTGTGGCCCCTTGTTCTGGACTCCCCCAACATTGGGAACATGTTTCCTGCCTCTAATGTGTCCAATCCCCTAATTATCTTATATGTTTCAATAAGATCCCCCCTCATCCTTCTAAATTCCAGTGTATACAAGCCCAATCACTCCAGCCTTTCAACATACGACAGTCCCGCCATTCCGGGAATTAACCTAGTGAACCTACGGTGCACGCCCTCCATAACAAGAATATCCTTCCTCAAATTTGGAGACCAAAACTGCACAGTACTCCAGGTGCGGTCTCACCAGGGCCCGGTACAACTGTAGAAGGACCTCTTTGCTCCTATACTCAACTCTTCTCGTTATGAAGGCCAACATTCCATTGGCTTTCTTCACTGCCTGCTGTACCTGCATGCTTCCTTTCATTGACTGATGCACTAGGGCACCCAGATCTCGTTGAACTCCCCCTCCTCCTAACTTGACACCATTCAGATAATAATCTGCCTTTCTATTCTTACTTCCAAAGTGAATAACCTCACACTTATCTACATTAAACTGCATCTGCCATGTATCCGCCCACTCACACAACCTGTCCAAGTCACCCTGCAGCCTTATTGCATCTTCCTCACAATTCACACTACCCCCCAGCTTAGTATCATCTGCAAATTTGCTAATGGTACTTTTAATCCCTTCATCTAAGTCATTAATCTATTAATCTATTGTCAACTGTATATCAACTGTTGATGTATTGTCAACTGTATACGTTGAAGAGCTAGTGTAATGTTAACTCACCACTAGCTGGTCCCAAGGTAAGTGGAAGCAAATACATGTTATAATGTATTCTGCATTTCTGGAAAATTATTGAGAAAATATTCCAAATGCGTTCGAAATTGCACCTGGTTTCCATCATCTCAGTTCAAACGCTGTGTTAAAAAGATAATGAAACAAAAAACTGAGAGTAGATGTCCAGTGATATTAGCTTGAGCATGCCTTCCAAATTTCCTATCTTTCAGAAACTGGAATGTCAAATCTCTGTGCAGCCCGCTTTCACGATAAAGCTTAACTTCTAATGCAGGAGGAACCCTTTGTTGCATTTCGTCATTGAAATGCAGGGCAGAGCTGGTCAATGCCTGTGTGCTCTGAAATTAAGGCTGAAAGTTTTGCAAGGCATTGAAGGAGCACTTTAACAACTATGTCTGGCCTCCATTCAGATCTCAGAACCTGCTGTTATCCTGGTGCAAGTGGACAGTTGGTTAACTTCAAATGCCTTCCTGGTTTGGTGAATTATGAATCTGCCAAGTGGTTGAAGCATGTTCCTAGAAAACCTCACTTTCAATATATATTTTCTAATATAATTGAAATATCTTACATTGACACAGAACAGTATAACACTTCATGCTCTGCATATCCATGTGCACATCTAAAAGTGTCTTAAATGTTACTATTGTATCTGCCTCCACCACTACCTCCCTTCCTACTGGTAGCATGTTTCAGGCACTGACCATCCTGCCTAAAAATCTTGCCCTGCACATCTCCTTTAAACGTTGCCCCTTTCACTTTAAAACTCTGCTCTCGGTCTTTGATATTTTCATCCTGAGAAAAAGTTCTGACTGTCTACCCTATCTATGGCGGTCATAATTTTATATACTTCTATCAGGTTGTCATTAAACCTCCAACATTCCAGAATAAACAATTCAAGCTTTTCCAACCTTACCCTGTAGATAATATCCCTGTGTCATTCTGATAAACCTCCGCTATACTCTTTCCAAAGCCTCCACATCCATCATGTAATGGGGCAACCAGAACTGCGTGCAATACTCCAAAGGCGGTCTAACCAAAGTCATTGCTGAAGTCTGGGACATAGATTGGGTTGGGAGATCAAACATAGCCACTGTTGACCTCGGCTTTCTATTTTCTGGGTGCTGCAAAAGCCATGACTACATAAAGCCATTACCCATAAAATATCCTGCTTTAAATCATCCATTGGGACATTAATGGAAACATGAAGACCAATAATAATAAATTGACAAATGTCAGTAACCAGTGCAGTGCAATAAACATTGTTATTGCTTTATTAAACTATCATCATGAACGTGTTGAAAAGGAAAGAAATTAAAGAAAGTGTTAAGAGAGAATTCACAAGTCTTGGTTTTGGACAATGATACAGTGGAAAAGTATAAATTTGAAGCAACTGCTGAAAAGAAGAAAATGATTCTATATATAAGAATAAAATTCAACAGTGAGTTTACACTGTCAAAATAAATTGTACATTCAAATGCACTTAAAGCAAACACACTGATTCACTTTTGACCCAGAATAATCTTGTGGCAACATTTTCCAGCAAATTGCAGCAATTCATTGACATGGCAAGGTTTCTTGCAGGTCACTCAATTACTTGAAGGAAAGTTACAGAAGCAGTTGCACATTGTGTTCACCAATGTTTATGTGAAGTGACATTTGGTTCAGACAGATTAAGTCTGAGGTCACGGGAGATTACTTGAATTCGGAATGCAGTGCCTGAACTTTTGTTTTGTTGTTTATTGGATTTGAACATAAACCAGGCAGAATGGCAAATTCTTGCATTGGCTCTTTGTTTTGGAAGGGATGCAAAAACCTTTGAAAAATACAAGTTGAGAGATCAGTTTCTTATTTTAGAAATCACTAAGTAGGGGGTCAGCTTGGGCATTATGGGCAATTTTGTGCTTCAGGAACGAAGCAAAAGTTCCAAATGTCACAAGGGTGTGACTTTAATTGTAAAGAAAGATTAGAAAATGTAGGACTGCTTCATCAGAATGGAGAAGGCCAAGTCATATCCTAATTGTGCTTTTCAAGAATGATCAAGAAAGTTGTGTCATTAGTGGAAGCAATTTCCCATAAGCGAACGGATCAATATTTAAAAAGATCTGAAGGAGAGATAGGGAGAAATATCTTTTACTCTGAGTCATCGGGTTCTAAAACATACTATCGTAAACGTGATGCAAGGTTATCCAGAATAACATAAATAACAAGTAAACAGTTATGTAAGCATGAGCTACTTAACAGTTTAAATTAGGGATGTAGAACCAAGAGGAAATGCTCTGTCTAAGCAACGGCATTGGAAAAGTGAGCCAAACAGCCTCTTTCAACAACCCTAAATGTCTGTGATTCTACTGATCTTCAATGCAGCAAATGTATGTTAGTTCCCTAACATCTGTGAAAGAACAACAAACTTTTACTCAGGTTATTAAATATAAACCAAGGGCCACACTGGTGGAAAAAAGTATTTTTATTCAGAGTCCAGGGCTGGAAATGCAATTTAGCCAATTTGGAGGGAACAAACTTGAATTTCTATCCTCCTCTAACTGCATTCTTTCAGATAGAAACATAGAAACATAGAGACATAGAAAATAGGTTCAGGAGGAGGCCATTTGGCCCTTCGAGCCAGCACTGCCATTCATTGTGATCATGGCTGATCATCCACAATCAATAATCCGTGCCTGCCTTCTCCCCATATCCCTTGATCCCACTAGCCCCTAGAGCTCTATCTAACTCTCTCTTAAATCCATCCAGTGATTTGGCCTCCACTGCCCTCTGTGGCAGAGAATTCCACAAATTCACAATTCCCTGGGTGAAAGATCTTGTTTATTATTAAAATCTGGGAAGGACAGAGGATGTAACTAGGAAAATTGACAGGGGAGAGTCAGTGGATGTGGTGTACCTCGACTTTCAGAAAGCCTTCGACAAGGTCCCACATAGGAGATTAGTGGGCAAAATTAGAGCACATGGTATTGGGGGTAGGGTACTGACATGGATAGAAAATTGGTTGACAGACAGAAAGCAAAGAGTGGGGATAAATGGGTCCCTTTCGGAATGGCAGGCAGTGACCAGTGGGGTACCGCAAGGTTCGGTGCTGGGACCCCAGCTATTTACGATATACATTAATGACTTAGATGAAGGGATTAAAAGTACCATTAGCAAATTTGCAGATGATACTAAGCTGGGGGGTAGTGTGAATTGTGAGGAAGATGCAATAAGGCTGCAGGGTGACTTGGACAGGTTGTGTGAGTGGGCGGATACATGGCAGATGCAGTTTAATGTAGATAAGTGTGAGGTTATTCACTTTGGAAGTAAGAATAGAAAGGCAGATTATTATCTGAATGGTGTCAAGTTAGGAAGAGGGGATGTTCAACGAGATCTGGGTGTCCTAGTGCATCAGTCACTGAAAGGAAGCATGCAGGTACAGCAGGCAGTGAAGAAAGCCAATGGAATGTTGGCCTTCATAACAAGAGGAGTTGAGTATAGGAGCAAAGAGGTCCTTCTACAGTTGTACCGGGCCCTGGTGAGACCGCACCTGGAGTATTGTGTGCAGTTTTGGTCTCCAAATTTGAGGAAGGATATTCTTGCTATTGAGGGCGTGCAGTGTAGGTTCACTAGGTTAATTCCCGGAATGGCGGGACTGTCGTATGTTGAAAGGCTGGAGCAATTAGGCTTGTATACACTGGAATTTAGAAGGATGAGGGGGGATCTTATTGAAACATATAAGATAATTAGGGGATTGGACACATTAGAGGCAGGAAACATGTTCCCAATGTTGGGGGAGTCCAGAACAAGGGGCCACAGTTTAAGAATAAGGGGTAGGCCATTTAGAACGGAGATGAGGAAGAACTTTTTCAGTCAGAGAGTGGTGAAGGTGTGGAATTCTCTGCCTCAGAAGGCAGTGGAGGCCAGTTCGTTGGATGCTTTCAAGAGAGAGCTGGACAGAGCTCTTAAGGATAGCGGAGTGAGGGGATATGGGGAGAAGGCAGGAACGGGGTACTGATTGAGAGTGATCAGCCATGATCGCATTGAATGGCGGTGCTGGCTCGAAGGGCTGAATGGCCTACTCCTGCACCTATTGTCTATTGTCTATTGTCTATTGTCTATTTAAGGATATATTTGTGGACACAATGCTGGCAAAGGGGGTTCACTTAGATCTAGCATCTTGGTCGGCATAGACAAGTTGGGTCAAAGGGACTGTTGAATGACTCTATGACTCTTGACATTAGGCTCTGATTGCTGGTCATTAACACTGATCACTGGAAGTGCGGGAATAATTGTAATATTTCCCAAAGTTGAACGGAAGTTTGCAGGCAATCACATTGAATTTACGGTCTCAAATTTGACTGACTAATTGCATTCCAATATTACCTCAACATTGATATTGTTGCTAATTTTATTTCCATTTAATCAAGTAATATCTCCTGTGTATTTTAATTCATTTGACAACACCAGGAGCAACTGTTTATTCAATTTCTCATGGGATTCTAAGCGAAAGTACAGAATATTTGAAAATAGAACATAATCATATCAAGCTAAAGTTTATTTCAAACTGATTAATTAGTTCAACTTCAGAGATTTGCACAATTCAATTCACACTTCCTCTAGACAGAAATTTGAGCTAGTGATTCTGGCAATTAAATCATTTCCTGTGTATGCAAATTATGAGTTAGAACAGAGGAATTCTTGCCTGAGAGTGCATATCTTAAAATAATTTCCCCACTAAAGCAGGTGCTAAGCTCATTAAAGTATTTTCAGTTTGCTTACAAAATTGCATCTCCATGTAATATTCCCAAGAACGGAGAGCTTCCTGGGTGGATGTTATTAAACATTTCAGTTGCAGACTGAAGTGTGTAGTAATGGATATCTTTCTGCATGTCATTATCATGATTATTTATACTGAGTATAGTTATCAGGATGCAAGTACATTCTTTGCTCTGCATTGTGATATACCTCTCCAATAATTCAGAACTCTCGGGACTTTGCAAGATTTTCCACACTATGGGATATTATTTTTATTCTGTGACCCAATGGAGTTCTTCAGGGATCTGTGTTGGGAACTCTACTGTTTGTGATATATATATATATATATATACACACACACACGCACACATAAATGATTTGGATGTGTGGATATTTTTAAGGCAGAGATAGATAGATTCTTGATTAATATGGGTGTCTAGGATTATGGGGAGAAGGCAGGAGAATGGGGCTAGGAGGGAGAGAAAGATCAGCCATGATTGAACATCGGTGTAAACTTGATGGGCCAAATGGCCTAATCCTGCTCCTATCACTTATGGCCATATGACCTAAATGTAGATGAGTTAATTAGTGAGTTTGCAGACAACACCAAGATTGCTGGAGTTGCAGAAGGCTGTTAAAGCATACAGCCAAATATAAATCACCTACAGAAATGGGAGGAGAAATGGCAGACGAGTTCGCAGTTTGGGAGGTTGAATGAAAGGGGAAGGTATGCAGTTAATGGCAAGACCCTAAACAGCATTGATGTGCAGAGGGATTGTTGGCTCCAGTTCCATAAATCCCTGAAAGTGGCAACACAATTAGACAGAGGGTAAAAATGGCATAAGGTATGGTTGACTTCATTGGTGGAAGCATTGATTACAAGAGTCAAGACATCATGATGAAACTCTCTAAGACTTTGGTTAGGCTGCATTTGAAGGATTGCGTGCAGTTCTGGCCACCACATTACAGGAAGGATGTAGAGGTTATGGAGAGGGTGCAGCAGAGGTTTACTAGAATGTTGTCTGGATTAGCTGATATTTTGGGCACAAGGAGAGGTTGAACAAACTGGATTGTTTTCTCCGCAATGCTGGAAATTAAGGGGAGACCTGATAGAAGTATATATAATTATAGGGGATATAGATAAGGTAGAGAGTCAGAACCTTTGTCGCATGGTAGAAATGTGAAAGACAAGAGGGCATAGCTCCAGTGAGAAAGACAAACTTTAAAGGAGATTTGTGGGGCAAGAACATAGAACACAGAACACAGAATACAGAGAAGTACAGTACAGGAACAGGCCCTCTGGAACAAGCATCCTAACGCATGGCATCCCTGTGTGGTACCTCAGCTGCACGGAGGCAGAAAGGAAAGCTCTACAGCGGGTAGTCCATAGAGCTCAGAGGGCCATCGGAACACAGCTACCAGACTTGGAGGGCATCTACAACACACGATGCCTCAGAAAAGCCACCAGCATCCACAAAGACTCTTCACACCCCTGCAACAGTCTGTTCGAACTCCTTCCATCGGGCAGACGATACAAGGCCTTCTACGCCCGCACCTCCAGACTTAGGAACAGCTTCATCCCCAGGGCCATAGCTGCTATGAACCGGACCTGCTGAGCCGGATGGTCACAACGCATAGATCAACTTGCACTTTACCCTGTCTAAAACTGTTACATTTGTTTCGTTGGGTTGCTGTTGTCTAAATTACTAAATTATTGCATCGTATGGGAGGCGCATTCCCAATCTCGTTGTACCCCTGGGTACAATGACAATAAAGATATATTGTATTGTATTGTATTGTATTGTATAAGTATTTTTTTTCCCATAGTTGGGTGGCTGGATTGCACTGTCAGAGATCGTGATGGGGCAGATGTGACAGTGGTCTTTGAGAATCTTTTAGATAGACCCATGGATATGCAGGGAATGGAAGGATATGCATCATGGGCAGGCAGATGAGATTAGTTTATCTTGATATCATGTTCAGCATGACCATTGTGGGCCAGAGGGCCTGTTCCTGTACTGTACTTCTCTGTATTCTGTGTTCTGTGTTCTATGTTCTATTAATACCCAAAGACGAATTACAATTTTTCTTTACATGTCACATAGTAGTCTACTAGATTTCCCAGTGAATTCAGTGAGTTTAGAGGAAATGGGATAATATACAAGGACATATACAAGGACAAGCATTTGACAATGTGCCACATGGTAGGTTGCTCTGGAAGGTTAGATCACATGGGATCCAAGGAGATATAGCTGACTGGATGGCATATTGGCTTCATGGAAGGAAGCAGATGGTGATGGTGGAAGGTTGTATTTCGAACTGGGGGCCTGAGACTAGCAGTGTGCCTTAGGGTTTGGTGCTCGGCCCATTGCTGTTTGTCATACAGCGCATGATTAGTAAGTTTGCAGATGAAACTAAAGTGGGTGGTACTGTATACAGTGAAAATGGTTGTCAAACATACAGCAGGATCTTGATCGTATGGGCAGGTGGGCTGAGGAATGGTTAATGAAATTAATGGTTTAAAACAGAGAAGTACAGAGTATTGCATTTTGGGAAGTCTAACCACAGCAGTACCTACACTGTGAATGGAGAATAGTGTAGAGTAGTGGAATCTAGGAGTGAAGGTACATCTATATATTACTAAAACTCTCATCTTGTATATTTGTGGGTTTGTGGGTAGATTTGTTCCCGAAATACAGCCAAAACGATACACGATAGTGCAACAATTTTAGGCCCACCTTACTCACCATTGGCCTGCGGTTCAAATGGTTGGTATATTTTAAAAGTTACTCACTTTTTAAACTTTAAAACTCACTTTTAAAACGTTAATAAATCCCTTTTCCACTTAGCCTGCCTGTCAGCCATGATCGACGTCATAATGGGAGCAGGTCCGCGCGTGCGCAGTTGGGAGCTCGGATGTGGGCGGGACCCGCCCAAGTGACGGCCATTCGGGGGGGGGCGTGAGGAGAGCTCTCCTGCTGCTGGCTGCCCGGGGCCGGGGTGAGTGCCTCCCTCTCCCCTTTCCTCTCCCCCCTCACACCCCACCCCCCCACCCCCGGCCCTGGGGGAGACACCCCGGCCGGCAACAGGTCCATGGGTCATCAGATGGGGGAGGGTTGCCGGACCCGCAGGAGAGGATTGGACCCAACAGGAGTTGCCGGGCCCACAGGAGAGGTTTGCACGGAGAGTTGCCGGGCCCACATGAGAGGTTTGGATCCAACGGGGGTTGCCGGGCCTGCAGGAGAGGTTTGGGCCCAATGGGACCACACCTGGCTAGTAGTTCCTTAAAAGTGGATTCACAGGCAGTGTGATGTTTGATGGACTGTGTGGGGTGGGACGACCCGTTGCTCCTCCCGTGCAGCAGGTGGCGCTGCACAGGACAAAGGGAGATGTTTTTGTACATAGTTATCTCGGCTGTACACAGTGTGGAGTGTGCAGTCAGATTGTGGGATTGCAGCCATTTTAGTTGTCTTGCTGCCAGCATTGAGTTACTGTAAGTTAAGACTTCTGTTGTACCTTGAAGACTCTCAAGTTTCATACAGACATAGAACAAGAACACGAAAGGTAGATATGGTGGTCAAGAAGGTTTTTGGCACAAGTGCCTTCTTCAGTCAGAGTATTGAGTGTAGAAGTTGGGAGGTCATGTTACAGTTGTATAAGACATTGGTGAGGCCACATTTAGAGTATTGTGTTCAGTTTCATTTACCACATTATAAGAAAAAGATTCTTAAACTGGAAAGGGTGCAGAGAAAATTTATGAGGACGTTGCCAGGACTCAAGCACCTGATCTCTAGGGAGAGGTTGAGCAGGCTACGACTTTATTCCTTGGAGAGCAGGGGGATGCGGGGTGATCTTATGGAGGTATATAAGATAATGAAAGGAATAGATAGGGTAAATGTGCAGAGTCTTTTACCCAGAGTAGGGGAATCAAGAATCAGATGACATGCATTTAGGGTGAGGGGGGAAAGATTTAATAGGAACTTGAGTGGCAACTTTTTTATACAAATGTGGTAGGCACATGGAATGAGCTTCCAGAGGAGATAGTTGGGGCAGGTTGTATCATAATTTTTAAAACATAGTTGGATAGGTACATGCATAGGATAGGTTTAGAAGGATATGGGCCAAATGCAGGCAAGTGCAGATGGGACCTAATAGTCGGCGTTCGCAAGTTGGGCCAAAGGGCCTGTTTCCACGCTGTATGATTCTATGACTCCAGACCCTAATCCAGATGCAAATTTCCCTATATTCCTGACCCGCACAGTGGCAGAGCATTAGAGTTGCTGCTTTACAGCGACAGAGACCCAAGTTCGATCCTAACTATGGGTGCTGTCTATACGTAGTTTTGTATTGTTCTCCCTGTGACCACGTGGGTTTTCTCCGGGTGCTCCAGTTTCCTTCCACACTCCAAGGACGTACAGTTTGTAGGTTAATTGGCATCTGTAAATTGTCCCTAGTGTGTAGGATAGCGTTAGTATACAGGGTGATCGCTGGTCGGCGCGGACTCGGTGGACCGAAGGGCCTGTTTCCACATTGTATCTCTAAAGTATAAAATCAAAAGCCTAAAGTCTGGCATTCCAAGCCCCACATCCGATTCTGGCCACACACCTCGCACACGGACTGAACGCTGACTCTGGACTAATGCTGGATCATCAGGATAACCGAGGATAAACAAATGCATTAACAGAGTCTTGCTGTGTTATGAAATGCCCAGTCTAGCCAAGTCGTTCTCAGTTCCTTGCATCGGGGCTGCACTCAGAAATGTCGGCACAACATCACGCAACAGTGAAAGGCCTGGATAGATTGAATGTGGATGTTTCCACTAGTGGGAGAGTCTAAGATCAGAAGCCATAGCCTTAGAATAAAAGAACGTACCTTTGGAAAGGACAAGAGGAGGAATTTCTTTAGTCAGAGGGTGGTGAATTTGTGGAATTCTTTGCCACAGAAGGCTGGCAAATGCCAAGTCAATGGACATTTTTAAGGCGGAAATTGACAGATTATTGATTAGTACAGGAAAATGGATTGAGAGGGAACGACAGAGCAGCCATGTTGGAATAACAGACTAGTCTTGATGGGCCAAATGATCTAATTTTGCTCCTATAAATGATGAAATGATGAACTTATGAGCCCCGATTTACTTTTGTTATATTTCCATTTTGTTCATTTAAAGTGTGTTTGGTAGATATATGACATTGTAGGAATATTACACAATACTAATTTGCATTGCATTTCTGACAGACAACAGATAAAAAAAAATATTTTTTAAATGGACACTCTGTAAGTACATTGATTGTGTGGTGCAGTCTACTAATGCATGAATAGTGTAGGTATGTCTTACATGGAGGAATAGGTCAAAACCCATGGATCTCGTTTTTGCTTGCAAATTTTGTGAATCTAACTGACGTGAATTACGATGACAAGCAGCCTTGTAATCTGAACCAGTCACAATTCTGGTTGCAAATTAAGCAGTCAACTGCTTGCACTTCCAACTCAGCTAGGACTTTCATTTTTGTGACAGTTTCTTTCCACCAAGCAGCTGAGCTCTGACACATTAATTACATAAAAGGCAACCACTTCTTGAAACCATCTGCTGGAAGAATTTTGGAGCAGAAAGTCTGAGAGTAAGAGAGTCATGCAGCACAGAAATGGGTCCTTCGGCCCATTTGTCCGTCTTCAGTAATATCCACATTGGATCAGCATCCATCGATGCCTTGACCGTTTAAGTATTTATCTAAATGTCTCTTAAATACAATACAATATATCTTTATTGTCATTGTACAGGGGTACAACAAGATTGGGAATGCGACTTCCATACGATGCAATAAATTAATTAGCTAATCAGCATAAAATTAGACAACCCAGTGAAACAAAATTAGAGACAGTTTTAAAACAGAATAATGTGCAAATAGACAGTGATTGTATTTGATTCCACCTCCTCTTCAGGCACATATCATCCACTGTGTAAGTAATCCATCAGATCCCCTTTAAAACTCTGCAGGAAAAATGTTCCCGATGTTGGGGGAGTCCAGAACCAGGAGTCACAGTTTAAGAATAAGGGGTAGGCCATTTAGGACTGAGATAAGGAAAAACTTTTTCACCCAGAGAGTTGTGAATCAGTGGAATTTTCTGCCACAGAAGGCAGTGGAGGCCAATTCACTGTATGTTTTCAAGAGAGAGTTGGATATAGCTCTTAGGGCTAACGGAATCAAGGGATATGGGGAGAAAGCAGGAACGGGGTACTGAATTTGGATGATCAACCATGATCATATTGAATAGCGGTGCTGGCTCGAGGGGCCGAATGGCCTACTCCACTTATTTTCTATATTTCTTTCCTCTCACCTTAAACCTATGCCCTCTTGCCTTTGACAACCTTACCGTGGTAAAAATATTTTGACTATCTGAGTCTTCCATGCCTCTCATAATTATTTACTTTTATCAGATCACCTCTTCCGCTATCTTTGCTCCCGGGAAACCATACCAGCTTGTCCAAACTCTCCCCAAAACTGATAAAGAACTGTGGGGTTACACCAGAGGTACGAGAGGTAAAAATGTGATGATGTAATTATGCAGGAATTCATTTACATAGTTGGTCATTATAAATCCATACAAAAATATATAATAATTTAAAAAATTAAAGATGGGAGGATTGTTTTGTCGATTATGAGTGAGCATACAGAAGAATCAATGTGCCATAAATCATAGATGTGAGACACTGGTTTACCAACAATAGGTTACCTTCTCTCAGCAATCTCTCTAAGGTTTAGATTCATTGAATCTGATTGAGGAATTTCATTGTTCTATCTGGAACATATGACAATAAAACACTTTTGACCCTTGACTCTTGATTTTTAGTTGATTATTGTAATCATTGCTCTAATTCAGTGTTACGGAACAGGTTTCTTGTCCTGCACTGCTCCCTGTTCTGTTCATTTGATCGGAGTACAATGCAACAAATATCCCGCCAAACCATGAAGTTTATGGCTTATTTATAAATATTTTTTTAACTTGGTTACAGAAATATCTTCCTTCAGGCATTGATAAGTTTGATCTGCCATTTCTTAATACTTGGGGACATTATCTGACCTCTAAAATTAAAACAGAAATTGTTGGATAAGCTCAGAAGGTCGGGCAATGTGTACAGAAAAAATGAGTTAATGACTCAGGTTGAGGACCGTCAGGCAGATTGGAAAACAAAAGAATCATATAGTTTTATGTTGCAGCAAGATAGGGGAGGGATAGATAGGGTATAAGGAAATCTCCAATAGGGCGAGACCAGGGTTGCTGAGAGATAATAATGGACAAAGTTCTTTGCACAAGATGTTTAAATGTGAGGTATATATATTTTTAATTTATATATATTTTAATTTAATGAGAACATCAAGGTGAAGGCAAAGCAACGTAAAATATTTAAAATGTTGAAAATTATATCCCATAACTTTAATTAATATAAAATTTTGTTGCCAGTAGCTTCCAATACAGATCGATGCCACAGTGAACATCTACCTTTTACTAAACTTTATTTTATTTTAGTTAAGAGATACAATGGAAACAGGCCCTTCTGCCCACCGAGTCCATGCCGATCAACAATCACCCATACACTAGTTTTATCCTACATACTAGAGACCATTTACAGAAGCTAATTAACCTGCAAACCAGCACTTCTTTGGAATGTGGGAGGAAACATATAACATATGGGGATCTTATTGACATATGGGGATCTTATTGAAACGTATAAAATTATTAAGGGGTTGGAGAGGCTAGATGCGGGAAGATTGTTCCCGATGTTGGGGAAGTCCAGAACCAGGGGTCACAGCTTAAGGATAAGGGGGAAGTCTTTTAGGACCGAGATAAGAAAACATTTCTTCACACAGAGAATGGTGAGTCTGTGGAATTCTCTGCCACAGAAGGTAGTTGAGGCCAGTTCATTGGCTATATTTAAGAGGGAGTTAGATGTGGCCCTTGTGGCTAAAGGGATCAGGGGGTATGGAGAGAAGGCAGGTACAGGTTACTGAGCTGGATGATCAGCCATGATCATATTGAATGGCGGTGCAGGCTCGAAGGGCCGAATGGCCTACTCCTGCACCTATTTTCTATGTTTCTATGTTTCTATGAAACCGTAGCACCTGAAGGAAACCCACACGGTATCAGGGAGAACGTGCAAACTCCATACAGACAGAACCCTCTGTCGGCATTGAACTTGAGTCTCTGGTGCTGATTTGTCCATTCCCGTCACGGTGCTGCCTAATCCGCCAAATTCTTCCAACACTTTGGTTTTTTACTTAGAAAGCCTTGTGGATTGTCAGTTTCCATCTTTTATTCATCTGGTCAAATACTTTATTCCATAATATTTAATTATATTTAAAAAATGTGACAGGAATCATAGGAGGGAGATGGGTGGGATTTCATTCCAGGCTGGTGAGCTGGGTTAACACCGCAAGCAAACATAAGCCTGTTTATTAAAATGGTACTTTATTCCAAATGTCGAGTTTAATTGGCATCGATAGTCTAAATGCTGCAGTATCTTGAAACGCTCTGAGATTACTGATGAGCTGAATCCTTTGCAAGACGGAATGTTTTCTGGCAAGAATTTACCAAAAGATTGTGATGATTTGCAAATCAAAGGATGTGTAGGAGAAAAACTGCAAATGCTGGTTTAAATCGAAGGTAGACACAAAATGCTGGAGTAACTCAGCGGGTCAGGCAGCATCTCAGGAGCGAAGGAATGGGTGACGAAGTCTGAAGAAGGGTCTCGATCCGAAAGGTCACCCATTCCTTCTCTCCTGAGATGCTGCCTGACCCGCTGAGTTACTCCAGCATTTTGTGTCTACCTGCAAATCAAAGGACCTCTCTTCCTCGCCACAGGTAGCTGAATGATTCAGTCATCGATAACGGTGAACATGATTAAAGTTTGTATTTACTGATCAACAGTCTTAAGATGCGACATGGCAGCATGGTGGTACAGCGGTAGAGTTGCTGCCTTACAGTGCTTACAGCGCCAGAGACCCTGGTTCGATCCTGTCTACGGGTGCTGTCTGTATGGAGTTTGTATGTTCTCCCCGTGTCTTGTGTGGGTTTTCTCCGAGAACTTCGGTTTCCTCCCACACTCCAAAGACATACAGGTGTGTAGGTTAATTGGCTTGGTATGAATGTAAAAATTGTCCCCAGTGTAGGATAATGTTAATGTGCGGGGATTGCTGGTTGGTGTCGACTCGGTGGGCGGAAAGGCCTGTTTCTGTGCTGTACCTCTAAACTAAACTAAACTCAACTAATTTCCTATGATTAACTATGCAACACATCCCGGGGATTAAGTCACACTGCCCTCTTCGTACTAAACATTTGCATCTTTCCCCAACAAAGGGATTTTCAACATTACTGAGAAACTGCATCACATTATGCTGCAATTATCAAGTATTACTATATAGCAAACAAATACCTCCTGCAAATCTGATAATATTTCACTTTACACCTGACACTATCCTTAGCCTTTAATGATCATTGTTACATCAAGTTTTGTCAGAACAGTAGATTGACACAAGACGCTGGAACAGCATCTCTGGAGAGGAGGATTGGGTGACGTTTCGGGTCGAGACTCTTCTTTATTGTCAGAACAGTCTTGGAAATGGATTACAATGCAGAATGTAAACAGTTTTCAAAATGTTTGAGCTTCAGGATATATAGCTTTTTCCTTGGAGCAGCAGGAGAATTAAAATTTAGGTTTTATTTATAAAGAACGTGAATCATCTCAGCGAGTCCCTGAGTGCCTTGGAATCCAATACCATGATTCATGTATTGGAAAGCTTTATTGACTTCATGCATGGGTAATTCCCCCAGAAAGCTACAAAGAGTCTGAAACAAAATAAGCTAATATACATAAATGATTTCTAATGCTAATGCCAAGGCTTGCATCCTTGACAGCAGCAGTGTGCCATTTTACAGGGCTTCTTGGCAGTGGCATACATGCCCCACATTTCACAATTCATTCCCTTTGGCTCAGGGAAATGAATTTAACAATTATCTATTCAGTACAGCAAGGAATTAAGTAAAATTTGTTCATGTGGTTGAGCTTGGAAGCACAGTCCACCTCATTACTGAGTACATCATTAATCAAGGATAAAGCATATTCTCAAACTTCCACGAACAAGTCATTACCACTGTTGTCAGTTGAATAAAAATATAGCAGAAATTATCAGTAATCAACTAGTGTGTTGATAAGGTGTTGGCACACTGATATTTATTAAAAAGGGGTGGCAGATGCAGAGACTACTTTGCACATTTGGATGCTCACGTTAGCATCACAATTTTGGCTGGAGGTAGAAACTGAGCATTTAATATGCGACAATAAATTAAATTGCTCCGAGCCAACAATCGAGCTTCATATATATTTTGGCTCCGGTGTTAGGCACTGCACAGTATGATGGATAAAGATATATAAAATCAAGGCTTAGATTCCATACACTTTGCAATGTCGGCTGTCTTTCCATTCGCCTTCCGAAATATGCAGTGTCCCATCATGCTCCATATCTGTTTTATTTTAGACATAACATTTCTTCTCTCAGAGGGTTGGAAATCGTTGGAATTCCCAACCTCAGAGAGCAGACTCATTGATTATATTGAAGGCAGAGATTGAATCACTGTCAATGCCAATCTCTGTCAGGATATAATGCTGAGGCTTATGGTTGTAACGCCTCAATATCAGGCGGCGGTCAGGCCACATATGGAATATTGTGAACAGTCTTGGGCCCCATATCTGAGGAAGGGTGTACTGGCTCTGGAGAGGGTCAAGAAGAGGTTTACGAGAATGATCCCGTGTATGACTGGGATAAGGTAGGAGGAAAGTTTGAAAGCTATGGGCCTGTATTCGCTGAAGTTTAGAAGGATGAGGGGGGATCTTTTTGAAACCTATTGGATAATGAAAGGCCTGGATAGAGTGGTCGTGGAAAGAATATTTCCAATTATGGATGTCTAGAACCAGAGGTCACAGCCTCAGAATAAAAGGACGTTCTTTCAGAATGGAGGAGACATTTCTTTAGCCAGAGGAAGGTGAATCTGTGGAATTCATTGCCACAGATGGCTGTGGAGACCAAGTCATTGGATATTTTTAAAGCAGAGATTGATAGATTCTTGATTAGTAAAGGTGTCAAAGGTTACGGGGTGAAGGCAGGAGAATGGGGTTGAATGGGAAACACAGATCAGCCATGGTTGAATGGTGGAATGGCTGAATGGCCAACTATAATATCCAAGAGAAAATTCAAGCAAAATGATATATCTTCTTCATTGAATAAATATGAGTCCTGATGCAAGGACAATGCATTCAAGACGGCTGGAACATAGCAATGCTCAATTTTGATATCTTATAATTGATTAAATCCTGGAAACTTCAGGACAATTTGGAGGGCAGTAACTTCATTCCCATTGTAACCATTGTTTTTTGTCAGCGAATTGGGATTGGGGGAAACTTTGTTTTAATCTCTTATCTCGACGGAGATGCGATTGTTTTCCATATCGTATCTCCATCTGCACTGTGGCCTAACATCGTGGGGCTGGTGGCCTCTGCTGAAGACCGACTTCGGGAGCTCCAACCGCGGGAGCTGGCGGACTTTAACATCGTGGAGCTCGCAGTCCCTGGTTAGAGACCGACTTCGGGAGTTCCAAGCCGCAGGAGCTTTGACTGCCCTGACACGGGAGCTTTGATCGCCCCGACACGGGGACTTTGCTCGCCGGCTGCGGGAGCTTCGATCGCCCCGACAGATGGTTCGACTGCGCCAACCGCGGGAGAATAAAGAGGGAAGAAGATTGGACTTTATTGCCTCCCATCACAGTGCGGAATGTGGGGAATCCGCTGTGGTGGATGTTTATGTTAGCTTTTATGTAGATGTGTGTCTTGTTGCTTTTTTTAGTATGGCTGTATGATAAATCGAATTTCACTGTAACTTAATTGGTACACGTGACAATAAAAGACCTTTGAAACCTTTGAAACCTTTGAAACTGGAATGAAAGCCACCATAGGACCGGTATTATACATCAAATCTGGCATTGGAGCATCATGATCTGAAGAGTAATAAAAATAACCTGCCAATGAAAGTCCAAATAAAGCAATATATAAAGCAAAAACGTAACCTTTCAAGCTAATCTTGAATTTTTTTCATATTTTGCTTAACAGCTTGCTACGTAGAACAGTGTAGTGAAGAACTGCAGATGCTGGTTTAAACCGAAGATAGACACAAAAATGCTGGAGTAACTCAGCCAGTCAGGCTGTATCTCTGGAGAAAAGGAATAGGTGACTTTTCGGGTTGAGACTCTTCTTCAGACTGAAGAAGGTTCTCAACCCGAAACGTCACCTATTCCTTTTCTCCAGTGATGCTGTCTGACCCACTGAGTTACTCCAGCATTTTATGTTATGTTTCTGTTATCTGTTATATGTTTTTTTCCCTCCAAATCATAGGATTTAATAGGGTGGGGGTGATGTTACTTGACCCGGAATCGATTACTTATTTGGAAATACGTTTAATGCCATCATAGCAGTGGAGAATTTTTAAATGAACTAAATGCTCGCATGAGCAACAGTAGAATTAATGATGTTAAAGCACTTTCAAGAAAGGATATTCTATTCTTACCTAATTCCACCTATATATTTTTCCAGACTCAAAGCAACATCTATGAACTCTTTTCTCTATCAGTCAGGCAGTCTGCTCCATTTTTATTACACTACTGCTGAATAAATCAATCTCATCAGGGATGAAAATAAAATTATGTAAATGCATACTCCTACAATTTTGTATTAAATATGAAGGTATTGCTTTGATCCCTTCATAAATAGACAGAAATAGTTCCTTCTGTGGCAAATTTGCAAAGCTGGATGTCAGACAGACATTCCTGAGTCTAATCAATACTAACTCTGGGAGCAGAACCTTGTATCATGACACTCTCACGTAAATAACTACTGTATTATGAATGCTTAGAAATATCAAATAATTAATGAAGCTTTAATTATACTGTGATTATTAATTTAGTTGTGGGAATAAGATATTAATCACCTGTGTTGCAGTATATTATGTCTATATTTTAATTTTAAAATATATTAATTGCAGTACTTAAGTGCATTAAGGTTATTTGCCTCTGTTAATTGTAATTAAAGTTTAATACAAGTGCCACACAAGCAATATTATAATTTTGTGTTCCTGGATGAGGTTTCAGCTGTCAAGAATGTAGGCCTGGAAATCAATGAGCTTAAGGGTTTTCAATCATTTATCATTCACAAAGTTTGCCAAATTAATTTACTATTTTGCTGGTAAAATTCCATCTAGTTTTTGAATATCACAAGGCAGTATCACGGGTGTAGGATCAGATTCAACGTAACAAAAGGAATCATGGGATATGGGGAAAAAGCAGGAACGGGGCACTGATTTTAGATGATCAGCCATGATCATATTGAATGGCGGTGCTGGCTACTCCTGCACCTATTTCTCTATGTTTTTATGTTTCTAATATCCTGGAGTTCCTATATACTAAAATAGAAATGAACGTGCAAAGACGTGCAAGTATGTAGGTTAATTGCCTTGGTAAATGTAAAAATTATCCCTAATGTGTGTCGGCTTGTATTAATGTGCGGGGATCGCTGGTCGACGCGGACTCGGTGGGCTGAAGGGCCTGTTTCTGAACTTTACCTCTAAACTAAACTAAACTAAACTAAACTAAACTAAACTAAATAGTAATTATTAGGTTTTACCCGGGGGGGAGGGGGTGGTGAAGACGTATGAATTACAGCACAATAATATTTCTAAGCACAAACGAAACAAACTGCTGAAGGAACTCAGCGAGTCAGGCAGCATCTGTGAAGTGAAATGGACAGGCAATGTTTTGAGTTGGGACCCTTATTCAGAATTCCCCCAGTTTGTTTTTTGCTTGAGATTTCAGTATTTGCATCTTTTATGTCTAATCTTTTTGCTCCATTGCAAAATCTGCCCACTTTGAAGAAGTTTGCCTCCTCTGTCTGATGGGAGTTCTGCGAGATCCTCTCTCACTGCTCCCTCTCTACAATTCCTGTAGCCCTTCTCTTGGACTATGATAGATAAGTTCCACTTTTTCCATTTACCTATGGGGATACCAACAGATGTCAGCTAACACTAAGCTGAGATTCATTTTCGGCAAATATGTTTAGATGAAATTCTAAACCAGTCGCAATCTGAGATGAGTTTATGAGCATGTGAACACAACAAGGAAGTACACCCATCATTACATATAATGGTAACTTATTGACGCATTTGATGAAAATGAAAATAATAGCAGATGGGTAATTCATTATCGACCGAGATATACTATTGCCAAAAATCAAAACTATACCTTATTGATATCATTGAAATACAATGAAGAAATTGTTGAGGTGCTCTTCTCCTTAACTATGACTATTTGAGCACTAAGTTAAAGTTGAATGTCTAGCTTAAAGTAGTACAAAATAGCTCCTGTTAAAATGGGGAACTGCTGTGCCTTTACTGTAGGGTCCTTTAGAGAGGGAGGCGTGCTCTATTCCTATTGAAATTACTGATTCCAGCTTAGGAGTTTTTACCCTATTAAAAGTATGAGGTGGAAGTAGATGGTGGTTATTGCTTTTTTGGGTTGGAGTCAATGCTTCAAATGCCTTTGCTCTGCAGTAGTCCGCTGTGCTCTCCACATTGCCACCATGGCAATTAAAGCAAGCCCTCTGAATAATAAAGATGTATTCACTGATAACATAAGGGCGACACAGTGGCGCAGTGATAGAGTTGCTGCATTACAGCGCCAGAGACCCGGGTTCGATCCTGACTAAGAGCGCTGTCTGCAGGGAGTTTATACGTTCTCTCCATAACCAGCGTGGATTTTCCCTGGGAGTTTCCTCCCACACTCCAAAGACGTACAGGTTTGTAAGTTAATTGGCTCGGTAAAATTGTAAATTGTCCCTAGTGTGTGTAGGATAGTGTTAGTGTGCGGGGATCGGTGGTCAGCACAGATTCGCTGGGCCAAAGGGCCTGTTTTCATGCTGTGTCTCTAAACTAAACCAAACTAACAAGTCTAGACAACCTGTATGGGGAATTGGGGGGGGGGAGGAGGTGGTAAAAGGATGCAGCCAAGATGTCTGCTTTTTAACAAGGATGTTCGCGACTATACCTTCAACTGTGATACTGGTGAAAGACAAATTTAATTTCTCATTCAATGTCGTCTCACGCATCACCTTTACCTTCTCATTCTCACTGAGCAATTAGCATGCTTCAGTTTATAACACATCCCTCCCAGAATAGCCTAACTCTCTGTAGTTAATTTGAACTGTTTGATGCTTCTTGATACCTCCATTTTAACCCACACTCACATCCTCCTCTATGTTATAATTCTCTCCACTGAGAATAACTGGCATGGTTATTGTTTTTGTTCTTTTCTGTTATCCACGTGCCATAAAGAGGAAGGCGGCTGGAACATTGTTAAACGTGGGTCTTGATTTTCTCTTTATAGCTTTCTCGGCTCTTCCATATCTTGGATTTTACAAGATTCAGTCCAGGAGGATGAAATAGAAATGCCTCTCTTGGTGAAATGGTGCAGATTGTAAACAGTAAAGTATAAAAGACGCAGTAAACATTTCAATCAGGAACTTCATTCACGCTAATGATGTGCCTGTGCTGCCCTCTACTGATTGTCACAAAGAGCTGCAGTAACTCACTGGGAATAGGTGGCATTTCAGGGTTGAGGGCCTTCTTTAGACTGAGGGATCAGTTATTAAAATATCTTCAAAGGAAATGTTATATCTTCAATTTTACTTGTGCAATCTCAGAATATCTGCCTGTTGAAAGACGGAGAAAGCTTGATAAGGAACTTAAAGGAAAGGATTTGTGGGGCTCCTGGGAGGGGAACTAGCTGGATTGGACATAAACAGCTAGTATAATCAGATGTGTTTTTTCTCTGTTGTAACGATTCTGTGATTTTATTATTTTAGGTCATAAGGTCATAAGTAATAGGAATAGAATTAGGCCATCAAGTCTACTCCACCATTCAATCATGGCTGATCTTTCTCTCCCACCTAACCCCATTCTCCTGCCTTCACCCCATAACCCTTGACATCAGTACTAATCACAAATCTATCTATGTCTAAATTAAAAATATCCATTGACTTGGCCTCCACAGCCTTCTATGGCAATGAATTCCACAAATTCACCAACATCTGACTAAAAAAATTCCTTCTCATCTCCTTCCTAAAGGAAAGTCCTTTAATTCTGAGGCTATGACCACTAATCTGGGACTCGCCCACTAGTGGAAACATCCACTCTATCCAAGCCATTCACTATTCAATCACTAATAGGATCTGCCCTCATTCGTCCAAACTCTAGCAAGTACAGGCCCAGTGCCGTCAAATGCTCATCATAAGTTAACCCACTCATTCCTGGGATCATTCTTGAAAACCTCCTCTGGACACTCTCCAGGGCCAGCACATCCTTCCTTAGATATTGTGCCCAAAATTGTTTAAAATACCACAAATGTGGAGTGACAAGAGCCTCAGCATTACATCCCTGTTTTTATATTCTAGCCCTTATATGCTAACATTGTGTTTGCCTTCTTTACTACCGATTCGACTTACAGGTTAACTGCACCAGCACTCCCAAGTCCCTTTGCACCTCTGATTTCTGGATTCTCTCCCCATTTAGAAAATAATCTACCCCTTTATTCCTACTACCAAAATGCATGATTCCATACTTTGCTACCCTATATTCCATCTGCCACTTCTCTGCCCACTCACTCTCCCAACCTGTCCAAGTCCTTTGGCAGAGTCCCTGATTTCTCTGCACTACCTGCCCTTCCACCTATTTTCGTAACATTCGCAAACTTGGCCACAAAGCCTTCAATCCTCTCATCCAAATCATTAATATACAATGTGAAGAGTAGCGGCCCCAACACCGACCCCTGTGGAACTCGATTAATCACTGGCAGCCGACCAGAAAAGGTCCCCTTTATTGGCACTCTTTGCCTTCTGCCATCCAGCCAACCTGATATCCATGCTGGTATCTGCACTTTAATACCGCGTGCTCTCATCTTCCTTAGCAGCCTCACGTGTGGCACCCTATCAAAGGCTTTTTGAAAATCTAGGTAAATAACGTCCACTGACTCCCCTCTGTCTGTCTTACTATTTACTTCTTCAAAGGATTCCAGCAGATTCGTCAGACAAGATCACCCCTTCACAAAGTCATGCTGACTTTGGCTTATTTTATCATGAACTTCTAAGTACTCCGAAACCTCATCCTTTATAATGGACTCTAAAATCGTACTAACCACTGACGTCAGACTAACCAGCCAATAGCTCCCACTAATCTGCTTTGTACGGCAGGGTAATATTGGCAATTTTCCAATATTAACGTTGTTACCAAACATGAACAACGGCCACCTTGCTCCTAGACCAACAAGCCCAGCTTTTTATCATGAATTCTCCAACTTCATAATGCCTCGCTAAACCCAAACCAACTACCTGCAATCTCCGATCGCCTCTCCGAGCTCCTCCTCCCTCACCTTTTGCTCTCTTCCCCAGCAGCTGCTGGACAACATTGGCTCTCTGACACACAGGCAGTCTGACCATCCAACAAATAAAAACATTGAAAGCATTTCAAACAATTCCTGCCAATAGCTTCAGAAGGATGCGTGGGAATCCATATTTCACAATTCCCTTTGGAGAACTCTCACTCCCACGCCTTGGATTGGAGAAAATTCAGAACCATGCATATGTGCCTGTCCCATCTATCTCTAACCTGCTGGAGGAGTAGACAGACCATGTTTGATTTCTTGCTGTATCACAGAACATTTATTTTGTTTTTTAATTAAAGACTCAATTGAGCATTATTTGATTTATGATATTCCAGGCTGGTTTCATGCCACTCACAGCTGCCCAACTATAACAGTGCTCCTGAATTCCCTAATTTATAATAAATGATTTCCTTTCAAATAATTTGTGTTTTCCTCGCCAGCAGTTTACCACAGTCCCCGTTCACTATTTCAGTTTTACTTCAATTTGTTCATTCTATGATCATATCTTTGTGTTTCCCTTGTGAACAGTATGGACATGTGATTGCAGCTTCACAAATCTGAATGTTGGTGAGTGTGTAAAAGTACAGTAAGACCTCTTTATAACTGATTACAGTTATAGCAGACCAACCTACTGAAGGCTGCCGACACTGGCCCTGGCTCATGCCGCCTGCCCCAGCCACTTACAGTGCTGGCTGCCCATGCTGCTCCCGGCCGGCTCCTGCCTTCTGCCACCACCATAGGCACACACAGCTTCCTGGGTGGCTTCCGAGCCATGCCTGCCATCGCCTCCACCACCTGCACTCCAGCCGTCTGTGGACTGCGGCCATCGACCCATCCTCACCTCCCCTCCAGCTGCCAGCAGGCCAGGGCTGTCAACTCACCTGGACTCCAGGCCCAGTTCCGGACCAAGAGTCTGAATAAGGGTCTCGACCCAAAACATCACCTATCCATGTTCTCCAGAGATGCTGCCTGACCTGCTGAGTGACTCCAGCACTTTGTGTCCTTTTGTGTATTAACCAGAAACTGCAGTTGTTTATTTCTACTATTTATACAATGATAATACCATTCTCAGTTAAAGCAGACAGTCGGCCAGAACGGACACATCCCCTGCTATTTTGGGAGGCAAACATATATACATTTACTTATTGGAGCACAGAGGATCAACGATGGTCCCCAGCAGAGTAATGTTATTAGTCCCAACTGCCCCCTCTCCATATTTCCCCTTACCTCACCGCTTATTTTCCCCTTATTGCCCATTGATTGTTCTTCAATTATTTTGCTGTTTACCTGCACACGAGAACAATTTATATTGGACAATTAACTTACAAGTTAATCTTTGGGATATGGAAAGAACCTAGAACATCCGGTTTTGTGTCAGATAACCAATATCTGAACAATCTAAAAAACAATCTACCATTGCCGATCCTGAGGAAATGACAACTAAACTGCATTCTGGATTTTACAAATCCCGCTGCAACTCAGGCATATTCCATGCGGGGTTCCCAGCAACAACAGGAATAGGTGTGAAGCGAGATATGAGTGGAGAACATAGGGTTCCTGTCCCATCTCTTCACCGATATTTATGTGGTACAGGGTCAAATGGCATCCAGTAATGACCCAGGTGGGGAAAGAAATATCAGTCTGGACAGTTTTGCTGTTCCATTTAATTGTGTCTTTCTTGTGCTACTCTTGCCCCAGATTCAAGCACTGCAGTGGTGCGAACTCTGACCTATTAGTCTGATTTTTGTTGTATCCTCATTTACATCTTTCTTTATCATTTTATGTTCTTTTGGTAGTTTTAAGTACAACTCAGGTTGTATTTTGACTACTTTTAATGTGGCTATTATGTTATTGAAGCTATTTAATGATTTATCAAGAGTTTTTTTTATTGCTCCAGCAGTTTTGTACGTTTAAATTTCAAGTGTCTTGTAAATTTGTCAGCAACCCTCTTAAGCTTTGTCTACGTTGGTTAAATGTTGATTGATACCAAAGTACTTTTTTCAAATTTGTTTACAAAAATTCCTTTATATTCCTTAGGAGAAAGCAGCAAAATATTGCAGTGAATTTTGTAAATATCCTCATAATATTTCTATTTTTCTGTATTATTATTTAGTATGTCCAATTTTAATTTGAGCTTTTTTTTTGCTTACTTCTAGAATATTTTATGCATTCATCTCTTGAAGTTGATTATTAGCTGATTGAAGGAATAATATTAAACTGGTCCACACAGCAGGCTATAGATTAGTGCAAAGGTGCGATGCAATGTTTAAATCTTGCTATCTTGCTGCACAAGGATTTTGATTATTATTCCACCATTTTAATTTTTTTAAATTATTATTCTAAAAGACCGCAGATAGTAATTGCTGTCATTTTAACCTCCAGATTGCAACCTGTCAGTCTGATCTGAAACTAGGTTTCAAATACCATGGGTGTTACATATCTGTCAGTTCCCTATGCATGTGGATCATTAATTTTCCATTGCATAACACTCATTCATGACCTACATGTCAAGTGCATCACCCACAGCCTGTGTTGACGTTGTTAACAACCCTGACATAATAACTATCAAAACCGTTCTTAATGAGATTGGTAGAGAGACAATAAACAATAAACGATGGACAATCGGTGCAGGAGTAGGCCATTTGGCCCTTCGAGCCAGCACCGCCATTCAATGTGATCATGGCTGATCATCCACAATCTTTGGTGAGGCAATAATTGGTGAGGCCGAATCTGGAGTATGGTGTGCAGTTCTGGTCGCCAAATTATAGGAAGGATGTCAACAAAATGGAAAGGGTACAGAGGAGATTTACTAGAATGTTGCCTGGGTTTCAGCACTTAAGCTACAGAGAGAGGTTGAACAGGTTGGGTCTTTATTCCTTGGAGCGTAGAAGGTTGAGGGGGGACTTGATAGAGGTTTTTAAAATTTTAAGAGGGACGGACAGAGTTGACGTGGGTAGGCTTTTCCCTTTGAGAGTGGGGAAGATTCCAACAAGGGGACATAACTTCAGAATTAAGGGACAAAAGTTTTGGGGTAACATGAGGGGTAACTTCTTTACTCAGAGGGTCGTGGCTGTGTGGAATGAGCTTCCGGTGGAAGTGGTGGAGGAAGGCTCGATTTTATTATTTAAGAGTAAATTGGATAGGTATATGGATGGGAGGGGATTGGAGGGTTATGGTCTGAGAGCAGGTAGATGAGACTAGGTCAGAGAAAGTGGTCGGCGTGGACTGGTAGGGCCGAACGGGCCTGTTTCCGTGCTGTAATTGTTATATGGTTATATGGTTATATGGTTAATCTGTACCCCGTTCCTGCCCTCTCCCCATACCCCCTGACTCCGCTATCATGAAGAGCTCTATCTAACTCTCTCTTGAAAGCATCCAGAGAATTGGCCTCCACTGTCTTCTGAGGCAAAGAATTCCACAGATTTACGACTCTCTGAGTGAAAAAGTTTTTCCTCATCTCCGTTCTAAATGGCCTACCCCTTATTCTTAAACTGTGGCCCCTGGTTCAGTGAGCAAAGATAATTTGATGAATGGCTACAGTCCCTTTCAACAGGACCATCTGCACAAAGAATAGTATATTCCAAGCACCTGTTTGGTTTATATGATAAAAGTAGCTAAACGGGCAAGCAAAGTTACACTTTTACAAAGTTACGCTGCATAATTATCAACCAACAGACTCGGCTGGAGCAGTCTCCAATTTAAAGTCACATTTATTTTGATTAAACATCAACCGGCACTTCATCACTAATCAACCAGGCAGCAGTAGACTCTTCCACTCACAATTTGCTCTACTTCTAAATAGCTTTTCTATAGCTTCTGAAAGAAATAGCAAGTACAAGGTTCAACTGCACTACATGGCTAATTGGACTGATTTCAGAGAGACAATTATTATCCTGAGCTGCCATCTCATTTAGCAGTCAAAATATTCAGCAGAGGCCAGATGAAACAAGTTGTATCCAGAACTATTGGTTACCAGAGTACCTCAAAGGAAGGGAACCCTGGAAAAGCTCCCAGCATCTGATTTAATGAAAGAGCCACTTTAACACTGACCAAGTTGAAGAGATCCTTCAGTATAATCAGGGGAATGGAGACACAACTTCATTTAAAGTATGTTAACTGGCAGCATGTGAAAATCCTCATTTTGTTTTGAGGATACCACGCCTCACTAGATAAAAATCACAACATTTTCAGCCCAACTTGCCCACACCGACCAATATGTCCCATCTACATTAGTCCCACTTGCCTGTATTTGGCCCATAGCCCTCTAAACCTATACTATCCACATACTTATCTAAATGTTTCTTAAACTTTGCAATAGTACCTGCCTCAACTACCTCCTCTGGCAGCTCTTTCCATACACTGACCGCCCTTTGTGTAAAAAGGTTACCCCTCAGGTTCCTATTAAATCTTTCCCCTCACTTTAAACCTATGTCCTCTGGTTCTCAATTCCCTTGCTCTGGGCAAGAGACTCTGTGTGTTTACCCGATCTATTCCTTTCATCATTTTGTACACCTCTATGAGATCACCCCTCATCTTCCTCCTCCCAGCTCAGGCCTTCAAGTCCTGGTGACATCCTTGTAAAACCTCTCTGCACCCATTTCCACCTTGACAACATCTTTCTTATAACATGGTGCCCAAAACTGAACGTAATACTCTAAATGTAGCCTCACCAACGTTTATATAATTGCAACATGACCTCCCAACTTCTATAATCAATACTCTGACTGATGACAGCCAACGTACCAAAAACCTTTTTGACCACCCTATGTGTCTCCCTCTGAGACACTTTAAAGGAACTACGTACCTGCACTCCGAGATCCCCCGCTCTACAACACTCCCCAGAGCACTGCCATTTACAAATCTACCTATGTTAGATTTTCCAAAGTGTAACACCCCACAATTCTCTGTATTAAATTCCATCAACCGTTCCTCAGCCCACCCGCCCAACCGATCAAGATCCTGCTGCAATTTTTGACAACCAACTATCGACAATAGCACCCACTTTTGTGTCACCTGCAAACTTGCTAGCCATCCCATGTACGTTCTCATCCAAATCATTGATATAGATGACAAACAGCCATCAGCACAGCACCGAACCCTAAGCACACCACTAGCCACAGGCCTCCAGTCCAAAAAGCAACCTTCCATCATCATACTCTGCATCCTTCCATGAAGCCAATTTTCTATCCATTCAGCTCTCTCTCATTTGATGATTCTGTAATTATGGACGCAGAGGCTTAGGTTTTGAAGCAAGAGGTGAGTGGACAGAGACACCTCTTTGGACATTACTGTTCATGCTTCCCCATAATGCTGAATCTAGGGAAGGCTCTTCCATTGCAGAGCTACTTGTGCAACTTGTCAATTGTGCTTTCTTGCCACGCAAGAAAAATTTAATGCTCTGTTCTTATGTAGTCATCAAAAATTAATCAAGCACTTTACAGCTACATTGTTTTCTGGCATGTTGATGTCTGGCATTATTTCAAAAATCTTGTAAACTCCTTCCTTTGGTCAAAGTAAATGCTCTTTACTTGGAATTGCTCAATGTCAAACAACTGAGTCAACACTTGATGATTCTATCCAAGGTGCACTGTAAGCACATTAGGAGGTTGATAGCTTCTGACAGCTAGTGCTGCCAAAGATCGAGTAGATGCACAGAGTCCCTGATGTGAGGGGGGAAAGGTGAGGGAAAAGATTTAACAAGAACCTGAGGGGTAAATTTTTCACACAAAGGGTTGTAGGTGTATGGAACGAGCTGCTGGAGGAGGTAGTTGAGGCAGGTACTATTTCAAAGTTTAAGAAACATTTAGACAGGTACATAGATTGGACAAGTTTAGAGGGATAAACGCAGTTGGGGGGAACTAAAGTCGATGGGACGTTAGCCAGTATGGGCAGGTTGGGCTGAAGGCCCTGTTTCCAAGCTGTAAGACTCTATGACTCTATATTAAAGAATGTAGAGTACTATTTTTATAGCAACAATGAATGGATCTAATTGAGGTATATAAGATCATGAGAGGAATAGATAGGATAAAGGCACAGTCTTTTACCCCAGAGTAGGGGAATCAACAACCAGAGGGCATAGATTTCAGACAAGAGGGGAAAGATTTAATAGGAACCTGAGAGGCAATTTTTTCACCAGAGGGTGGTAGGTATATGGAACGAGTTGTAGTCTTGGATCCCAAGATGATAGTGGAGGAAAGATAATTAGTCAGAGGGTGAACCTTTCGTCCATAGGACTGAGGTTGGCACAGGCCTTGGATGTTTGGAGAGATACTGGGCTTCAGCCAGTCCGAGCTCTCTGACGATGGGTGGGTTTGAACTTGGTGAATCATGAGGGAGGATTGGTGGCGGCTTGCAGTTGTCGGGTCAGAATTATGAAAAGGTAATTCCCAGTCCACTGCCGAGCGATGAAATAAAGAGAAAATGCTGGAAGCACTTAGCTCATTCAGCAACATCCGTTGAAAAATAAACAAAGTTAATGTTTCAGGTCAAAGACCCTTCTTTCTGTTTTTGTTCCAGAACGGCAGTGTTTTGATGTTCATTTACAGGTGAGTTGTGATCGATGGTCGGCGTGGTTTTGGTGGGCCGATAGGTCCATTTCCCTGCTCTATTTCTAAAGAAAACCTGATTTCTTCCAGTCCTGCCCAATGAGGCTTGCTCAGGGAGAATAATGTGACCCTGTACATAACTGATGTGTAAGTCACATCACACACACCAAGGTGATTTGTGGCCAGAAGAGACCAGTGGAAATTCTGGAATTATGAGATTTATCGTGGAAATGGAAGGAATTTTGTTCCATTCTAGGAGAAAAAATATGATTTTTGGATATGTAGCCTGAACAAAACAGTAGTATTAATACAAAAATTAAAAATACAATGATTCAATTCAATGATTCAATGATACTTTATTATCACATGTACCTAGATACAGTGAAATGCTTTGTTTCGCACATAACCTGGTATAATCATATAGCAGACCTCACCTAGGCATTACTTAAGTGTTGCCACGTCCTGGCACCGACAAAGTGACAAAAGTTCACCAAACAGCCCTCCCCTCCTCCCCTCTCCTCCCCTCCCCTCCCTACCCTATCCAGCCCCCCCGCCCCCCCTTCCGCCGGGTACCCTCTTACATTCTCAGCAACCCCCTCCCCCCACTGCCGAGTCCCCCCCTTTGTTCTCGGCAGCCCCCCCCCTGTGGCCACCCCCAACCCCTACCGGGTCCCTCTTTGTTCTTTGTTCTTAATAACATATTTACGTTTTAATCAATCTTTGGCTTGTAATTGTTTATCATATCATATCATATATGTACAGCGCGGAAACAGGCCTTTTTCGGCCCACCAAGTCCAGCGATCCCCGTACATTAACACTATCCTACACCCACTAGGGACAATTTTTACATTTACCCAGCCAATTAACCTACATACCTGTACGTCTTTGGAGTGTGGGAGGAAACCGATCCAGTTTTTAGTGATCCAGGGTCACATCACGACACATTTATTTTATGTGTTATCCAGCCCATACTTTCCCTTCATCCATTAAAGTTAAAGACTTCCTAATTGTATTATGTAAATACTGTAGGTATGGTGGTGCCCGGGGGTTAGGCCACTCCCTGGGTCATTCCCCTCTGCACTGAGTGGGCAGGGCTGTAAGGGGTCTGGTGATACGGGGTTTACCTGAAGGGGCTAGAGTTACTCGTGCGGGAGACTGAAGAGAGTGGATGTTCTGATGCTGCATTAAAGTTATTGTTAATCCTTACCTGGCATCTTGCCTGATTCCTGCTGCGTCCAGACCCACTACATAGGTATACTTTTGCTAAAAGCAGCTTGTGAGCTATTGTTAAATAGAACATGTTTTCAACTCAACGCTGCATACATTACTGATCTTTGATTATAAAATGTCTTTTGACTTCAATAGTCTTCTCTCTGACAGTCAGCGGCAATTAAATCCTTCTGTCAAATTATAGTTTATCAGCAGAGTTCAACATAGAAATGATTAACATTAACTGCCAGTGTACAAGCTGGAGCTTCCACCAGTAATTGCTGACTTTTGGTCATTTATTAATCTCCAGTCCCAATTTGCAGAACAAATGTCAGCAAGCAGTCCTCCTGTTTTTATGACCTTTATTCTATATTGGGTTCAATCGACAAAAACACAAATACAGGTAGATCTAAACATGCATCTCACAATGCATGTTTTTTAGTGCACTGCTCACAAATACAACATAAGAGGTCTCATCATTGTCATTTAATTCCAGTAAGCAATCAAAGAACAAAAATCTGTTCTGCTTATTAACCCAGTTCTCCACTTCATTTGGGAACTCGGAGGGCTGGGTTAGCTGGTTGTATGTCCTCTGTCAGGCTCGCTGGGCTTCTTCCATGGGTTTTCTTGCTATTTCTTCATTTGTTGCATGTGTTCGATCAGCGAAAGTTGTGCTGAGAGTTGTTGTACGGATGCCTCCCGTGCCATGTCAAGGAGTCGCCAGGGCTATCACCCATATAGAAGTTCAAAAGGGAAAAATCTGCTGGAGGACTGGGGAGCCTCCCTGAATGCAAAGAGAATGTATGGCATCATCAGATCTTACAAGAGCATATGGTTCAATGTTTGATTGAGTCACTCCACTCGACAGTCTGCTTGTGGATGGCAAACTGAGGAGCGTAGGTCATGAGCACGGTGGAGCTCACACACGTTGGCCATCACCCGGGAGGCAAAGAGGGTGCCCTGGTCCGTGAGCAGGTCCTTTTCAGAGGCTGACTCTGGAAAATAGGAGAACCAACTCTTGAGCAGTGGCTGTAGTTGTGGCATTCCTAAGGTGAGACAGCCTCCGGGTATCAGTTTGCATTGTCGAGGCTGTCGAGTATATATTGATGACCCTGGGTGAACTTAGGAAGCGGCCCAATCAAGACCATTCTTTGGCATCAGGGTGATTGTGATCTCTTAAAGCAGATGGGAACCTCAAGTTAGAGTCGAGAAAGGTTAAAGATCTTTGCAGATACTCCTGCCAGCTGTTCTAAGTAGATTCTGACTGCATGGTCAGGGACTCTATCTGGGTCAGTCACGTTTGCTGGTTCAGTTTCAGAAAAAGCAATCTGACGTTTGAGACAGTGATCGTGATACAGGTGCACCTGAGGCTGTCGGGATGGGTCCTGTCATTCTGCTGGCCTTTTGTTCAAAACAAGCATGGAAAGCATTAAGCTTGTTGGTGAAGTGTGCCTTGCAGCCGGCAGTTCTGCCCAACATTGCTTTGTAGCCCATTATAGCGTGAAAGACTTTCCACAATCAACAGGCATTTGTGAGAACTTTAGTTTGGTCTGTAATTTTCTTTTGGCAATTTCAAACTCAGCGTGACATTATAACAAGAGATTTCTCCTGGTGCTAACCCAGTATTACGTCCAATACTTAATTCCTTTCCATGGACCTGAATGTAGTCTAATGGTCTGTGTAGCACGGTGAATGAGATGCCCTCAGCCTAACTGAGGAAGATAAGGACCATGGCCCTGAGATAAGATTAGCAAAATTTCCTTTCAATAGACTAACTACAATTGACCAATCATCTTGAATGAGCCTGGGCACATTGTACGACTTGGTAGATTTAGTTTATTCCATAACAACAGATATTTCAGCTGAATTTACGTTTTTAAGTGAAGATCTTTTCATTTTTAAAGACATAACAATTGTTGACTGTACTGGGATAGAGGTCCCAGTCTTCGTGACTGGTGCAGCTGGTAGAGTTGCTGCCTCACCATGCCAGAGACCTGGGTTCGATCCAGACCTCAGATGCTGTCTGTGTGGAGTTTGAACGTTCTTTCTGTGACACCATGGATTTTGTCCGGGTGCTTCCGTTTCCTCCAAAATCCAATTACGTCAGCGAATGATATGAAGATTGGTGGAGGGCTGGGCAGTGTAGAAGAAGCAGGGCGCCTGCAGAAGAAATAGGACAGGTTGGGAGAGTGGGTAAAGAAGTGGCAGATGGAATACAGCGTTGCAGAATGTGCGGACATACACTTTGGTAGTGGGAATGAGGCCGCAGACTATTTTCTAAGTAGGGAGAGGATTCAGAAATTGAGTTGCAAACGGACTTGGGAGTGCAGGTGCGGGATACCCAAAAGGTTAATTTGCAAGGCCTGAAGAAGGGTCTCGACCCGAGACGTTACCCATTCCTTCTCTCCAGAGACGCTGCCTGTCCCGCTGAGTTACTCCAGTTCTGCAGTTCTTTCCTACAAAGGTTAATTTGCAAGTTGAATCGGTAGTAAGGAAGGCAAATGCAGTGTTACCATTCATTTCGAGAGGACTAGAATATGAAAACAAGAATGTAATGTTGAAGCTTTATAAGGCACTACTTAGACCACATTCTGAGTATTTTGAGCAGTTCTGGGCCCCATATCTGAGGAGAGATGAGCTGTGCATTGGAAAGGGTCCTAAGGGATTGTACAAGAATGATCTCAGGGATGAGTAGGATAATGTATGTTGAGATCTGATGACTCTGGCCCTTTACTTGCTGGAGCTTAAAAGGATGAGGGGGACCTCATTGAAACCTGCCAAATAGTTAAAGGTCTGGTTAGAGTGGATGTGGAGCGGATGTTTTCACTAATGGGAGTGTCTAAAATATATTTGGAGCCAGAGGTTGGTGACTCTGGAATTCAGTGTAGACTGTGGAAGCCGTCATTGGGTACTGTATTTTTAAAGTGGAGATTGACTGATTCTTGATCAGTAAGGGTATCAAAGATTATAGGGAGAAGGCAGGAGAATGGGGTTGCGAGAAAAAGATAGATCAGCCATGAATGAATGACAGGGTAGACTCGATGGAATGATGGGCCTAATCCTGCTTCGAAGCCTTATGAATTCATGAAATTATGAATGTGTGGGTTTGTATGTTAATTTGCCTCTGGAAATCACCCTTAACATACCTGGAGTGTTGTGAAAGTGAAATAACATAGCACCAGTGGGAACAGGAGATCGATGGTCGGCATGGACTTGAGGGCTGAAGGGCCTGCTTCCAAGCTGTATCTCTAAACTAGGGAGCTCAGCTCACCTCAGCTGGTAATTCCAGGAATAAGGAGGCAGATGGAGCTTACTATTCTTTCATTGACATTCCTATCCATCAATTTTCCTTGGAAGATATGAGGATATTTTGAGGTATCATCATGGAAATCCATCCTACTGCCCTTCCACTCCTACATGATCAAGGACTGGACTGCTCAAACTGGTTAATTGTTCTTGCATTCGTGCAAGTAACCTCTGGGGTGATAATTAGAGGGTGGATGTGGAGTCTGGGACATGGACGAAATGCTACTACGACAATTTTGGAATGCCAACGATGGTAAACATGGGCTGGAGAGAGGGACGTGGAAGATGAATGCACAGAGAATTGGGAATAATGTCTGGCGCACAGCAAAGATGTCTGGTGCGGCCACGGTGACGCAGCGGTAGAGTTGCTGCCTTACATCACTTGCAGCGCCGGAGACCTGGGTTCAATCCCGACTACGGGTGCTGTCTGTACGGAGTTTGTATGTTCTCCCTGTGACCGACCGCATAGGTTTTCCCTGAGATCTTCCGTTTCCTCGCACACTCCAAAGCCGTACAGGTTTGGAGGTTAATTGGCTTGGTATAAGTGTAAATTGTCCCTAATGGGTGTAGGATAGTGTTAATGTGCGGAGATCGTTGATCGGTGCGGACTCGGTGGGCCAAGGAGCCTGTTTCCGTATTGTTTCTCTAAACTAAACTAAATTAAACTAAAAATGGTGCTACTGTTGCAGCTGTCAGTGTTGAACATGTGGATCACCTGCCTGTCTTGCTTGTTGTTAAAGGCCAATGGTTGTGCTCCATGTGTCTGACCACCATTCTTATCCAACCAGAATTATAGACAACATACAGTCTGGAGTGTTGTTCCTTTCACTGATATTTCTAGGATTAACCTATGCCCAACATTAGCAGCCACTTGAGACAGGAAAGAAGAATCATGGTGCCACAATGGCAATTTTCTGAATGTGAAGTGTTGCTTTAACAGAGTATTATAAATGCAAATCTTTCTTTCAAATCTATCATTATGATTATCATTATCATTAAGGACCCAGGTGACCTTACTGTGACTTCAAAGATGTACTTCATAAGTGGCTGCTACATTTCACGTTTCATTGCTGGGGCGAAACCTGACAATTGAGTCCATCAGAAGCATTTTAGCACTTTGTCCATTGACAGTATGAAGTCAGCATTGTATTTCCAAATGCTGTACATTTTTGAACCAGTGGGGACAGTTTACTATTGCATTGATCCATACTCAATGCTAGTTTCTCATTGTGGCTCATTTACAAACTGACAGTGTTCATTTTAACTTAATGATTTACTTAATGATCCATCGTGAATGTATTCCATGATAGGAAAAAATGCTGATTTTTCCTTTCATTAGATTCCTTACCAATGCATTTCAATATTTTGCAACATTCTTCATCAAATCCTGGTCATGGAGCACAGAAGCAGGTCCTAAAGTCCACCATGTCTTTACATTCATAGCACTTGGTCTGTATGTAGCCTACTGTGCCTTTGTGATTCCAGTACTTGTCCAGATGCTTCTTAATCATTAAGAGCACACCTGCCCCTCACTTCTTCACAGGCAGTGTATTATTGGTTACAACCACGAGAGTCATAGAAAGATATAGTACAGAAACAGACCCACTATGTCTCAAACAAACACCCATTTGTGCTAAATCTAGACTAATTACATTAACTTCAATTTTTTCTTATTTTCTCATCAACTCTCACCAAGGTTATATCATTCATCCACACATGAGCAGCAAGTTTCGGCGACCAGTTAACCTATCAACCCACATGTCTGTGGAACGTGGCTGGAAGCTGGAGAAACCAGAGGAAACTCACACAGCCACAGCGAGAATGTACAATCTCCACACCTTCTGGATTAAAAACAAATCTTCCTCAGATGAGCCACTAAATCTCTTACTCCTATCTAAAACCTCTGCCCTCTTGTCTCTGCCGTTTGATTTCTTGAACACTTATGTTTAGTTTATATTAACAATTTGGACAAGAATGTACAAGGCATAATTGGTAAGTTTGCAGATGACACTAGGTGGTATCATAGACAGTGAAGATGGTTATCAAAAATTGGAGCAAGGTCTTGATCAGCTGTACAAGTGGGCTGATGTATGGCTGATAGAGTTTAATGCGGATAAGTGTGAAGTGTTGATTTTGGAAAGTTAAACTAGGGCAGGACCTTCACAGTGGGCTCTGTGGAGTGTTGAAGAGAGGTAACTTTTTTATACAAGAGCTACCGGAGGAGGTAGTCGAGACAGGTACTTTCATAGCATTTAAAAGACATTTGGGCCAAAGGGTTAGTTTCTGTAGTTTATGACTCTAAGACTATGAAAGGTTTATGTGGATATGTTTCATCTCCTGAAGGCCATTAGTGACCCCAATGTGTAATTAGCATGGTTATTATTTGAAAAAAAATCTATATATTGACTGAAATCGAATTCTGCAGCTACCGTGGTCAAATTTGGATTTAGGGCTCTGGATGGTTAGTCTGGCATTATCAGCCGGGTCATTTATACATTTTCTAACATCATTCTTGGGCAAAGAAATAGAATGTTGCATATCCATGTTTGCAGACAGCAATAACTCAGCGGTAAGGAATGTATTGCGGTGAGAGTAAGTGTCCCTAATATGGTATTGATAGATTTGGTGTCTACATACATAAAAATGACTCTGGGAAAATATGAGCCTGTCTATTCCAGGATAGATCAATCAAAATATTTTCTAAATGGTACAAGACCACAAATAATCAATGTTCAAAATTAAGGGGAGCAAACATACAAATTGCAAGCTGATAGGCAGCAAAGAAGCTTCAAAAAGATACCACTGAAAATCAATAAATATCTAAAAAATTTGAGTATCAGAGTTTCAATTATCAATGAATTATGTGAACAAAAATATTTAATGTGTTAGTAAATTGAAACAGTTTATGTTAGGCTGTGAGCAGAAGGTGGTGGCAGAGATTACATTGGATAGTCAAATCTACACCGAGAAGATTTATCAAAATTAATGAGTATGGTTACTTTATAATATTATGTTGATGGATAGATTAGTTATCAGATCTGAGGAATCAGAACTGATCAAGTTTACCGAAGATGGAATTTAGCCCACATTTCCTTACAACCTATGGGGTGAAATGGATTTTCAGGCAAGAATGAAATGGGTAATTGCCAATGATCAGCTTGTGGAAATTAATACTGAAAATAGTGTAAGACTGCCTGCCACTTTACTCTTGCCCATTTTGTACTTCTGCTGATAACCATTTTCACACTCCAATACCACCAGACATTATGCAAAATTGGATCAAATGTGAATTGCCCTTGTGAGACACATATCTTGGCAACTTTTTTGCATTTTTCTTTCCATTTCCATGAAATTCGAGTATATATTTAAACAACAAATGTTTATTACATTTTTGAAATAGTACTGGTTCTTCATTCGTTGAAGGCTGAAGATTTTTTAAAAAGCTAATCCATCCCAGCAGATTCAATCCCACATCCAAAGTTATGAAAGTATTATTTTCCCTGGAGGTCTATTAACTGTTTAGTTCAAAACATTGAGTGAACGATTGTTCTTCACTGCTAGTTTACTGGAATGTACAATACTGGAAATATTAAAGGAAAAACTGCTTCTCTGGTGCCAAATGAAAGATGGGATAAGTTACTCTGCGGAGAAAATTAGCCTCAAGGGACAATAAGATGGCATTGTTTTCTTACAACATAGATATAATAGTCTACAAAATTGCTTTTATCAGCTTTTCTCAAAATCTTTATCTATTATCCCATTTTAAACTAAATTGGAACAGCTGTAAAATGTGAATGCTTTCAGTGAACCAGTGGAATAGATTTGAAATCTGTTTTCCCAACAACAATAATTTTACTTGCACAACAAACTCAAACAATTGGAAAACATCTGTGTGGAGAAAATAGGTCTTATCCAAAGCAAATTGTAGTTGAGGTCATTTAGTACTATTTTATGGGGAAGAAGTTCTTTGTCCGTAACCATTAAAAGGCTGAGTACAGTTTAGTTTAGAAATACAGCATGGAAACTGGCCTTTCGGAACAACGAGTCCACACCGACCAATGATCCCTGTTACATAAAGTTCTGTGTGGATAACATTGTCCTTGAGGAGACTACACTGTTTCCCCAACAACAAGCCCTGGATCGCCAGTAACATAAAGGCCCTTCTCAACCAGAAGAAGAGAGCCTTCAGGAATGGTGACAGGGAGGAGGTGAAGCAGATGCAGAAAGACCTGAAGGCGAGACTGAGACAAGGCAAGGATAACTACAGGAGAGATGTGTAGAGCGATATGAAGAACATTACAGGCTACAAGAAGACCAGTGGCCTAGGGTGGGGAAGCAACCAGGACTAGGCCGACTGGCTAAACCTGTAACCTGAGTAAAGGGTATGAATACTTATGTAAATGTGATATTTTAGTTATTTCTTTTAAAATACTTTGCAAATATTTCTAAACACCTGTTTTTGCTTTTTTATTATGGGGTATTGTGTGTAGATTGATGATTAAAAAAATGAGTTTAATCCATTTTAAAATAAGGCTGTAATGTAGGAAAATGTGGAAAAAAGTGAAGGGGTCTGAATACTTTCTGAATGCACTGTAAATGTGAGATCTAAGGGGAAGATAGAAAGGAGAAAATTGGACTAAATTAAACTGTTTTAGCAGTTTTGCACCACTAACATCTTATGTGTCAATGAAAAGGAAAAAGTTGTTTGAGGCCAAGTGGAAAAGGAACAATTGTGCATCAAAGACAGTGCTATATTTTAAGAAAAAGCACAAGATGTGTGACAGTAATTAAGGAGAAAACCATCTTGGACAGTTTAGATAATGATTTCACTTACTTATTTGTTAGCTGGAGTTGATTCTGCAAAACTCGCTTACAGTACATGGTTTGTTAAATGAAGATGTCATGCCCAGAGTATTTGTCATTCTCACCGATGAAGTCTGTCGCAAAGGAAAATTAGAAAATCAGACTGCATTTCCCAAAGGTCCCTGTAACTGCTCTCTGATCTTTACTTTCAGCAAATGACAATACAAGGTAATCTGTTAGTAAAATACTGCACCTGAGCTAAAGATTGCTAACCAAGAAAATTGTGGTGGCTTTGGGAGGGAAACAAAAGAGAGAGTAGGCAAGACTTGCATTTGTAAAGTATCTTCAAAACCTCTGTGTATCTCAATGAAACACATCCTGAAATACATCACACAAATGGAGCCCGCAAGTGTGAGGCGTTGCACCTTGGAAAGTTAAATGTAAAGGGGAAATATGCAGCTAATGGCAGGATCCTTGGGCGCATTGATGTACAAAGGGAACTTAGGTTCCAAGTCTGTAGCTCCCTGAAAGTTGTAACAGGTAGATAGAGAAGTAAAGAATGCTTATGCTATATGTAGGAGGAACTGCTGAAGCTGGTTCACACTGAAGACAGAAGACTCCAAAATGCTGGAGTAACTCAGTGGGTCAGGCAGGATCTCTGGAGAAAAGGAATCAGTGACGTTTCGAGTCGAGACCTTTCTTCAGACCAGACTCGTCTTCAGACTTATGCTATGCTTGCTTTCACCATTTGGGTCATTTAATATAAGAGTCAGGAAGTGATGTTACAGCTCTATAACCTGGCTGAATGTTTCCAGCATTTTCTGTTTTTACTTTAGACTTACAGCATCTCCATATCTTTTTTCTGATTATCAATTTGCAGAGAGCTGGTTTCAACCACCTGTGACAAGATAATGAGCAGATAATCAGATTTTAGTCTTGTGGACCAAGATAATTATTGGCTGGGACACCAGGAGCACTCTCCTCTTCTTACAATCGTCCCATGGTATTTTGTTATGTGTACTCACAGGGTCTATGGAGTTTTGGTTTAACAACCAACCATAAAACAAACCACCAATGAGTATAGAATTTGGGAGGTCATGTTGCAGTTGTATAAGACGTTGGTGAGACCATGTTTAGAATATTGTGTTCAGTTCTGGGCACCATGTTATAGGAAAGATATTGTCAGGCTTGAAAGGGTTCAGAAAAGATTTACGTGGATGTTGCCAGGCCTGGAGGTTGCGAGCTGTAGGGAGAGGTTGAGTAGGCTGAGTCTCTATTCCATGGAGCACTGTAGGATGAGGGGGGATGTTATAGAGGTGTACAAAATCATGAGAGGAATAGATCGGGTAGATGCACAGAGTCTGTTGCCCAGAGTGGGGGAATCGAGGACCAGAGGACATAGGTTCAAGGTGAAGGGGAAAAGATGTAGTAGGAATCCAAGGGGTAACGTTTTCACTCAAAGGGAGGTGGATGTATGGAACAAGCTGCCAGAGGAGGTAGTTGAGGCTGGGACTATCCCCATCGTTTAAGAAACAGTTAGACAGGTACATGGATAGGACAGGTTTGGAGGGATATGGACCAAGCGCAGACAAGTGGGACTGGTGTAGCTGGGACATTGTTGGCCGGTGAGGGCAAGTTGGGCTGAAGGGCCTGTTTCCACACTGTATCACTCTATGACTATGACTCTATGGCTCTAATAGCATAGTGCTGAGATTATCTAACTTGCTGCTGTGACACCGAAGGCCTACTGATGTACAAAGCTCCCTCCAACACAAACCTATATTTGCAGTGCGAGATTACTGATTATATAATATAGACATCCGAGATTATCTACAGTACTTCTAGTTGAAAATTAATATGTGTGGTTTTGATTTGAATGAGGGACCACTTGTTTTTATCTGTTCACATGGATATCAACCCATTATTACTCAGACATGGAATTTGGCCATACCGTGAAGTTCCAGAGATCAAAATGGGGACTTCAACAGACACGTGAACAGGCAGGGAATGGAGGGAAGTGGGCATAAAGTAAATGGTCACAGTCTTTTTTCCAGTCTACAACTAGAGGACATAGGTTTAAGGTGAGAGGGGAAAAATGTAATAGGAACCAGAGGGGCAACGTTGTCAAGGGTGGTACGTATATGGAAATGAACTGCCAGAGGAAGCTATAGATGTGGGTATAATTACAATGTTTAAAGGTAAAGGCTTAGAGGGATATGAACCGAATGGAACCAGCTCAGATTGACTTCTTGGTCAACATGAACGAGTTGGGCCAAAGGACCAGATTTGGGCTATATAATCATGACCCTATGAGCAGTTGGATTAATTAGATTGGCATCACATTCAGCGCTAACGTGGTGGGCGAAAGGGCCGGTTCCTGTGGTGCCTCATTTCAATATTCTGGGCAAATGGTAGGTTTCCTTCCTGAAGGATAAAGGTCCTCCATCCCGAAGAATTATTCATAACCTAAATATATTTAAATAAACACATAATCCAACCAAAGGCAATGTGTAGATAAATCAGGGTGTTTAATTGAACCATTCAGATATTGCCACAAACTGAGTCCCCACAAGGCAGAGGATGCCTGTAACCCAACCACAGCTGCAGATCCATTGCACTGGTCTCGCAAATGCTAACGCATTTGTACAGACTGTACATAAAACTGAGGGTTCAAAGCCAGGGGTGGGGGAGCTCTATTGGTAATCAAGATGTATCTTTTCGTTAGAGCATTTGAAGTTGCTTTATTTCTGCCATCATCATGATAAACTGTATTTAAAATCCATATCTGCCAAGAGAGATTTGAACTTGGTTCTCAGATTGTTAATTCAGACGGCTGGATTATTTGCCCAGTAGTTTAACCGCTGTGTCACTATCAGGTGCCCTGTTTCAGATTTGGTTTAGTTTATTGCCACGTGTACCGTGAAAAGCTTTTGTTGCATGCTAATCAATCAGCAGAAAGACCATACATGATTACAATCGATCCATTTACAGTGTATAGATACATGATAAGGGAATACCATTTAGTGCAAGGTAAAGCCAGGAATGTCCGATCAAGGATAGTCCGAGGGTCATCAAAGAGGTAGATAGTAGCTCGGCACTTCTCTTTGGTCGTGGTAAGATGATTCAGTTGCCTGTTAACAGCTGGGAAGGCACTGTGCCCGAATCTGGTGGTGGGTTTCCATACCTTTTTCCCGATGGGAGAGAGGAGAAGAAGAAGAGAAGAGCCAGGGTTTGACCCGTCCTTGATTATGCTTGGCATTGCCAAGTCAGCGTGAGGAATAAATGGAGTCAATAGAAGGGAGGTTGGTTTGTTTGATGGTCTGGGCTGTGTCCACAATTCATTGCGATTTCTTGTGGTCCTGCATGTAGCTGGTCCCAAACCAAGCTGTGATGAACCAAGCTGTCCCATGGATAATAATTCAGGACATTATGTGGATGTAGAATTTGTTTAGATACGGTTACAGAAACTGTTGTAATACTAGTTTAGAGGTCACTTTTCCCACTTTGTTACATCGATCCCCAGGTGAAGTGTAACTTTGTGCAGTTGCCCGGATATGTAGTTCCTCACTTACCAAAGCCCCAGCAAGACCCATGTTGGTTTTATTATTATTGTGTCATTTTGTAACAGTAAGTGGCAATGGAGTGCCTTGCCAAGCCATACTGCTTGGTCCAAATTTGCGTATGTGGGTTTCCACATTTCCATATAAAATATATACATGCAACACAGAACAGTACAGCACAGGAATAGGCCCTTCTGCCCATAATGTCTGTGCTGCATATGATGCCATGATAAACTAATCGCATCTGCCTGCACATGATCCATATCCTACAATTCCCTGCATATCCACGTGCCTATCTACATGCCTCTTAAATGCCATTATAGTATCTGCCTGCTCAACCATCCCTGGCAGCTAGCTGCAGGCACCCACCACCCTTTGGGTAAAAGAATTGCTCCACCCATCTCCTTTAACCTTTGCCCCTCTCTCCTTAAAGCTATGCCCTCCGGTCTTTGAAGTTATGCCCTCGAAACATTGAGCTGTATGTGAAATAGATGTGTTAGTTGCACAACCACCATCTCTGAAACAAATTTATTATTCAAAATTTCTTTCATTTACCAAATTTAAATTCTCCATCTCCTGTGATGGAGTTTGAATTCATCTCCAGGCCTCTGTTTTGCAGGTCAGGTGATACAACTACTAACCTGCTGCAGTGACATAAAACTTGATATGTCTGTAAAACATCTGTGACAAGGACAAGAACAAAATAAAGCTTCACAAAATATGGCAATGATAATTGTGTCATCAAAAAAAGTACTTCGGTTCTATTTTGTACATTATCTGTCATGTTTGGAGGAGAATGAGCTTTGCACTCACACTGACAACTCATGTGGTCTTATCGTCACAGCTATAGATCATCTCTGACAGCCCTATAATGGATAACATTCTTCAAAGCAGAGAAAGAAAGTCCTTTAGAATTACAAGTGTCTCTTCTATTGAGAGATGGAGCAACAAAATATTATTTCAAGTGCCTAGATAGATATTTTAAAACATTCAAACCTTTGTGTCTTTGAAAATAAATTGCACATTATTGTATTTAGGGCCAGTGAACATTTAATTTATTTTGTAGGCTTTCTTTTTTATTGATTGGTTCTCATGATGATGAAATCAGAATTGAATTTGAGGAGTTGGAGGCCAAGCAACAAACAAAACCATTGCTGTTCCCTGGGCGACAATAGGCCTGAAACCCACCTTACCCAAGTTGGCATTCTGAGCTAGTCCCATTTGTCTGCATTAACCAACTAAATCCTTCCTATCATGCATCTGTCTGATGAAGGGTCTCGAACCGAAACGTCAACCATTCCTTCTCTCCAGAGATGCTGCCTGTCCCGCTGAGTTACTCCAGCATTTTGTATCTGTCTGGAGAGTGGTGAATACAGCCCAGTCCATCACATGCGCATTACTTCCTACCATCCAGTTCATCTTCATGTGTGAGAAGGAACAGCAGATGCTGGTTTAAACCAAAGATAGGCACAAAAAACTGGCAGCATCTCTGGAGAGAAGGAATGGGTGACGTTTCAGGTTGAGTCCCTTGTTCAGATGGAGCCGATCCTCCACCAGAAAGCCGTTAAAGCTCTCTGTTTCTTCCTTGACCGCAGAACCATACAATTTCCCTCCACTAACACTCTACTCTGCCGAGCCGAGCTGGTCCTCACCCTCAACAACTTCTCCTTTGACGCCTCCCACTTCCTCCAAGTCCAAGGTGTAGCTATGGGCACCCACATGGGCCCCAATAATGCCTGCCTCTTTGTAGAGTACATTGAACAATCCCTGTTCCAGGTGTACACTGGCCCTATCCCCAAACTCTATCTCCGTTACAATGATGATTGCATCGGTGCTACCTCCTGCACCCATGCAGAACTCATGGACTTCATCAAATTCACCACCAATTTTCATCCTGCACTCAAATTTACTTGGACCATCTCCGACACCTCCCTCCCCTTTCTTGATCTCACAGTCTCCATCACAGGAAATAGACTATTGACTGACGTCTATTACAAACTCAGTGACTCCCACAACTATCTCAACAACACTTCTTCCCACCCAGCTTCCTGCTAAGACTCTATCCCCTACTCCAAGTTCCTCCTTTTATGCTGCGTCTGTGCCCAAGATGAGGTGTTCCATACTAGAACATCTGCGATGTCCTCATTCTTTGGGGAATGGGGATCCCATCTCCCATCATGGATTAGGCCCTCACTCGTGTCTCCTCAGTACCCCACAGCTCTGCCCTTGCTCCCCCTCCCCCTAGTCGCAACAGAGCTAGAGTCCCCCTAGTCCTTACCTTCCACCCCATCAGCTGTTGTATACAACATATAATCCTCCAAAATTTCTGCCACCTCCAACGGGATCCCACCACTAGCCACATTTTCCCATCTCCACCCCTTTCCGCCTTCCGCAGAGACTGTTCCCATCGCAACTCCCTGGTTAACTCATCCATTCCCACCGATACCACCCCCTCCCCAGGTACCTTCCCCTGCAACCGCAGAAGATGCAACACCTGTCGCTATACCTCCTTCCTTGACTCCGTCCAGGGACCCCGACAGTCCTTTCAGGTTAGGCAGAGGTTCACTGCACCTCCTCCAACCTCATCTATTGTATCCGTTGTTCAAGATGTGGACTCTTATACATCGGCGAGACCAAATAGACTGGGCATTCGTTTCGCGGAACACCTTCGCTTAGCCTGCCTGAACCAACCTGATCTCCCAGTTGCTGGACACTTTAATTTTCCTTCCCATTCCTACACAGACCTTCCTGTCCTTGGTCTCCTCCATTGTCAGAGTAAGGCTAAACGCAAACTGGAGGAGCAGCATCTCATATTTCGCTTGGGTGAATATTGATTTCTCTCACTTCAGGTAGCCCCGGCATTCCTTCTGTCCCTATCCCTCCCCCACTCAATTCGCACAAGCTTCTCTTTTTCATCCTACAAACAGCTTACACTGGAATGTTTCCTTTATCATCATTACTTTTTTGCATATATTTCATTCATTGTTCTTTATCTCTCCACATCATCATCTATATCTTTCGTTTCCCTTATCCCTATCCAGTCTGAAGAAGGGTCTCGACCCGAAACGTCACCTATTCCTTCTCTCCAGAGATGCTGCTTGTCCCGCTGAGTTACTCCAGATATTTGTGTCTACCTTCAGTTCAACTACATGTTGCCTCGGGAAGACTGGAAGTATCATTTGGGGATACCTGCCACTCTGGCCATTCCCTGTTCTATCTTTTACCTTCTGGGAGAAGATCTTGAAAGACTGGATGTCTAGACACCATTCAACCTATTCATTCCCCATTCCCAGAGGTGCTGAGACGTATACCAACACTTACCTTTACCTCATTCAGTTATTCCATTATTGGACCTGAAAATTACTTTGCTCTACTCAGATTTTGCACTATAATCTTGCACCATTCTGCTGGTTTACCCTCATTGCTGTAATTATTGTTATATGTATCATGACCTGTATGTATACTGTTTACTTTGTGAGCTTCATGTAAATAAGATATTTCATTGCACCGTGATGTATTTGACAATAAAGTAATCTGTATCTGTAAATGCAGGATTGTAGAATCACGTCCAATACCAATTTATCTTCAACTCTTATATTAGCTTTTGATTTGAATAACTTTTTCCTTTTTAAAATAGCTACAATAAATACACAACTGTCTTAGAATCATCTCGTTTTACTGTACGAGCTCTGCATGGGCTTCATCAGATTACTCCACATGTTTATTTTGGCTAATGCGGATTACTTACAGTCACTGCTGAGCTTGTGAAGCACAATATATATTTTAATTTCTGCATTGCGGGAAAAGAACCTCAGATTGATATAGAGTAGTTTTCTGAGGGAGCTTTAAATTTCCCTTAATTCAGGTGACTAAACTTCACATGTTTCAGCTCATGTCCCTACTGAGATACTTAACAAAAGCAATCACAATATTTCCAGTCAGTTATAACTCCTTGCAAGATGATAATATCAGCTGTGCGTCAATCTGGGCAAACAGCTGAAATTTCCACAGCACATCACAGCAACATCACTCCGGCCAGACAAGATCATCACCTCCAAAGTGACAAAACAGCTGATCATTCTGGAGTTGACGGTGCCCTGGGAAGAGGGTATTGAAGAAGCTAATGAGAGGAAACGCGCAAAGTACCAGGAACTGGTGGAGATGTACTGGGACAGAGGCTGGAGACATGCTATGAACCCATAGAGGTGGGCTGTAGAGGCTTTGCAGGACGCTCACTCTGCAAAGTCCTCAACCAATTGGGCATTACGGAGCTGGCAAAGAAGAGGGCCATTCAATCCGCAAGCGAAGTTGCAGAGAGAGCCACTAGATGGCTTTGGATTAAGAGGGCTGATCCGTGGGCGGTTGCTGCTGGGATCCAGGTCGGGGCCTGATCAACCCCGGCTGGGTCGCCTGGGCGAGGGTGTCTGATGTTGTGAGACCCGAAACACCCGATGACCCCAGGTCACATCACTGAGGATGCGTCCCAGCGCATCCAGAAGATGTATCTTTCACACAAAGACCTCGGAACAAAAACAGCAACACTTTTTCCAGTTCTCTTCTTTAAACAATTATTCTCATGATGTAGCTTGTTTACGAGGGTCTCAAAAGTCTTATTCCTGTGATTATTTGCCAGACACGTGTTGGTGGTGCCTCACTGGGGCAGTTCTGGACGACTATGCAGTATTCATATTAATTCCCCAATGCTCTTTTAATTTTATTTTCAAGGCAACACACAATATTATAATAAATTTGCCACGGAACACAAAGTTTTATGGGAGTGCAGGAATCAGGGATCCATTGAGTCCAGGGGGAATGTGGGGGCTGGGGAGACCAGGATGTGTGGGGTCCCAGTGAGACCAAGAGAAGCTTGGCCCCCTGAGAGATCCTCTTGCGTCACCCCCCCCCCCGGACGCATGAGGACTGGTTAGTTTTGGGAACTGAGGGAAATAATACCTGGTGAGCCAGATGCCAATCTATCAGGATTTTTGAATGGTCAAATAATTAATTATTGGAAATTTACTGCAGTTTCTAAACGAAATTCAGCCCCTGCCAAGAATTTTAGCGCATTGCACTTTTGTGGATTATATTTCACAACATTCCAGAAGGGGCAATATTGCTCAGTCATGACATAGCCAAACACTAAGAAAATGCCATGGAGCAAGTGGGTCTCACTTTTAGCCAAGTGGGTGAAGAATTTCGACTTATTTGCTGGTCTGTGAAGAACAGGCAGCGATATTTAAAGGTTACAAAGAATATTTTCAAGTTGTAAGAAGTCCTGCTTAAACAGAACAATACAGAAATCATAACTTGTCTAAAAATTCAATGCATTTCCACTTAAGCAGGAATCAGAAATGCAGAGACTAGTTGCAAAACATCAGGACATTCAATACAATACAAACAAATATTACTCAAGTCCAATCAGCCTCCATGATAGCAATTCAATTGAATGATTGAATGATTCAATGATACTGTATTGTTACATATACCTAGGCACAATGAAGATCTGATATTTTTGCATATAATACACAAAGTACACAAAAGAGTCAAGACATTATTAGCAATATTCTAATAGTTGCCCATGAACTTGAATCTTACTGCCTCTGATGATAACATAGATACGTCAAGCAATATCCGCTAGCAACCAAGATTGATAGTGGTTAATGTATTCTTATCATCTCAGTGACCTACAGGACTGTGTTCTGGCCATGGTCAAAATGACTACCACTGAACCAGTAGTCAGAAGCAGCACATTAAAATAATAAGATGCTCATAACTAAATTGATACATTCCTATTCTCCTTTACCCAAACGTCTCTTGTTTTACAGGATCCAGGCATAGGGGAATACTCCTTTTAATTCCATCCCTTCCCTCACCAAACCCACTCCCATGCCTCTTTCATCTTTCATTATTCAAGCTGTCCAGTGCCTGGCAGCTGAGCAAGAAGATACTGAAGAAGAAGGTATCCATCACTCCAGCTCAGATTCCCGCACACTACGCGAAACAGAGGATGGATTAGATGAGTTGCCAAGCATAAGGGGCCTACAGTAGATGCAGGGCTTAAAAGTGTCCCAGATGCTAGATCTTTGGAGGGTAAGGTTGCACATGAGTGCACTTGCATCGACAGACTTGAGAACTTTGATTGAACAACATCTAGACTCAGACTTTTGCTTGAGATACTATGAGGTCTGTCTGCAATTTGCAGGAAATGGTAGAAATTTGTAAAGTCCAGATCTTATCTTGCCTAGGGCTACGCAAGGAGCCTGGAACCCATCCATCCCAACATGGAAGTAGTGGCAAGATACATTTCACCTCTTGTGAATCCAACCACCGTGCTGTGACCGAGGTCTCAATTCTGATCTATGTATTAGTAGAACTTGCTGACATAACTATGTTATGTGGGTGGTGGTGGGGGGGGGGGGGTGGGGGAAACTTTTTAAATCTCTTTCTTCAATGGAGATGCAACTTTTTTCCGTGTTGTATCTCCTTTCGCGCTGCGGCCTAACATCAAGGAGCTGGCGGCCTCCAGCTGCGATCGACCTTGAGGGCTCAGGTCGAAAAGCCCTTGAACTCACGGAGCTGGCTGATTTTAGGAGGCTGTGCTGGTAGAGTCTGTGTTCCGCGTGTACATGGAGTGTGTGAGGTTGCAGCTCCTGTTCAAAAACCTGAAGGGGCTGCTCCTTGCCATCTGGCTGTACTTCTCACCCACCATCCTCATCTTTGGACACCCTGTGCATATGGGAATGGGTAAGGCTGAAGATGTCCTGGTTGGGTTGCTCCTGGGCCTGGCCAAGCTAGCCATCCGTGAGTCACGGCGTCAGGTGGAAAAGGGCTCTGTCCAAGCCAGCTGCCTGCCCCTTTTCCGGGGTCGCATCCACACCCGGGTGCTAATAGAAAGGGACTAATCGCTGTCCACGGGCGCTCTGGGGAAATTCCGGGGGTGGAATGTATCCTCAATAAGGATTGTATTATAGTTATTTGAAAATTTAGTATCTTAGATAATTTGGTGATTTTGTACTATGATGGTGGGTGTGTTACCACGGTTTTGTTTTGTAAGTATTATTTTGTATCGTAATTGAATAAATTATTTTTGATTTAAAAAAACCAAACAGCAGAGGTGCCAGCACAGATCTCTGTGGAGCAGTATTGGTCACAGATCTCCAGCAGAATATCTATCCTCTAGTCAGTTCTGAATCCATACAACCAAGTCATTGTGAATCTTGTACATCTTAATCTTCTGGACCAGCCTTCCACGAGAGACCTTATTGAAAACCTAACTAAAATCCATGTACACAACATCCACCGCCTTACCTTCATCAATCTCCTTCGTCGCCACCTCAAAAAACGTACGTTAGTAAGACCCGACCAGCCGCGTACAAAGCCATGCTGGCTATCCCTAATTGGCCCACTCGCTTCCAAATGGCAGTAAATCCTATCTCAAAGAATTCTCCCCAATAGTTACCTCACCATTGAAGTAAAGCTCACTGGCTTATAGTACACTGGATGCTCTCCAATGCTTTTCTTAAGCAACGGAACAACATTGGCCACTCTCCAGTCGTCCGGGACCTTGCCTGTGGTGAGAGAAGAAACAACAGTCCTTGTCAAGGCCCCCGCAATCTCTTCTCCTGACTTCCTCAACAACTTGAGATAGATCGCATCCGACCATGGGGACTCATCCACCTTAATGCTCTTCAAGAGCTTCAGCACCACCTGCTGTGAGGAAGGCTGTCAAAGGACTCAGCGGGATATAGATCAGCTGCAGAAATGATCAGAGAAATGGCAGATGGAGTTTAACCTTATTCAAGTGTGATCTCAAACTGCACGAGCATATTTGTATTGTCCACTCGCTGTCTTCCGAGTCTTTCTCCTTGATGAATACAAATGCACACTACTCGTTTAGTACCTCACTTACAGTACATCCTCCAAGAATTGATTCCATTCTATATCCTTGAGCGATCCTACCTTCCCTGTCGTCTTCCTCTTGTTTTTAAAATACATATATAAAAAGCCTTGAGATTTTCATTAATCCGACTCCCCAATGACATTTCATGGCCCCTTTTGGCCCTTCTAATCGCCTGCTTGACTTCTTTCCTACTCACTTTATACTTCTCATAACCCCCCACTGATGCCACCTTCTTAAAGCTTACATACGCTTCCCTTTTCTTCCTGACCAAAGTTACAACCTACCTGATCATCAACAATTCTCTTACCTTGCTGTCCTTTTCCTTCCTTGTCACTGGAATATGCTGATCCTTTGATCAGCTGGCCTTTAAATGGCTTCCACATGTCACCTGCGGACTTATCCAGTAATAACTGCTCCCAATTTACCCTCCTTGGCTCCTGCCGAATGACATTATAATCGATCTTGCATGCAATTAAATACTTTCCCCCAACATCCAGACCTTCTCCTATTCAAAACAATCTTAAAATTTACGGATAGGAAAAAAAACCCTGCAGATGCTGGTTTAAATCGAAGGTCGACACAAAATGCTGGAGTAACTCAGCGGGTCAGGCAGCATCTCAGGAGAGAAGGAATGGGTGACGTTTCGGGTCGAGACACTTCTTCAGACTGAAAAAGGGTCTCGACCTGAAACGTCACCCATTCCTTCTCTCCTGAGATGCTGCCTAACCCGCTGAGTTACTCCAGCATTTTGTGTCTACCGTAAAATTTATGGAGTTGTGATCACTATCTCCAAACTGCTCTTCCAGTCACCTGGCCAGGCTCTATTCCCAATGGCTACAGCTCCATAATTCCTAACACTGATCCAGGCTCTAATTTCATCAACTTTACCCACAATATTCCTTGCATTGAAGTAAACACACTTCGGCCTTTCAATATCTACACATTCATGAGCCTCTCCCTGCCTGTCCTTCCTTTGAGACTTACTTGTCATAATCTCCACTTTCTCATCAACCCTTCCATTTGCTGACATGCTGTTCTTGTTCCCACCCGTCTGTCATTCTAGTTTAAACCTTCCCAAGTAGCACTAGCAAACCTCCCTGCAAGGATGCCAATGCCCCTTCAGTTCCAATGCAATCAGTTCCTCTTGTACAGGTCACCTCTGAACCAGAAGGGATCCCAATGGTCAAAAAATCCGAGTCCCTGTCCCCTGCACCAACTCCTCAGCCACGCATTCATCTGTCCTATCCTCCTAGTGCTACCCTCACTATCACGTGGCACCTAGTAATCCAGAGATTACCACCCGTGAGGTCCTGCATTTTAACCTTTATGCCAAACCCCCTGTATTCACTCCGCAGGACTTCAATCCTTTTTCTACCTATGTCATTTGTGCCAATGTGTCATTGATGTTGAATCATGGTCGATGTTGTAATAAAGCATGATGTATATCGATTATGAACTACCTCTTTAATAAGTCACACTCTTGCAACATGTCCCATAAGATCCCTTGCTGTTTATACCTACAATGATTATCACTTTTTCATTACACTCCTCCTCCTGCTGTTGTGGCACAGGCAAAGGCTGTACCCGACAACAGGAAGATTATTCGTGGCATGTTCGTCAGGGACAAAGTATGAGACCTTGCACAGTGGCACAGCGGTAGAGTTGCTGCCTTACAGTGTGAGAGAGCTGGGTTCGATTCTGACTATGGGTGCTGTCTGTATGGAGTTTGTATGTTTCCCCTGTTGGTTTTCTCCAGGTGCTCCGGTTTCCTCCCACATTCCAAAGACGTGCGGGTTTGTAGGTTAATTGGTTTCTGTAAATTGTCCCGAGTGTGTAGGATAGAACTAGTGTACAAGTGATCGCTGGTTTGCGTGGACTCGGTTTCCACACTGTATCTCTAAAAAAAGAATCAACACGAGGTGAAAACTTGAAATGAAGTGCGACCTTCATTGGAACTCAAACTTGGCCCTGGAACAAGCTTTGCCTGCTGCAGGTCAAAGACCTCGGGGTTAATTTCCCGGCAGAATCCTCGACACCAGATATGTTACTCCTCCACCAGGTGCCCAGAGCCATGTGAACTCACGTGGAAAACAGATCCCCTCTTCAACCGGCCTCTTCCGCCTCCTTCTCCTGCTATCATTAGCTCCTTTCGCGTCTCTTCTCAACATCAACAGTGATGTTGCAAGCAAAGGCCTCAAAATAATTATGGGCTGATGAATGGTGAATGGTCTTTCAGACCAAACTTTCTCAGAGCTGGATGAACTCTACCTAATTTTGGCATTGCATCAGTGTTCCACAGTGATTAATAGCACCAACTTACTGCTCTGCACAATTTCAGTAATTTAATTTGACAAATCAGATTAATTGTATTACAATTATATGTTCCCCACTCACAAGCTAAATCACAAGAAAATCAATAGCCATTTTGCTCAGGAAAACGCTGCCTGCAGCCCAATGTTCTGGTCATTCTCTTTTGCCCAGCGACTTCTCTAACTGCAGAGAAAGTTCAGCTTGAAACATTATTCAAAATTTGACAGGAATTTGGCTTATCGTTCAATATTGAACCGGAGAGTATTTATTAATGCAGTCGCCCATTTTCTCTTTGCTCAATACGAATGTATAACTCATAATCCAAGAAGCAATTTTAATATGTTATTCTGAAAACACTGAAATTCAGCAGAGAATACATAACAGATCCATGAACAAAAATTGCATTCCATACAGAGAGAAAATTATTTTATTGATTGTTTAACATAATAATGGTGTTCCTGTGATGGTTGCGAATGATCATTTTTGGATGTGTCTGCATACTTTGTGTAATTAAATATATATTTCCATGTTTATGCTGCCTTCTCTGTTCTGCACAGATGTAAACTGCAGATCTACAATTTTGCCCTGAAATCCTATTATGTGTTGGGTCAATAGGCTACATTTTCTTCGCAGGAAAATCACAATGTATTATAATGTTGCCAATGGATTGTGAATAATACCAAGATAGGGAAGTATCTGTGTGTGCGTGCATCTGTGTGCGGTGTGCATGTGTATGTGCGTGTGTGTGTGTGTGAGAGTGTGTGCATGCATGCATGTGTGTGCATGTGTGTGGTCATGTTTGTGTGTGTGTATGTGCATGTACATGTGTGTGTGCATGTGCATGTGTGTGTGTGTATGTGTGAGTGCGTGTGTGCGTGCATGCATGTGTGTGTACGTTTGCGGGTGTGTGCATGTGTGTGCATATGTGTGCGTGTGTTTGTGCGCTTATGTGTGTGTGCATGTGCATGTGCGTGTGCGTGTGTTGTTTGTTGCGGAATGGATCAGAAAATACAGCGGCAATCAAAGCATATTTCTCTTTGGAGTATGCATTGTTTCAACTGTGATACTCAGAGCAATGACACTAACTATTCCAGCAGCATCTGGATGCCTGAAAAGCACAAGCATAATTAAGACATTGTTATGTAACAATGGCATTTTTGCAAACCTTTTCAACACTGCAGATGTTGTTTTGAGCATCAGGCTGCCGTAGGATTGTAGCTGCCTGGCACTGAACGGGACTGAAGTGGGCAAGGATGGTGCAAGTAATTTGTGCACCTGGATTGCAAAACCATGTTTGGCAGCACTGCAGCACTTCGTTATCGAACTTGTTAAATGAAAGACCTTTACTCTCCAGAGATGCCAAAATAAATTCCTATTGTTTCCCCTGGCCCACAATGAATGAGATTCTTCCACACTTATTCCAAACATAATGAATATGCTATAAATTTAATTTTGAACAGAAAGTAGAATTTACACACGCCGCAGAGACAACACCCATGGTCATAATCGAACCCTGGTCACAGGCGCTGTGAGGCAGCAACTCTACCACAGCGCCACTGTGTCGTCCTCCTGTTAAATAAGACTTTCTAAAATTAATTGTTCACGGAGTGCCGTTAATGTGGCAAGAAAATCCCAAGACACATGATACAAGGACAATAAAATCACAATTGATCCACAGAAGCTACATTTTTAGTACTATTTTGATCAAACCTTTGATTAAAATATAGACTTTAAGAAAAGTCTCAATGAAGAGCAAAAGACACAATAATGTCCGAAAAGTTATGTTGCGGCCTGGTGCGAGAGTTAAGGACATTTATTGTGAGCTGGAGAACAACCTGGAGTGAAAGAGGAAGGATCTAGTTGCCGTTGTCCATGTAGGCATTAACCACATAGGTAAAACTAGGAACAAGTTTCTGATAAAGGATTATGAGGAGATTGGGGCAAAATTGAAAATCAGAACCATGAGGGTGATAATCTCCGGCTTATTGTCTGATCTGTGTGGATATTGGTAAAAGCAAAATAGGATGAGAGGTAAATGTGGTGTTCAAAGTGTGATATGGTAGAGGTGGCTTCCAATCCATAGGGCATTGGCATCATTTCTGGGGAAGGAGAAAGATGATCTTTTGGAATGGGCTTCATCTGAATCATGCTGAATTGCATAAACAGTTGCAGGTAGCGCTTTAAACTAAATGAGAAGGGAGTCGTCTCTAAGAATGAGATGGTAATTAAATCAAGAGGAAATGAGATAGCAGTGGCAGAGAATAGTGAGAGGAAATTGACAAGCAAAGTGTGACAGGCTGGGCAGAAAATGTGAACCAAGGTATGCAGTTAGGAAAATATGATCCACATGTTAATGCCATCGACATTTTATTTAATGAGGAATTGGCATGCTTCTGACAAATACTTTGCTAACACAGAGAGAGGTGGAGCAGAAGTCCAATTCAATTAATAGAATACTCCACTGTCCTTGTTGAATTCCTGGAGCTTGCTGCCAGGGGTGGTGGTGGACGCAGTTATAATAGGGCAATTTACGAGGCCTTTAGATGGGCACATGGATATGCAGGGAAAGGAGGGATATGGGTCATGTGCAGGCAAAGGAGATGAGTTTAACTTGGCATTATGTTTGCCACGCACATTGTAGACCAAAGGGCCTGTTCCTATCCTGTCCTATTCTATGGTCTATGTTCTATTGATTGCAGTATTATAATTGTGGTTAATAATTATAAGTGTGACTTCACTCTCTATGCCTACCGGTCCAGCTTTCAAACAAGATGAATCATATCTTGCTTCTGAAGAGGAATCAATCAGTCAAAAGATTTTACCAAGATGAAAAATGTAAATGTTTTATGACTTGAAGCAGAAGTGTTATTGGTGTCGATTGATCTAGGCTAACTCACAGTATGTTAAGATCAGGTTTTTTTTTACAAATGAGTATCAATTAAATTGATAGAGCTCTAGGGGCTAGCGGAATCAAGGGATATGGGGGGAAGGCAGGCATGGGTTACTGATTGTGGATGATCTGCCATGATCACAATGAATGGCGGTATTGGCTCGAAGGGCCAAATGGCCTCCTCCTGCACCTATTTTATAAATTGTAATACTAGTACAAGCATCAACTGGAATCTTTACATTTGTGTGCAGTAATTCTATATTATTTGCATTGACTATAAACAGCCTAATCTGTATTTTGTATCATGTTGTTTATTAGGAGTATTTATTAAATCCTGTTTACTTAATCAACTTGATAAACAAATTTATTCCAGTTCATTTGAACTGGCTATGGTAGAGCAGCACAGTGAGATTAATGGTTTAGCTTCTTATTTTATCATCAGGCAGTTATCTGGACATAGCGTTTATTAGCATATGGTTTGTGGTAAATAATGTTCTCATGTATCTTTGCTAAACATTAGCACCGCGCTGATTTTACTTGACTGATAGGTCAGCACTTAAAGTTTGTTCTGTAAATTATTTGCTTTCATTTGGTTTTTGTTCATATTTAATAATGTAACATATCCGTAAATATGAAGTTTATTCATGTGGTAACAGCTTAATAACCAGGCAGACTTTTCAACTGACAATGATGATGCTACTTTCCATAATTACACACGGTCAAAATATAGAAAGCAAAGCAAAATTAGGAATATTCAGTATTTTAACCATGAAAACATTGCTGCACAATGTTTCTGAGCATAGACTGAGTTTGGGTTATATTTATGTATCCATACAAATATTCTTTCAACTCAGGCCTATTGGCTTAACATCCACATGAGTTTTCCACTGCATCTAAATAGTCAGACTAAGTGGATGGGTGAGAATCATGTACACACAACTCCAAAAAGAGGAGTTGAGTATAGGAGCAAAGAGGTCCTTCTGCAGTTGTTCAGGGCCCTAGTGAGACCGCACCTGGAGTACTGTGTGCAGTTTTGGTCTCCAAATTTGAGGAAGGACATTCTTGCTATTGAGGGAGTGCAGCGTAGGTTCACGAGGTAAATTCCCGGAATGGTGGGACTGTCGTATGTTGAAAGGCTGGAGTGACTAGGCTTGTATACACTGGAATTTAGAAGGATGAGAGGGGATCTTATTAAAACATTTAAGATTATTAAGGGATTGGACATGCTAGAGGCAGGAAACATGTTCCCAATGTTGGGGGAGTCCAGAACCAGGGGCCACAGTTTAAGAATAAGGGGTAGGCCATTTAGAACGGAGATGAGGAAAAACTTTTTCTCTCAGAGAATTGTAAATCTGTGGAATTTGCCTCCAAAGGCAGTGGAGGCCAATTCTCTGGATCCTTTCAAAAGAGAGTTAGATACTCTTAATGATAGCGGAGTCAGGGGGTATGGGGAGAGGGCAGGAATGGGGTACTGATTGTGTACGATCAGCCATGATCACATTGAATGATGGTGCTGGCTCGAAGGGCCGAATGGGCTACTCCTGCACCTATTGTCTATTGTCTCTTGCCTAAAAGTTTTGCTTTACTTTTGAATTGGCTTAACCAAGAGTAGATGATTTTTTCATAATTTCTGGGTGCCATTGTGTTCATTAGGAAAACATTTATTAGTGACAGTTTCGTTTTCCTCAAGTCTTTTTTATTCATTTTAAATTCCTCAAAACGTTATTTGCAATTGTGGAAATGGCAACATCGCCTGCAGTGAGATTTTCTGTCCCAAAGATCTCATTTGATCACAGGACAGCCAACCTTTATCAACTCTATTTCCCCTGAAAGCATGAGCTACGAAAGCAACTCAATGGGTTAGGCAGCATCAGCAGTCTCTTATGTGCCCCCTGAAACCACACTGCATTCATACAGTCTATGCCCCAGATGATTTTATATCCCTTGAGGTCACCCCTCAGTCTCCTGCACTGCAAGGAATGAAGTCTTTTCTAGGTTCCCTGCAAAAAGTCTATCCCCTACTCCCAATTCCTCCGTCTACGCCACATCTGCGCCCGGGATGAGGTGTTTCAGACTAGGGCTTCCGAGATGTCCTCGTTTTTCAGAAAACGGGGCTTCCCCTCCTCCATTATAGATGAGGCTCTCACTAGGGTCTCTTCTACATCCCGCAGCTCCGCTCTTGCTCCCCATCCCCCCACTCGTAACAAGGACAGGATCCCCCTCGTTCTCACCTTCCACCCCACCAGCCAGCGGATCCAACATATCATCCACCAACATTTCCGTCACCTACAACAGGACCCCACCACTGGCCATATCTTCCCATCCCCTCCTCTCTCTGCGTTCCGCAGAGACCGTTCCCTCCGCAACTCCCTGGTCCACTCGTCCCTTCCTACCCAAACCACCCTAACCCCGGGCACTTTCCCTTGCAACCGCACGAGATGCAACACCTGTCCCTTTACCTCCCCCCTCAACTCCATCAAAGGACCCAAACATTCTTTCCAGGTGAGACAGAGGTTCACCTGCACCTCCTCCAACCTCATCTATTGCATCCGCTGCTCTAGATGTCAACTTATCTATATCGGCGAAACCAAGCGCAGGCTCGGCGATCGCTTCGCTGAACACCTGCGCTCGGTCCGCATTAACGCAACTGATCTCCCGGTGGCCCAGCACTTTAACTCCCCCTCCCATTCCCAGTCTGACCTCTCTGTCATGGGCCTCCTCCAGTGCCATAGTGAGGCCCGCCGGAAATTGGAGGAGCAGCACCTCATATTTCGCCTGGGCAGTTTGCGGCCCGATGGTATGAACGTCGACTTCTCCAACTTCAGATAGCTCCTCTGTCCCTCCCTTCCCCTCCTCCTTCCCAGAGCTCCCTCTATCTTCCTGTCTCCACCTATATCCTTCCTTTGTCCCACCCCCGACATCAGTCTGAAGAAGGGTCTCGACCCGAAACGTCACCCATTCCTTCTCTCCCGAGATGCTGCCTGACCTGCTGAGTTACTCCAGCATTTTGTGAATGAATCGATTTGTACCAGCATCTGCAGTTATTTTCTTATCCTTATAACTCAGTCCTTTGAGTCCTTGCAACACTCTCATAAGCCGATTCTGTACTCTTTCAAGCTTAATGGCATCTTTCCTATAGTAGGGTGACCAAAACTAAACACAATACTCCACTCAAAAAGTGGACCCTCACTGATGTCTTGTACAACCTCAACATAATGTCCCAACTTCTACACTTAATGCCCTGAACAATGAAGGGCTGTGAGCCAAATGTCTTCTGCACTATCCTGTGCACCTGTAATGCCACTTTCAGGGAACGATTTACAACAAATTACAGTTAAATTTCTTGCTGTTAATGCAAGTTCCACAAACAGGATTATAGTAATCCACACCATTTGTTAATGCCATAAAAATGACATGAAGCAATTTTCAGCTTGATAAGTGTAAACATCCTTTAACTAAATAATGGGAAGTGCAAAGCTACTGGCTTCAGTCTCGAGCACAAATTCTATTTCCTTGTCACTAAATCAATTTGTCTCCTAGCAGCTGCCAAAATGCTGAAGGATATTATTTAAATCCCTGCTGTTGTAGTTGCTCCCAACTACATACCTGTATCTGCTCCATCATTAAAAGTGCCTTCTTGTTCTTCTGTGATGTTGCCTCTGATACCTGCTAACAAAACCCTATCTTCACCTTAGTTCACTCCAAACTTCACAATTCCAGAGCTCTGCCGCTTGGCCTCCACTTTCCACCCTTCACAAGTTTAGAACTTTGCTATATGCAGTGTCCAATCCACCCATCAGTCTTGTGCACATTAACTTACACTGGATCCAATATGAACAGTGCCTCGTCTCACATGTTTTTGAATCCTTCATGGCCTACCCTGCCCTTATCTCTTTAACCTGCTCTCCTTCATCAGTGGCCTCTACTTCATCCCAACAGACTGATGCCTATGTATTAAACTCGCTAGGTCCTAAACCTTGGAAATCTTTCCTCAAAAACATTGCTTCTTTGGTGATGATATGTGCGGTACAGCTTTCAGCATGTCTAAAAAGTTAGAATTTTTAAATTTTAATTTGATTTTATATTTTTTAGTTATTAGTTTATTAATTTAGACATTGGCATAAAATCAAAACAGAAGAGGGAAATACATTGATTGAAAAAATTGTGGATAAACAATGCTTAGTTTCGAATTGATATGCATATCGTCAACTCTTTGTGTACAAATAAAGCACTACTCAAATCGATTCCAAATCTATTCAGTTTCTCTATCTTCCCATTGCCATTGAAAGATACCATAAGATCTAACTCAGACAAACTTCAGATCATCCACTGCATTTTCTCCACAAGATGTTTTGAAACAACTTCTGTGAATGGACCAAACAAAAGCAAGTTGGAGTTAATTTTGTGGCTTTTAAAGGGTTTCATGAAAACAGAGTTTGAAGAATAAATCTCTGTCACAATGATTCAGTGTGCTGAGGTAACAGATTATCAACCAGTTTCCCGAATCATGCTGAATTAGCACTTGTGTTCTGACCTTGGACCCTAAATGCATCAGTATTGATGGTGCAATGGGTAATATAATTGCTGCTTTAATATCTGCAGCACAAAACATTTCATTACAGTGTGAAACCATGTTAACACTGACCTTCAGCCATCTCATAGTTCCTCTTTCACTGTCTCCCACTCAGCAGCATAGGCAATTACTGCAAAGCAAAAGTACAATGTTTAACTTTGTTGAAAAGCAGTACATTTTGAAATGAGAACAACTTTTTTTCTCTTACTTTAACATTATTGCAAAGTGAGGTCAAATCACATAATAGGAGCCCAGAACTTTCCAGCAGTTTGTATTATGCCCTTCAACTTTTGTAAGACTACTGTACATCCAAACGCCCAGAGCTTCATGATCACAAGTCTGTGATGAGAATACTGGGGTGGAACAGCAAGCAGTTGCCCAGGGATGAACCTTGAGCATCATTTCTGCTGTATGGCTTAGGGACTAATCTCCAACTGGACTGCTACTCATGCATATTTCAAAATCGTACACAGTTTTGTACAACATTAGTTACATATTTTGAGACTGAGGTAGAAGGAACAAATTATTTCCTTCCAGAAAGCCACACACAAACTGGAGGAAAAAAACTCACATTCTGTGTGAGTAGCTCACAAACCAATGGTATGAACATTGAATTTCCAATGTTAGGTAGCTACATCATCCTCCCCCTCCCCCTTCTTCCCCGATACACCCCTCCCTCCATCTCACCTGTGCCCCACCTGGACACACCTATTTGTCCCCTCCTCCTCCACCTACATTCCTTCCAAGCAAAGTGAATTGCTTCACAAATCGCAATTCTACAACCCTTTCATTTCACACCTTCTCTATTTTAATTTCTCGCCTTTGTCAAACCATCTGCCTACCTAAAATCCCTCCTCACCTGCATGAGAAGGGTCTCGACTCGAAACTTCACCCATTCCTTCTCTCCAGAGATGCTGCCTGTTCTGCTGAGTTACTCCATTTTTTTGTGTTTATCTTAAGCCTATTCCCTGCCAGGATTTATCCTACCCCCTCTCATCCAACTTTCTTTCCCCTACCACAATCAGTCTGAAGAAGGATCTTGACCCAAAACATCACCTATCCATATTCTTCAGAGATGCTGCCTGACCCGCTGAGTTACTCCAGCACTGTGTGTCTTATTAAACCAGCATCTGTAGTTCATTGTTTCTACACATTCCTTTTCTCAGTTGGGTGAAGGCACAGCCATCATGGATTATTGTATTTATGCCGGCTGGTGGTGGGTTTGGTAGTTACTGTGCTCTCAGATGTGACTACAGTATTGTAAAGGTCATTTTATGTCTCTGGATGTACTGTGCTAAATCTGCCAGGAAAGTGTTAGTATATACATCTATAGCCAGCCAACACATTTGGTCATCCTACAAAGAAATAATTCAGTTTAGTTTAGTTTATTTAGTTTAGAGATACAGCGCGGAAACAGGCCCTTCAGCCCATCAAGCCCGTGCCAACCAGCGATCCCCGCACATTAACACAATCCAACATACATGAGGAACAATTTACATATATACCAAGCCAATTAACCTAAAAACCTGTACGCCTTTGGAGGGTGGGAGGAAAACGAAGATCTCAGAGAAAACCCACGCAGTCACGGGGAGAACGTATAAAATCCCTACAGACAGGATTGAACCCAGGTCTCTGCAAGGCAGCAATTCTACTGCTGTGCCACCGTGCCGCCCAGTTCTGGTATTGTTAGGTATGAGAACGAACATTATCTCCAGAGAAATCACATGCTTACATTAAAAATAAATGTTACCAACTTACGTTTTGAGCAAAATATTTATTTTTAATGTTGGAGGGCTGTGTTAGAAAGCACCAAACAGGATTCCTACAGCAACACAATAGCAAAACAAGTTATAGAAATGGTCAGTATATTGTCACTTTGGATAATGTTAATCTAATCCTTATTCAGGGGTCATATCATTCAACACGATAATCCCACCAAAACTCATTTCCAAACCTCTGGATCCAGTGCCAGCAACCCCACCCCCCCCCACCTCCCCCCCCCCCCCAACTCCCCCCACCCCCCTCCCCCATCCCTGACATGAGATCCTTGACTTTCCTGAGCCACAGGTCGCAATCAATGAGGATAGATAATACCTCCACCACAATTCTCAACACAGGTTGCATCTCTGGAGAGAAGGAATGGGTGACGTTTCGGATTGAGACCCTTCTTCAGACTCATCCAGCATTTTGTGACGACCTTCGATTTAAACCAGCGCCTGCAGTTCTTTCCTATCACCCACCAGCTGCTGCCTCACTCCTCCCTCTCAATTCTTTGTACTGGCTATATTCCCTCTACAATCTCAGCCCCGATGCAATGTCTCAACCAGGAATATAAACTATCTCTTTGCCTTCACAGATGCTGGTTGACCTGCAGAATTCGTCCAGCATTTTGTTTTTTGGTCCACATTCCAGCATCTGCAGTCTCTTGTGTCTCGTCTGCAAGTGTTTTCTTTCAGAAACAATGTGATTTTAGCTGCCCATTTTACATCTATTTTTTTTCTCCTTTGTGGTTACTGTTATCCTGCAAAGAAATAGGTCCAGTGTACCACCGAGTCCATGTAGACTATCAAACCACTTCCCTCAATGCCATTGTTATTCTCCAACATTCTTACCAACTCCCCCTAGATTCTACCACTAACTCGCACACTCGGGCAATTTGCATCAGCTAATTAACCTACCAACCCGCACATTTATGGGATGACGACCGATTTTATAGCCCACACAAACAAGTACAAAATCTTTTCAAGCTAAACAAAATGCAAATCTCAAAAGGCATTAGGTCAAAGAGACATTCATCAATATTGAATAGATGCCCAAAGTTGATCGATGGAAAAGATGTTGATGATTAAATGTTATGTCTTCGGTCAATAAAACAATTAGAACTCAGACAAGCTATGTTGCTTGCCTTGGAAAGACATCTTCTGGGCTACTTACAGAGAATCCATCTGCTCGGAGGTGATTGGTATTTGGTTGAGAAATATTTTGTGGGTAGATCAGCTAGTTGCAGGTATTAACAGGATAAATTTAACATAGACATAAAGTACAGTCTCCCTGCGATCATGTGGCTTTCTGTTGTCGGCTCTGATTTATTGCCACATCCTAATGATGTGTTGAGGGGGAGGGAGAGAGAGGGGGAGAGAGAGGGAGAGAGAGTGGGAGGGAGGGATGGGAGAGGGAGTTGGGTCCTGGGCAGAGGGATGTCATGGACATGGAGGGGTTGGGCTGAAGGGTGTGTTTCCACACTGTAAGACTCTATTTGACAGGTTTAGAGAGAAATGGGCCAAACGTGGGCAGGTGGCACTAGTGTAGGTGGGGCATCTTGATGGGCATGAAGGGTGTGTTGTGGTGTGACCCTATTGCCCAGTGATGGGTGAGGGTAACGTGTGTCCATGACCGGACTCTCCCCTGGACTCCCCTGTCCCAGCATGGACTGACCTTGCCCTTGATGCTGGGCCTTGACCCCTGCCATTGACTCCTGTCCTTGACCCCTGCTCTTGACTCCTGCCTTTGTTTTGGTGCCAGACGACCATGTCACCATCGGCCATGCCAAAGACACCTCCTACACCCCCTACACCTCCTACACTCAGGACATCTCCTACACCCCCTACACCCCCTACACCTCCTTCACCTCCTACACCCCCTACACCTCCTTCACCTCCTTCACCTCCTACACCGTATCTCTGACCGTCTCCCTCCCCGCCAGGCTGTTGCCATCACTCCCTCTACTGCCTACACCCCCAACACCCCCTACACCCCCAACATCGCCTCCCTGACTGCTTCCAGGCCGGGATGTTGCCATCACCCACTACACTGCCTCCCTGCTGCTTCCAGGCTGGACCTACTGCCGCCACCACCGGCCCACACAGATTCCTCAGCCGCTTCCAGGTTGTGCCTGCCGCGGGGCCAGCACGGACCCTCACCTGAACTCTGATGGGTCGCGTGCCACGACCAATGACTCCACCGACCCTCCACCTCGCCACCAACCGGCCAGGGCCATTGGCTCACCTGGATTCCAAGCCCAGTTCCAGACCGAGACTCTGAAGAACGATCTTGACCGGAAACATCACTATCAAAAATGTTCTCCGGAGATTCAAGATTCAAGATTCAAGATAGCTTTATTTGTCATCCAATATTGGACGAAATTCAGTCACCCACAGTCCAACAATAAAAGCATTAAATAAGCATTAAAATTACACAACCCCAAAAAACCCCCAAAACACAGTCCAACAATAAAAGCATTAAATAGGCATTCAAATTACACAACCCCAAAACCCCCAAAAACACAGTCCAACAATAAAAGCATTAAATAGGCATTCAAATTACCCAACCCCAAAAACACACAAAAAAAGAAACATCCATCAAAGAAACATCCATCACAGTGAGTCTCCTCCTCCAGTCCTCTCTCTCCTCACTGTGATGGAAGGCCACAATGTCTTTCCCTTCTCCTGCTGTCCTCGCCCGCAGTCAGGTTGTTGTGGTTGTAGGCCGCGCCGGAAGGTCCACAGCGGGCCAAGCCCAAGGCGCGTCGCGTCGCAGCCGCTCCCGCAGCCTCCGAAGACGGCCGGCTCCGCTGATGATAAGTCCGATCCGGGGCGGGCGAACACGCTGCTGCTGCCGCTGTTGTTGCACGTTGGGGCGGTCGTGGCTCCCGACATTGAAGCCCCCGCCCAGCAGAGAAATATCCCGCGGCATATCTTAGGCCGCGCCGGACGGTGAAATGTCCGCGCCCCATGCCCCGCGATCCGGGGCGGGCGAACCCGCTGCCGCTGCCGGAGCTCCCGATGTCGGCATCCACGCGGCCCGAGCCTAAGGCGAGTAGCAGCCGCTCCCGCAGCCTCCGAAGACGGCCGGCTCCGGTGATGGTAAGTCCGATCCGCGGGCTCTGCGAACCAGAGCCCTGGAGGCCGCCAGCTCCAGGAGTTGGGCCGATGGTAGGCCGCAGCAGGAACGGAGACACGGCCCAGAAAATAAAGGTCGGGTCTCCGTTCGGAAGGGACATCTATTTACAATGTTACAGTTCCCCCCCTCCCCCCCACATACACACATAGTACACAAACACAAAAACACCACATCACAACTACAATTAAGACAAAAAAACAACAAAAACACAAAGACAAATGGACCGCAGGTGAGCCGCAGCTGCTAGGGCAGCGCCGCCATTTTGGTGCCTGACCTGCTGAGTTATTCCAGCACTTTGTGTTCTTTTGTGTATTAACCAGCATCTGCAGCTCTGCTACTTATATAATGATACTCTATTAACTCAGAAATCCCATACTCAGTTATAGTGGACAATCGGCAATCATTTCTCCCTGCCTCTGTCTGCTCCAGTGGACTCTACATTGATGTTGTGACATTCCCCAAGCCTCCTCAATCTCCAGCTGGGAAGTGTGCCAAAGGATGGTGTGCTGAGTTAAACCTTGCACCAGCATAGCAGTCCCCAGCCAAATTAACGAGAAACAACAGCTCCCAGGAGAAAGTCAGGAATATTTGTATTATTTGTATCAGCTTCAATTATTTAATTGTTTTTTAATTGGTCAACGTGCTATTTTGAATGTTAAAAAATTATGACATTTTAATGTTTTACATTTCTCAAGTATTAGTAAAAAATGGCTGTTAAATCCAAAGGCATTTAAAGCCCCCACTCCCACCACATATTACCTTAGTGACTCCCATTCTGGTGGTGGGACCTCACTGACTTTAAAAGTGGTACTGTGAGCTACTGTGTGCTTGTTACCAGAGAAGCCCTGGGCTGCACTGGTCCTTGTCAAGGCAAACAAGGCCCCAAAGAATACAGGAGTAGGATAAGGTCTCGTGGCTCCTCAAACTTGGCCCGCTGTATATTATGATCACAGCTGATCTGTCTAAGTCCTCAACTTCACTTTTGTGCCAGCTCTCCATAACCCTCAGTTCTAGGATCTTGTAAAAAAAATGTAGCTCTTTTCTCTTTAAATACTAGAAGCAGTCTCATTTCTATAATCCTTTGGAATAATGGTTTACAGATATTTGTCTGAGAAGGAATTCAGTTTTAAATGATTGCCCGCTTAGAGTCACAGAGTGATACAGTGTGGAAACGGCCCTTCGGCCAAACTTGCCCATACCGATAAACATAGCCCATCTACACTAGTCCCGCCTGCCTGCGGTTGGCCCATATCCCTCTAAACCTGTCCTATCCATGTACCTGTCTAATTGTTTCTTAAACATTGCAATAATCCATCCCTCAACTACCTCTTCTGACAGCTCATTCCATATACCCACCACCCTTTGTGCGAAAAAGTTACCATTCAGATTCTTATTAAATCTTTCCCTCTTCACCTTAAACTCATGTCCTCTTTTGTCTTTTAACGATATCTTCTAACTTGAGACACTCTCACTGGTGGAAATATCTTTACACCAACCTTGTAAGGTTGTGTTAACTCATTTCCCAAAATAATATGAGTTCTTAAAGGAAACTGAGCAGAGATTTAATTGAGCTGAACAAACTCATTATCGGCCTAAACAGGATGAATAGGAAGAAACTATTTCCCTTCACCGTGAGAATGATAACTAGGAACAGCAATATCAATTAATTGCTAGGGTGAGCACAAGGATGTTAAAGAGAAAATACTTCATTTGCAAAGTAGACTTCTGTGCTCTGTGATTCACCGTCTGTTAGGTTTTAGTTTTTTCGTTTTAGCGTGGAAATAGGCCCTTTGGCCTACCGAGCCCACGCCGCCCAGTGATTCCCACACATTAACACTATCCGACACACTAGGGACAATTTACAATCATTACTGAAGCCAATCAACCCACAAACCTTCACGTCTTTGGAGTGTGGGAGGAAACTGAAGCACCCGGGGGAAACCCATGCGGTCACGGGGAGAACGTATAAACTCTGTATAGACTGCACCCGTTGTCAGGATCTAACACGGGTCTCTAAGGCAGTAACTCTATCACTGTGCCACTGTGCCGCCCTACTGTGAAAGATACAAAACCCTCACTTCATTTAAAAGTCCATGAATGAGCACTTAAGGAGCTTCACGTAATGGCTTCGATTTTGTCCAAAATACCAATATCTACGGCTCTGTGAGCTAGCATCCTCTGTTGCTAATGTAAGTAAACTTAGATAGCTAAGATATGTACAATAACTGAGCTAGATTATTGTTGGCACTGGCTGAGAAAAATGATTGTCCACAAGGTAACAGAGCTACATGTTGCCCTTTTATATTGAACCAGATGGTCTCTTGCAACAGTCTAATAAACAAGCATATTCCTGGGCAATATTTCAGCAATTCAAGATTCAAGATTCAAGATTCAAGATAGCTTTATTTGTCATCCAATATTGGACGAAATTCAGTCACCCACAGTCCAACAATAAAAGCATTAAATAGGCATTACAATTACACAGTGAGTCTCCTCCTCCAGTCCTCTCTCTCCTCACTGTGATGGAAGGCCACAATGTCTTTCCCTTCTCCTGCTGTCCTCTCCCGCAGTCAGGTTGTTGTGGTTGCAGGCCGCGCCGGACGGTCCGCAGCGAGCCGAGCCTAAGGCGAGTCGCAGCCGCTCCCGCAGCCTCCGAAGACGGCCGGCTCCGCCGATGATAAGTCCGATCCGGGGCGGGCTAACACGCTGCTGCTGTTGCTGCACGTCGGGGCGGTCGTGGCTCCCGACATTGAAGCCCCCGCCCAGCAGAGAAAAATCCCGCAGCATATTTTAGGCCGCGCCGGACGGTGAAATGTCCGCGACCCAAGCCCCGCGATCCGGGGCGGGCGAACCCGCTGCCGCTGCCGGAGCTCTCGATGTCGGCATCCACGCGGCCCGAGCCTAAGGCGAGTCGCAGCCGCTCCCGCAGCCTCCGAGGACGGCCGGCTCCGGTGATGGTAAGTCCGGTCCGCGGGCTCAGCGAACCAAAGCCCTGGAGGCCAACAGCTCCAGGAGTTGGGCCGATAGTAGGCCGCAGCAGGAATGGAGACAACACCCAGAAAACAAAGGTCGGAAGGGACACATATTTACAATTTTACAGTTCCCCCCCTCCCCCCCACATACACACATAGTACACAAAGACAAAAACATGACATCACAACTACAATTAAGACAAAAAAACAACAAAAACACAAAGACAAATGGACCGCAGGTAAGCCGCAGCTGCTATGGCAGCACCACCATTTTCAGTGGTGAAGACTGTGTGAAATTTATTAATAGGAGTAATGCAATCAAACCCATTTCACAGGCACTTTTGGTATTGATTTTCCTGCAGGAATATTTTGCTATCAAAATTCAGTCTCTGAGATTTATGAGGACAAGGACTGCTGGGATCAAATGAAATAGGAAAAAGTTAAAAAGATACGTGAGAAACCCACAGAATTTAATTTCATTTGTGACTAGGAACTACTGACTCTAATGTGCTATCTGAGAGATCAATCAAACAAGGTTTTACCTGAGTACCATTGTATCTTGTCTTTAGTTTACTTTAGAGATACAGCGTGGAAACAAGTCCTTCAGCTCACTGTCCATGCCGACCAATGAACACCTGTACAGAGTCTTACAAGGGAACATTTTCATAAGCTATTTAGCCTACTGACCTGTACGTCTTTGGAATCTGGGAGGAAACCGGAGCACTTGGAGAAAACGTACGCGGTCACAGGCAGAATGTAGAATCTCCCTACAGAATGTCCTTCCCACAATGGGGCTTGTCTGGGCCAGATGGCCACTGGCTCCTTTGGGCTGATTGTCAGCTACAAGAAGAGAAGAAGGCAGACAGGGGGATATGGAGGTTGAGCGTAATGCTGCTGGCCCCAGAGGATATTGAGGTACTAAATAAGGACTACACAGGTTGGAGAATCATAAAGCCCCTCTTTGAGTCCCTGATGCACTTGTGGGGAGCATTCCCAAAGGGGTTCAAAGCGCAGGACAGAGGCAGAGGTGAGGGAACTGTGTCAATTTTAGAGGATCATGCAGAATCTTCACTTTCTGCATTTGAGGGGATGGGTGTGAGACGGGAAACTCTGGCAGGTAAAGAGCCAGGAAGCCTCGCTCTTTGCCTCAGGATCCTCCAAGACCATCTGCCGCTCCACAGTCCACCCCATGAAACATGTTGTAATGTACCGATACCTCCATTTGGTTCACAGGGGAGCTTTGTGATGCACAACCTTAAGTAAGAGAACAGCTCGGTAACATCCTCGCAGATGGACATACTGAGACTTCGCAGGTCTTTACGAAATAAAGCCCACAGACAGCACAACCTGCCAGAACTTATTTACCCTATCATGGAGGTCTTTGATGGCAGTGGGTGGGAGGATCTGGACCAGCCACTAACTGGAGAAGAACTGAATGGCTCCATTCATGTCCTGAAGATTAATCAAATGCCTGGAAATGACAGCTTACTAGCCGAGTTGTATTTGGCTCTGTGGGATTAAATGACCACAGACCTGGTGGAAATGATGTATGTTATGCTACTGGCAGTATATCAGAATGTACAAGGAAGGGTATCAGCACCCTCATATACATCGAGGAGGAGGAGGAGAGACAGTCATCAAGAATTGGAGACCATATCAAAGTTGAATATGGATTACCAGATACTATCCAAGGTTATCACTGTTCTGGGGCAGCACGGCCAGGCTCTACCTATTGTGCCACTGTACCACTGTGCCGTGTTCTTTCAACGAGTCAGCAAATATGATGAACTGAATGGTTACCTTCCGATCCGTATCAATCATTCCATGATTCATAAGAAATAAGAGCAGGAGGTACCCAGGCTTTCCCAAGGGCGTGTTCTGCCATTCAACAAAATCATGGTTGATCTAATATTGATCTCAACGTCACTTTCTTCCACATTCCCTATAACTCTCATTCCCCAATGTCCAAAGATCTGTTTCATCATTGAATGTACACAATGGACTCCTCCTCTGTTACATTCTATTGTTCATTTTAGCAGCATCAGAAAGTTCATTCTGTGAAAGAAGCTCTGTATCAAGTCAAGTCAAGTCAAATTTATTTGTCACATACACATACTGTGCAGTGAAATGAAAGTGGCAATGCCTGCGGGTTGTGCACAAAAAAGAATTACAGTTACAGCATATAAATAAAGTTAATAAGTTACTATTAGTGTCGACAAAAATTTAGTCTCTGGGGTTATAAAAGTTGACAGTCCTGATGGCCTGTGGGAAGAAACTCCGTCTCATCCTCTCCGTTTTCGCAGCGTGACAACGGAGGCGTTTGCCTGATCGTAGCATCTGGAACAGTCCGTTGCTGGGGTGGCAGGGGTCCCTCATGATCTTGCTTGCTCTGGATCTGCACCTCCTGATGTATAGGTTCTGCAGGGGGATGAGTATAGTTCCCATGGTGCGTTCTGCTGAACGCACTACTCTCTGCAGGGCCATCCTGTCCTGGGCAGAGCTGTTCCCAAACCAGACTGTAATGTTGCCGGACAGGATGCTCTCTACAGCCCCAGAGTAGAAGCAATGAAGGATCCTCAGAGACACTCTGAATTTCCTCAGCTGTCTAAGGTGGTAAAGGCGCTGCTTAGCCTTACCCACCAGTGCGGCAATGTGCGTTGCCCAAATCAGATCCTCTGCGATGCGGACTCCCAAGTATTTAAAACTGCTCACCCTATCCACAATAGACCCATTTATCTCCAGTGGCGTGTACGTCCTTGGATGTTTAGCCCTTCTGAAGTCCACAATCAGCTCCTTTGTTTTAGTGACATTCAAGAGGAGGCTATTGTCCTGACACCAGAGTGCCAGATCAGCCAAGTTTTACTCATCCCAGTTTAGTAGTCTGGGACCTACTGGCATCAAACACTGTCTGGATCGTTCGTACTCCAATGGAATTTGCGGTATATCACAGTAAATCGAAACTACCCAAAACCATTTCCTTTCATTGACTGATGCACTAGGACACCCAGATCTCGTTGAACTCCCCCTCCTCCTGGGCCTGATGGTCTGCATCCCAGGGTACTTAAGGAGGTGGCTCTAGAAATAGTGGAAGCATTGGAGATCATTTTTCAATGTTCTAAAGATTCAGGATCAGTTCCTGTGGATTGGAGGATAGCAAATGTTATCCCACTTTTTAAGAAAGGAGGGAGAGAGAAAACGGGTAATTATAGACCAGTTAGTCTGACATCAGTGGTGGGGAAGATGCTGGTGTCAATTATAAAAGACGAAATTGCTGAGCATTTGGATAGCAGTAACGGGATCATTCCGAGTCAGCATGGATTTACGAAGGGGAAATCATGCTTGACAAATCTACTGGAATTTTTTGAGGATGTAACTAGGAAAATTGACAAGGGAGAGTCAGTGGATGTGGTGTACCTCGACTTTCAGAAAGCCTTCGACAAGGTCCCACATAGGAGATTAGTGGGCAAAATTAGGGCACATGGTATTGGGGGTAGGGTACTGACCTGGATAGAAAATTGGTTGACAGACAGAAAGCAAAGAGTGGGGATAAATGGGTCCCTTTCGGAATGGCAGGCAGTGACCAGTGGGGTACCGCAAGGTTCGGTGCTGGGACCCCAGCTATTTACGATATACATTAATGACCTAGACGAAGGGATTAAAAGTACCATTAGCAAATTTGCAGATGATACTAAGCTGGGGGGTAGTGTGAATTGTGAGGAAGATGCAATAAGGCTGCAGGGTGACTTGGGCAGGTTGTGTGAGTGGGCGGATACATGGCAGATGCAGTTTAATGTAGATAAGTGTGAGGTTATTCACTTTGGAAGTAAGAATAGAAAGGCAGATTATTATCTGAATGGTGTCAAGTTAGGAGGAGGGGGAGTTCAACGAGATATGAGTGTCCTAGTGCATCAGTCAATGAAAGGAAGCATGCAGGTACAGCAGGCAGTGAAGAAAGCCAATGGAACGTTGGCCTTTATAACAAGAGGAGTTGAATATAGGAGCAAAGAAGTCCTTCTACAGTTGTACCGGGCCCTGGTGAGACCGCACCTGGAGTACTGTGTGCAGTTTTGGTCTCCAAATTTGAGGAAGAATATTCTTGCTATGGAGGGCGTGCAGCGTAGGTTCACTAGGTTAATTCCCGGAATGGCGGGACTGTCGTATGTTGAAAGGCTGGAGCGATTGGGCTTGTATACACTGGAATTTAGAAGGATGAGGGGGGATCTTATTGAAACATATAAGATAATTAGGGGATTGGACACATTAGAGGCAGGAAACATGTTCCCAATGTTGGGGGAGTCCAGAACAAGGGGCCACAGTTTAAGAATAAGGGGTAGGCCATTTAGAATGGAGATGAGGAAGAACTTTTTCAGTCAGAGAGTGGTGAAGGTGTGGAATTCTCTGCCTCAGAAGGCAGTGGATGCCAGTTCGTTGGATGCTTTCAAGAGAGAGCTGGATAGAGCTCTTAAGGATAGCGGAGTGAGAGGGTATGGGGAGAAGGCAGGAACGGGGTACTGATTGAGAGTGATCAGCCATGATCGCATTGAATGGCGGTGCTGGCTCGAAGGGCTGAATGGCCTACTCCTGCACCTATTGTCTATTGTCTATTGTCTATTGAAACCAGTGAAAGCGATGTTTTTGGTTACTTCTCCTTATTTCTTTACATCCTTGTATATTCTGTGAGTACTCACTTTACAAAATTGATTCTCGCAACTTGAGATCAACAATGAATTATAAATGAAGCAATAATGCTTCAGACACAAGGGAAAATATTTCTTATAACTGAGAGTGAAATCTATTTATTGATTCGTTCTTAAATGTTGTGTCCTTTTAATCTGATACAAGGTTATGACCATTTGTAGTGAATCTTTAATTAAGTGCACTGATGTGCTGGATGGTGGCATTAATCTGTGTGAAGTGAGTTCCTTTTTTAATTTGGCAATCCATAAGAGAAAATGAAAGAGCTGAAATTAAAACCAGAACTGTATAAGGTTTATACAACCCTTTTATAAAGCTAAACCACAAAGAAATTAATTGCACTCATCTTTGGATAAATTCTCAAAAAATCTCCAAGCAATACCATATTTTTAAAATACAGGAATATTCTTTGACTTTTGTACTTGATCTTTCCTTTATCCACTGATTTGAACAGAAGCCAATCATCACATTTTGCTGAAAACGAATACATTTAATCAAATAATCATGCATCCTTCATACCACGCGTCAAGATGAAAATGCATCCCAGAGCTAATAAATAACATGGTTTTGGTTTAACATTTAGGTCTTCTTGGTATCAAAGGATTTTTAAAATATATAATTCATTTCTGCACTTATGGTAAAATCAATTTTTTATGCCTTTATATGTCTCAACTCCTTTTTGAAGGTACATCCATTTATTCTGAGGCTATGGCCTCTGGTCCTAGACTCTCCCCTTAGTGGAAATAAAATTTCCACATCCACTCTATCCAGGCCTTTCACTATTTGATAAGTTTCAATGAGGTTGCCCCTCATCCTAAACTCCAGTGAGTACAGGCCCAGTGCCATTAAACGCTCATCATATGTTAACCCACTCATTCCTGGGATCATTCTCGTAAACCTCTAATGCCAGTAGAATTGTCCTTCCTCGGATATCGGGCCCAAAACTGCACACGATACTCCAAATGCGATCTAATCAGTACCTTATAAAGCCTCAGTACTACATCCCTGTTTTTATATTATGGTCCTCTCAAAATGAATGCTAGCATTGTATTTGCCTTCCTTACTATCGATTCAATTTGCAAATTATTTTTGGGGGAATCCTGCACCAGCACTTCAAAGTTCTTTTGCATCTCCAATTTCTGAATTCTCAACCCCTTTTAGAAAATAGTCTATGCCTTTATTCCTCCTACAGAAATGGATGACTCCACGCTTTGCTATGCTGTATTCTATGTGCCACTTCTTCGCCCACGCTCCCAATCTGTCCAAGTCTTTCTGCAGATTCCCTGCTTTCTCTACACTACCTGCCCCTCCACCTATCTTTGTAACATCTGCAAACTTCACCACAATGCCTTCAATTCCTTGTTGTGAGATCATCAAAAGGATAGATATCATTTCATTGGACCATATTTTTAGTATTTTATATCCTGTGAATTTTGGGTTTTATGTGATAACTTACACTATTTGCAGTTTTTGCATTTGATTGGTAACATTCACTCAGTGTAAATAAACTGATGAATGTGTTCAAGGAGGTGCTGCTCAGACCTTTGACTACTTCCACCTTTCCCAGGTGGGTTTAGACTGAACTTTATCTCAATGAATAAAATCTCATATTATTCAGAAAATACCCAGCCAATATATATTTTTTCAAATGGTCATTAAAAATAAAGCTTAAAAATTGAAGACGGAAAGTATGTGTGTTCTAAAATAAACCGCATTCAAATTAGGATCCACAGAATTCAAATTCGAATCAAACCCATTTTGTGGAGTTAACAATAGAGTTAGTCTTAGTAGTGTGCAAAAATCAGTCTGAGGAAGGGTCTTGACCTGAAATATCACCCATTCCTTCTCTCATGCTGCTGCCTGTCTCGCTGAGTTACTCCAGCATTTTGTGCCTAGTCTTTGTATTTATTGGCTTCGACACAAGATGAGCTGTCATTGCACAACAGAAATATTTGGTGGCATGTGCAAAATGAGGGTTGAACTGTGCTTCTGAAACTCTGTCATCAAAGTCAAAAGAACCAGATTTGGGGGGGGAAATGTGTTCAATGTGCAAAGATATTATTTTGTACCACTGAGGACAAATTTCTTTCTTTCTATCTATCTATCTATCTATCTATCTATCTATCTATCTATCTATCTATCTATCTATCTATCTATCTATCTATCTATCTATCTATCTATCTATCTATCTATCTATCTATCTATCTATCTATCTATCTATCTATCTATCTATCTATCTATCTATCTATCTATCTATCTATCTATCTATCTATCTATCTATCTATCTATCTATCTATCTATCTATCTATCTATCTATCTATCTATCTATCTATCTATCTATCTATCTATCTATCTATCTATCTATCTATCTATCTATCTATCTATCTATCTATCTATCTATCTATCTATCTATCTATCTATCTATCTATCTATCTATCTATCTATCTATCTATCTATCTATCTATCTATCTATCTATCTATCTATCTATCTATCTATCTATCTATCTATCTATCTATCTATCTATCTATCTATCTATCTATCTATCTATCTATCTATCTATCTATCTATCTATCTATCTATCTATCTATCTATCTATCTATCTATCTATCTATCTATCTATCTATCTATCTATCTATCTATCTATCTATCTATCTATCTATCTATCTATCTATCTATCTATCTATCTATCTATCTATCTATCTATCTATCTATCTATCTATCTGTCTATCTGTCTATCTGTCTATCTGTCTATCTGTCTATCTGTCTATCTGTCTATCTGTCTATCTGTCTATCTGTCTATCTGTCTATCTGTCTATCTGTCTATCTGTCTATCTGTCTATCTGTCTATCTGTCTATCTGTCTATCTGTCTATCTGTCTATCTGTCTATCTGTCTATCTGTCTATCTGTCTATCTGTCTATCTGTCTATCTGTCTATCTGTCTATCTGTCTATCTGTCTATCTGTCTATCTGTCTATCTGTCTATCTGTCTATCTGTCTATCTGTCTATCTGTCGTGTGAGACTGATTGTTCGGGATGAGTGCCCGATGATTAGGAGGGAGAGCTTTGAAGTGGTGGACAGAACTCTTCGACATCTATGCAAAAAGAACGATGAGCCTTTTGGCGGCATTCTTACCTTTTGTTGTGGCGATTTTCGCCAACTCCTTCCTGTTGTGAAAAGGGGAAATAATGCTGATGTTGAAAATTCCTGCATCAAGAAATCCTATTAACGTTCAAAATGTTATATTTTGTTATTCACATTTTAAACTTTAATAAATCCCTTTTCCACTTGCTGTGCCATCAGCCGCCCATGCGCAGTAATACCCCCATGTTCCACGTCACACTGGAAACCCGACGGGCGGGAATGGCGGCGTCGCCAGAGAGCCCCTAAGAATGGAGGGAGGACATAAGGGGGGATGGAGGGGGTGACTGGGGTGTGGGAGGGGAAGGGGGGGGAGTGGGTGGGGAAGAAGAAGGGTTGAGGGGATGGAGTGAGGGAGGGGAGGGGAGGGTGCTAGACCAATGCAGAAAAAAAAACATTTTAAAGAAAAATCGCGATTTTCATTGAGATTTAAAAAAAAAAATTTAAAGGCATTTATTTTAAAGAAAAAAGTGCGATTTTTCCCAACATCACAATGCAACCCAATCAGTTATGGGCCCAAAGGGTCCACTTGGTCTAGTCCTAAGTATAAAATCCTATGCTGTACAAAAATAGCTTCCTTTAAGGTATTTATGAAAAGCAATTGTGCTCCCTGTGGAGGGGTTCCCAAGGTGCAGACCAGACAAATTTTGCACAATAGGAACAGAATATTTTCAAAGAACCAATGTTTATACAATATTGTGCTTCAGCTTTATTCATGAACCGACCCTTGCAAGCATGGGATCATCATTCAAATTGTTTACTTCAATACAATTCTTTACTTTAATACAAGCCCAAAATTTCAACAGAAATTTAAATTACAGCCGTGACAGAACAAATAATCTGTACAATTTATCCCCCAAATTAACTTTGAAGTCAATTTCAAAAAAGCATCATACCAGCATGATGAGTCTTCCTACTCTATGACAAGTTTATTAGACAATGTTATAAAAAAATCCTGTTTAGTAAAATAAACTGAAATTCTATTCTCTTAGATCAATTTTTACAATCGTTTGGTAATGCAAATTATAATCTTATAGTATAAAATAATATGAAAGATCATCTTTGTCTGGAATGAGTAAATATCTCTGTTGATACACTGGTATATTAAAAGTAATGTTGGTCTAGGTTTTAAATCAATCTAACTAAGTCAATGGGGCAATAATGCAAAGATTGGGCTACATATGGCAAGACTGAAGATTCTGAGAAAAATATATAATTAAAATACAGGGTAACAATCTTAACAATAGTCATATAGATTTAATGAGCCAGAAGAACTAAGATTTCATAAGTTCATAGGACCAGAATTAGGCCATCAGCCCATCTAGTCTCCCCGTCATTCAATCATGGCTGATCTACTTTTCCTTCTCAACCCCGTTCTCCTGCCTTCTCCCTGTAACCTTTGACATCCTTATTAATCAAGAACCAGTTGATCTCCACTTTAAAAATACCCAATGACAGCCTCCATAGCCATCTGTGGCAATTAATTCCACAGATTCACCACCCTCTGGCTGAGGAAATTCCTCCTCATCTCCTTTGACTGGCTCCTCTGAACCGTAGCCATAGCACCTTCTAGTAATCAAACCTGACAGTGAAGGGAACAAAGGATTGGTTAGACCAGTTGTGAAAACCAGGCTTAACTTTTGCCACAATTAATTCTGGCTGGCAAGACCAGTAGGAACTGACTACAAATATTCATCAGTCTTCATAGGATACAAATTGCTGGAGTAATTCAACAAGTCAGACAGCATCTGTGGAAGGCATGATTGGAGATGTTTCAGATTGGGAGCCTTGTTCAGAAAAAGTGTCATGGCCTGAAATGGCACTTTTTTATTTCCTCCAGAGATGTTGAGTTACTCCAAGATGAAGTTTAATCCAAGCAAGTGTGAAGTGTTGCACTTTGGGAACTCAAATGTACGGGGAAAATATACAATTACTGGCACAACCCTCAACAGCATGTATGTAAAGAGGGGCCCAAATCCTTAACTCCCTGAAGGGGCAACTCAAGCGGATGGAGTGGTAAAGAAGACATGTCATTATGTCAAGTGGTTGGGGCATTGACTACAAGAGTCAGGAACTCATGATGCTGTTTTATAGGACTTTGTTAGGCTGGATTTGGAGAAAAATGTGTCGTCTGGTCACTCCATTAGAGGAAGGATGTGATGGCTTTGGAAAGAGTGCAGAGGTTCACCAGAATGATGCCTGGATTGGGCAGTAACAGTTATAGGGAGAGGTAGGACAGACTTGGATTGTTTTCTCTAGAACACAGGGGGCTGCGGGGAGACCTGGTAGATGTGTATAAAATTATGAGAGGCGTACATAGGGTAGACAGAATATTTTTCCCAGGATGGAAAAATCAAATACTATTAAGGTGGGAGGGGCAAAGGAGATATGTGAGGCAATGTTTTTTATATAGAAACTGGTGAGTGCCTGGAACACGATTGATGTAGTTAAGTAAGTGGCATTTAGAACATAAAACAGTACAGCACAGAAACGGGCTCTTTGGGCCACAATGTTTGTGCCGAACATGATGCTAAGTTAAACCAGTCTCATTTGCCTGCACATGATCCATACCCCTCTATTCCCTGCACTTCCATATGTCCATCTGAAAGCCTCTTAAACACCACAATCGTATCTTCCTCCACCACCACCACTGTCAATGTGTTCCAGTCCCCACCCATCGTGCAAAAAACAACCTGCCCAGTTCATCTCCATTAAACATTCCCCCTCTCACCCTCTAGTGATCCTTGGGAGGATTTTCCAGAATCCCACCTTTGGGGCAAAAGATTCTGAGTACCTACCCTATCCAAGCACTACCTATACTCCAAAGACGTACAGGTTTGGTAAAATTGGCTTTGTAAAATTGTAAAATTGTCCCTGGTGTGTGCAGGATATTGTTAGTGTGTGGGGATCACTGGTCGGCGTGGACCCAGTGGGCCGAATGGCCTGTTGCCATGGTTTATCTCAAAACTAAACTAAACACTAAACATCAATTCACAAATGCTTCACTCGTCAATTCCAAAGAAGCAGACTGTTCATGTAATGATTTGGGCTTCCCATTCAGGTATAAACTTACGAGGCAACAATAGTTTGTGTAAAGTAGTCATCCGTTCTATTCTACCCATTCATGAATTCTGAAGCCCATTATTAAGCTCAGGCACCCAATGGAAAGGTCATGTCGAGAAGTTATAATTAGCGAAGCTAAATGTGAAACTATTAATTGTGGAAGGTTTTGTGCAGGTTGGGGAAAGATAAAACGCTCCTTTGAGTCTCCATGTCACTGTTGGGGAGGTGAGCATCGAAAGATTCTTCTTCCTCAAATGTGTTCAGAAAGTGAAAATGAACCAGAGGGAAATGTGTCAATTCAAGAAAAACATGGAGAATCTGCTCCTACCACAGGTGATGGGGGGGTTATATTGAGAAGAAATAAAGAGACATCGAGCCTGATTCTTTGGAGCCTTTCAAGACCATTTCTAATCCACAGTCCATTCTGTAGAGCGGGATCAGACATTCTTGCAGTATTACGTGTAAAAGACGTACAAAGGAAGCTCTGTAACCAGCGGCCTTGAAGAAGAGGACCTCACACCCATTCTTTCATGGTAACAGAATTCTCTGACTGGCAGAATGAACAAACCCACAACATACCAGCAGGATAAAGGCAGATATCACCACAGATCAAATATTAAAAAGTCACAAGGACACAAGACCATGAAAATTAATGCAAGTTCATGTCATTCAACCAATCAACATTTTTGAGCTTTCTGGCTTCTGGTACGTCTCATCCAAATATTATGAAATCTCAACCACATTTGAAAGGGCTACACTGCCACCTGGAGGAATAGAAAATAATGTTAGAATCGTTAAAAGCATTTGTGGGACATGGAAACAGAACTTTTATATATATTGTCATTCAGTCCCTATTCAGCGTATCCCGAAGTTCTTTTAAACCAACCAATGCTTCTAAAGTGTGACACTGTTATAATGTAGGAGTATAACCTTTCAATTTTTGCACAGCAAGAACACACAAGCATCAATGAGATAATGTCAATGGCAACTTTATGTTCAATCATCTTCTCACCAGTCTTTACCTTTGCTTCCCCTATTTATATGTACATGCCTCACACTCACCAATTCAGCCCCTAATGAGAGAGTACCCACATTCTCAACATTCCATCGGGAAGAAAATATTGTCCTATGTGAGAGGCGACAGACTCAGTCTGAAGAAGGGTCTCGACCCAAAACATCACCCATTCCTCCGAACCAAAGATGCCGCCTGTCTCATTGAGTTACTCCAGCATTTTGTATCTATCTTCAGTTTAAACCAGCATCTGCAGTTCATTCCAACATCATATTTAGGACCTTAGTTCTGGGCTTATCCACCAGTCCAATCATCTCTACGTCGACTAGCATGTGCCACTATTTGGTCTCCTCTAAATCTTTGCCAGTGAGAGAACATCCGCCTGCTCAAAATCACTCAGATGATACTCCCTCTCAATAGCAGTACCTTTCATGTGAAACCTTCATTATGTTGGTTAATGTTGTGCTACTATTTAAAAAGAGCCGTGAGGAGAAGCCTGGGAACTATAAACCAGTGAGCCTAACTTCTGTAGTAAGAAAATTATTGGAGAGGATTCTGAGGGATAAGATATAAATGCACTTGGATCGACAGGAGCTGATTAGGGATAATCATCATGGTTCTGTACATGAGAGATTGTGTATTACGAATTTAATTGAGTTTTTTGAAGATGTAACTAAGATGACAGACGAGGGCAAGGCCGTAGACATTGTCAATGTGGACCATTAAAGCCTATGATAATGTTCCACATGGTTGGCTGCTCTGGAAGGTTAGATCACCTGGGATCCAGGGAGAGCTAGCTAACTGGATATGCAATTAGCTTCATAGGAGGAAACTGAGCATGGTAGTGGAAGGTTATTTTCTGGACTGAAGCCCCGCGGCTCAGGAATTGGTGCTGGGCCCATTGCTGATTGTGGTTTATATCAATGCTTTGGATGAGAATATAGAGGGCATGATTTGTAGGTTGCAGAAATTACACTTAATTAGGTGGTATCATAGGCAGTGAAGATGGTTATCAAACATTACAGCAGGATCTTGATCAGCTGGGCAAGTGGACTGAGGAATGACTAACGGAGTTTAATGGCAGATAAGTGCAAGATGTAGCATTTTGAATGTTAGACTGGGGCAGGACCTTCACAGTGAATGGTTGTGCCCTCGGAATTGCGATAGAGCAGAGAGATCTGAGACTACATATTTTCCTGAAAGTGGAATCACAGGCAGATAGGGGTAAAGAAGTCTTCTGATACATTGGCCTTCATTCAAGAGAGAGCTAGATAGAGCTCTTAAGGATAGCGGAGTCAGGGGGTACGGGGAGAAGGCAGGAACGGGGTACTGATTGAGAATGATCAGCCATGATCACATTGAATGGTGGTGCTGGCTCGAAGGGCCAAATGGCCTACTCCTGCACCAATTGTCTATTGTCTATTCATCAGCCAGGGTTATCAGTTTGGAAGGGACATGATGCTACAGCTAATCGAGATGCTTGTGTGGTTGCACTTGGCCCCTCTTATCTTAAAGCTTTGTTCTCTGGTCTTTAACATTTTCACTCTGAGAAAAAGATTCTGACTGGTTACCTTATCTATGTTCTCATAATTTTATATACTTCCATCAGGTCTTCCTGCAACCTTTGCGTTCCAGAGGAAACAATCCAAGTCTGTCCAACCTCATTGGTGAGGCAGCGAGGAGCCCACGTGTCCCACTGTAACTCCCCTCATGACTTCAACGCTTCGCTTTCGTTTGAACACCTGTCAGATCTTTGACAGTCATTGCCTTCTGTTGACGCTTTCACCTCCAAGTGCCATCGCAATATCAAATGCCTCACCTTCTCCACCCCCCTCACTCACTCCAATCTTATTCCCACTGAGCACGCAGTGCTCCACTCACTCTGCACCAATTCCATCCTCATCATTAAACCTACAGACAAGGGTGGTGTCATTGCCATCTGGCAGACTGTCCTCTAACTTACAGAGGCTAAATGGTAGTCCTCATATATAGTATCTCCTCACACCTACCCCAGATGATAATCCCACCAATGAAGATCAGGCCACCATCTCATTCCCATCATCTTTTGTCACAGAGCTCAACACAGGAAATCTCTTCTCCATAGCCTTCAACCTGATAATGCTCCAAACCCCCAAATTCATATTTCAATCTCTCATGCAAGATCCATAAACAGCACTCTACTGGGATTCCCATTGTTTCTGTCTGCATTTGCCCCATTGAACATATCTTGTACTTATATCCTCATACTCACCTCAACATAGTTCCTGTGGGAGGGCACAATGGCACAGCTGGTAGTCCTGCTACCTCACAGTGCCAGAGACACGGGTTTGAACCTGTCCTTGGGTACTGTCTGTGTGGCGTTTGCATGTTCTCCCTGTGAGCACCTTTCCTCTGGATGCTCTGATTTTCTCCCACATGCCAAAGACGTGTGGATTTGTAGATTAATTTACCTTGATAAATTACCCCTAGTGTGTAGTGAGTGGATGAGAAAGTGGAATAACATAGAAATATTGTAAATGGATGGTCCATAGTCTAAGGGCCTGTTTCCATGCTGTATCTTTCAATCAATTAATATGTTTCAACAGTGTCTGATTCCCTGGCCCCCATTAAGGATAGCGGAGTGAGGGGGTATGGGGAGAAGGCAGGAACGGGGTACTGATTGAGAGTGATCAGCCATGATCGCATTGAATGGCGGTGCTGGCTCAAAGGGCTGAATGGCCTACTCCTGCACCTATTGTCTATTGTCTATTGTCTATTGTCTATTGGGATAGATGTCCTCTAAATAAAACAAGGTGGTGCATCGTACTCCCAGTACTACGGAACAATTCACAATGGTCAAAAGGTCCCGTTTCTGTTGGTATAAGAAGAAATGGACATTAAGCAGAAGGCAATGTAATCAATTGCAAATTTAGTCCAGGAATGTCAGGTTTAATTTACTGAAACATAAAAGGCTGGAAAAACTCAGCAGTTCAGACTGCATCAGTGCAGAGAGAAGCAGCTCATGTTTCAGATCCCGGACTAGACTTATTTTAGATTTCCAACATCAGTGGATTCTTCAATTTCCAAGTTGCTGATGGGCGTGATTTTATCTGAAAATAATGGCATGCATTATTTTAGTCACTATTATGCAATAATTGATTCAATATTTATGGTTTCCTACTCTTGAATTACTTCTGTAATTTTTTTTTAAAATTTCATAGTTTTAGTTTCAGAGGTACTACATGGAAACAGACCCTTCGACGAACCAAATCCACACCATCGATAACCCGTCCCCAATAGACTCCCTTTACACCAGGGGCAATTTACAGAGGCCAATTAACCTACAAACCCGCACATCTTTGGGATGTCGGAAGAAACTGGAGCAGCTGGAAGAAACCCACATGGTCACAGGTAGAATATGCAGACTTCACACAGACAGCACCCAAGGTTAGGATCAAACTTGGGTCTCTGGAGCTGTGAGGTAGCAGCTCTACCAGCTGTGCCACCGCTAATTCTTGTTTGATGTGCTATGTGATATCTTGCCAGAAGATGGCAATCTTGTCCACAAAACATCAACCCTGTGACTTTAAAACAACGAATTGAATTAATTTTGTGAAGGGAATGGGCGGATGTTGTTTTGAGTCGATACCCTCCTTTAGCCTGATTGAAGTAGTGAGAAGAAAACTGGGGAAAAAGAGGTGGGGCAAAGCCTGGCATGTGGATACGGGTTAGATTGGCAAGTGATATCTGCTGAGTGTTAGACGGCACTGAGTCTGTACTCGCTGGAGTTTAGAAGGATGAGGGGGGACCTCATTGAAATGTACTGAATAGTGAAAGGCCGGGATAGAGTGAATGCAGAGAGGATGTTTCCACTAGTGGGAGAGTCTAGGACCAGAGGCCATGACCTCAGAATAAAAGGACGTATCTTTAGAAAGGAGATGAGGAGGAATTTCTTTAGTTAGAAGGTGGTGAATCTGTGGGATTTCTTGCCACAGACAGCTGTGGAGGCCATCAGTGATATCTTTAAGGTGGAGATTGGCAGATTCTTGATTAGTAAGGTTGTCAGATGTTATGGGGAGAAGGCAGGAGAATGGGGTTGAGAGGGAAAGATAGATTGGCCATGATTGATTGGCAGAGTAGACTTGATGGGCCGAATGCCCTGATTTTGCTCATAGAACCTATGAACAAAGGCTAGAGATGAAAATGAGACCTGGCTTGCTGATGGTCATAGCCAAATCTGCCACCATTAACCTGCCCTGTACATGACACTGGACCCATCATTCATGGGGACTTCTAACTGCTCCTCTGCTCAGTGGAAATTAGGGGTTGGCAATACCAGTGAAGGCAAAGTGCTGTGACATCCTTAAAGACAGATGGGAAGATGGGTGGGATCCAAAGGGATTTGGTGGGAATCCGAGGGGATCTTATAAAGTCATAGAGTCATAGAGTGATAAGCTTGCCCACACCGGCCATCATGTCCCAGCTACACTAGTCCCACCTGCCTGCGTTTGGTCCACATCCCTCCAAACCTGTCCTATCCATGTACCTGTAACTGTTTCAAAAATGTTGGGATAGTGTCTGCCTCAACTACCTCCTCTGACAGCTTGTTCCATACACCCACCACTCTTTGTGTGAAAAAGTTACCCCTCAGATTCCTATTAGATCTTTTCCCCTTCACCTTAAACCTATGTCCTCTGGCCCTCGATTCACCTACTCTGGGCAAGAGACTCTGCGTATCTACCTGATCAATTCCTCACATGAGGATTTTGTGGGAATCCAGAGGGGTGGACCTTGGGGTTTAGGAGACATCTCGATGTATAAGTGCATGGACCCAGGGTGCGTGGGCTGGTGGAACTGATGGCAAACTAGAATATGTATTTCTTGTCAAACCCACTGCAAGTTCCACTTTATCTTAGCCACCCTGCTACAGAGGGAAGAAGCAGAAAATGAAATCATTAAAACCGTGACAATATCCATGTTGAAAATTGTTGAATGAATCATGAATGGTTTATGGAATGTGAAGGGAAACCTCTGCATCTGCAGGTGCCTGATTACTGCTATAACAGACTTCGCACTGCCCTGACCTGCCAAGCAATAAAAGCTAGTGCTCCACTGATTTGAACAGCCACACACTCTCAAACACCATAAAATTAACTGGCTGAGCCTTTTTCAATTATATTTTTCTGCCCTTTATATTTTGGAGCTCCTGGAAATTTAGACTCCACCGCTAGGCAATTAGAAAATCAGGTGCCTGTTAACCATACAATTTATTTGTGTTCTTTGAGTGAAGTTGTAATTCAAATTTAGTGCACCCACTCTCCAATGTCTCCCATTTATTGTCTAAGGATCATAGTACAGTAGACAAGTTTACATCAGTTACCTTTCAAAGGCCAGTGCAAATTACATGCTGGCTAAACTGGTGGATGGTTTGTACATATATCATGTTTGATGAGGGCTCTACAGTTCAACTGGGGTCAGCAAGTAAAGTTCTCCATAACACATCATGGATATTGAGATATCGAGCTCAACAGCATGAAAACAGGCCCTTCAGACCAACTTGTCCATGCTGACCAAGAAGGCATTCTGCACGAGTCACATTTGCTTATATTTGGCCCATATCTCTTGTAAGCTCTCATTGTCCATATATCTGTCCAAATGTTTTTTAAAAGTCAGAATTGTGTGCACTTCTGTAACTTCCTCTGCCACTGAGACTGACTCCCCCCACCCCCACCCAATCTTTGCACATTCCCAATCCTTTCCATTCGTCACTTTAATTTCATGTTTCATGGATTTTGTGTTTTTATGATTGTTGACAGATCAATTTCCCTCCTGGGATAAATAAAGTTCCGTAGTGTCGCATCGTAAATTGGAAAGAGGCAGGTCGGGAGGGATGGTGATAACCTTGGTTGAGGTCTTGCAAGGTCTGAACAAGGCAGAATAAGTCTTGGGGGAGGTAACATGGAAACAGGATGGAGGCTCAGAGGGGAGAGGGGTTTGCAGGTTGTTGTATGGGTGTGGGTTGGGGATTAATATAGAAGGTAATTAACATAGCATGGTTAATATAGGAGGAAGGGCAGCAGGAGCCAATGGTGTCAGTGTCAAGGAGGAGTGAATGTTACATGGGAGGGAGGAATGTGGAGGGGTGAGGAAACAGGGGAATGGGGATTTGGGGATGGGAAATTAGTGCATGAAGGAGAGGAAAGGAATAGGGTGACGGGGGTGGGGTGGAGTGGGGAATCGTGGGAGAAATTTGAATGACTGGCGGTGGGGCTGGGGGGCATGGGAAAAAAAGATGGTAGATGCAAATATGTATCACTGTTTCCTCAGTTGCAGTGTACCTTAATTCAATTTCTAATTAAAGAAGTTTTTATTGAAAGTGTGGATCCTTGAAAGCGGAAGTGGCGGCGCCTAACGACTGTGGCTCGCTAGCAGGCTGTTCGTCTTTTTTCCTTTTTTTTTGTTGTGTGTCGGTGTTGGGATGGTTTTTTTTTTTTTTTGGTTGTGTATGTGTGGGGGGTGGTGGTGTGGGTGGGGGGGGTGGGGGAAACCTTTCTCTTTTAGGTCTCTTCCTCACGGCGCGGGGTGCGGCTCGGCCGCGGGGCCTTCCATCGCCCGGTGCGGCTCGGCCGCTGGACTTAACATCGCCCGGCGCGGCTCGGCCGCTGGACTTAACAGTGCCCAGTGCGGCTTGGCCGCAGGGCCTTCCATCGCCCGGTGCGGCTCGGCCGCGGGGCCTAACATCGCTGGTCCGGCTCGGCCGCTGGACTTAACAGTGCCCGGTGCGGCTCGGCCGCGGGGCCTAACATTGCTGGTGCGGCTCGGCCGCTGGACTTAACAGTGCCTGGGCCGCGGGGCCTTCCATCGCCCGGTGCGGCTCGGCCGCGGGGCCTAACATCGCCCGGTGCGGCTCGGCCGCGGGGCCTAACATCGCCCGGTGCGGCTTGGCCACGGGGCCTTCCATGGCCCGGTGCGGCTCGGCTGCTGGACTTAACATTGCCCGGCGCGGCTCGGCCGCTGGACTTAACAGTGCCCGGTGCGGCTTCGCCGCAGGGCCTTCCATCGTCCGGTGCGGCTCGGCCGCGGGGCCTAACATCGCTGGTGCGGCTCAGTCGCTGGACTTAACAGTGCCCGGTGCGGCTCGGCCGCGGGGCCTAACATCGCTGGTGCGGCTCGGCCGCTGGACTTAACAGTGCCCGGGCCGCGAGGCCTAACATCGCCCGGCGCGGCTCGGCCGTGGGACTTTTCATCGCTGGTGCGGCTCGGCCGCTGGACTTAACATCGCCCGGTGCGGCTTGGCCGCGGGGCCTTCCATCGCCCGGTGCGGCTCGGCCGCGGGGCCTAACACCGCCTGGTGCGGCTCGGCCGCGGGGCCTAACATCGCCCGGTGCAGCTTGGCCACGGGGCCTTCCATCACCCGGTGCGGCTCGGTCGCGGGGCCTACCATTGCCCGGTGCGGCTCGGCCGTGGGGCCTAACATCGCCCGGTGCGGCTCGGCCGCGGGACTTAGCTGCACAAGGCTCGGTCGCGGGGCCTTCCATCGCCCGGTTCGGCCCGGTGCGACTCGGCCGCGGGGACTGTGCAGGTCGGTCGGGGACGAGCTGTCTGTCCGTGGGCGTGGGGAAGAGAGTGGAAGTTTTGTTGCCTCCATCACAGTGAGGGGGTGTTTGGAGTCACTGTGATGGACATTTGTGTTGGGGTCATGTGTCTTGTGTTCTTTTTTGTGTGTGACTGCTATGTAGTTTCGTTCGGTACCTTGGTACCGAATGACAAATAAAGCTCTGTTGAACTGTTGAACTGTTGTTGTCAGGCAGGAATATTGAAGGATTATTAAAATACTGTTTAATTCTACACTTTAACTTTTTGCTATGTAGGTTTTAAATCTAGAGAATATTGACATTTTCCCTAATATTTGTATGTGCACCAAACTGATCAATCCTTTGCAAACATAACGGAACGACAATATTCTTGAGCATGGGAACAAATCCGTAGCCTTTGCTACCAATAAGTGAAAATATCACTCATACATTGTGACCATACAGTTCCATTGAACTTAATTGAAAATATTTTGGTGGAAGAGAGTGCATCGCATAGCCAAAACCTCATTTTTTTGGTATTGGTGAGGAAACATAAGTGGTTCTCTTATGATTCCACTTGGTGATTCCCAAATAAAAGGAGAATGTTGCTGGAATGTTACTGATGTTACTGTAACATCAGTTACAGTAACAACAGTTGCTGGGATGTTACAATTTTGTCTACTGATTCAGACTTGCAAGAAAGTCTGACATTTGATCCACAGTGGAACTTGTATACATTGATGATGCTGAAGTAGCGATGGTTGAAAGCTTCATGTTTCCAGGAGTAAATATCACCAGCAATTTCTCCTGGACCAGCCATATCAAAGCAATGACTGAGAAAGCACAACAACGCCTGACTTCCTTAAGCTTAGGAATTTTGGCAGGGACTTTGTCAGAACTTCCATGTAGACTATCCACTGCCCTAACCTCATCAATCACTGCCTCAAACAACTCAAACATTTGAGTAAGACATGATCTTTAAAATTTCTAAATGCTCCCAGAAAAAAAAACATCCACCCAGTCCACTGTGGGGTGAAATTGTGCAGTCTTGCATACACGGAACTCTATGCACACACATGCTGTATAAATACACCTGCAGCCAACTACACACACACCCACAACACACCAACACAGACCCACACATACACACACCCACACACACCGACACACCCACACATATCCACCCACACACACACGCCCACACACACACACACATACACACACACCCACACATAGATATTATAGACAATGGACAATAGACAATAGGTGCAGGAGTAGGCCATTCAGCCCTTCGAGCCAGCACCGCCATTCAATGCGATCATGGCTGATCACTCTCAATCAGTACCCCGTTCCTGCCTTCCCCCCATACCCCCTCACTCCGCTATCCTTAAGAGCTCTATCCAGCTCTCTCTTGAAAGCAACCAACGAACTGGCCTCCACTGCCTTCTGGGGCAGAGAATTCCACACCTTCACCACTCTCTGAATGAAAATGTTCTTCCTCATCTCCGTTCTAAATGGCCTACCCCTTATTCTTAAACTGTGGCCCCTTGTTCTGGACTCCCCCAACATTGGGAACATGTTTCCTGCCTCTAATGTGTCCAATCCCCTAATTATCTTATATGTTTCAATAAGATCCCCCCTCATCCTTCTAAATTCCAGTGTATACAAGCCTAATTGCTCCAGCCTTTCAACATACGACAGTCCCGCCATTCCGAGAATTATCCTAGTGAACCTACGCTGCACGCCCTCAATAGCAAGAATATCCTTCCTCAAATTTGGAGACCAAAACTGCACACAGTACTCCAGGTGCGGTCTCACCAGGGCCCGGTACAACTGTAGAAGGACCTCTTTGCTCCTATACTTAACTCCTCTTGTTATGAAGGCCAACATTCCATTGGCTTTCTTCACTGCCTGCTGTACCTGCATGCTTCCTTTCAGTGACTGATGCACTAGGACACCCAGATCTCGTTGAACATCCCCTCTTCCTAACTTGACACCATTCAGATAATAATCTGCCTTTCTATTCTTACTTCCAAAGTGAATAACCTCACACTTATCTACATTAAACTGCATCTGCCATGTATCCGCCCACTCACACAACCTGTCCAAGTCACCCTGCAGCCTTATTGCATCTTCCTCACAATTCACACTACCCCCCAGCTTAGTATCATCTGCAAATTTGCTAATGGTACTTTTAATCCCTTCATCTAAGTCATTACTGTATATCGTAAATAGCTGGGGTCCCAGCACCGAACCTTGCGGTACCCCACTGGTCACTGCCTGCCATTCCGAAAGGGACCCATTTATCCCCACTCTTTGCTTTCTGGCAGATTATTCCCCCACACACACACACACACACACAGCCACACAGAGACACCCACTCAGAGATACCCACACACAGACACCCATGCACAGACACCCACACACACACACCCACACACACCCACACATACCCCCACACACACACACACCCACACGCACACACACTCACTCACTCACACCCACACACACCCCTCCCCCACACACACACATACCCACAAATAGACACTCCCACACAGACACACACAGCCACCCACACACAGCCACCCACACATGCACTCACACCCACACATGCACACCCACACATAGACACTCCCACGCAGACACACAGAGACACCCACACATGCACTCACACACATCAACACACACCCACACACACACACACACACACACACACACACACACACACACACACACACACACACCCACACACACACACACACACACACACACACACACACACACACACACACACACACACACACACACACACACACATAGACACTCTCACACAGACACACACAACCACCCACACACAGACACCCACACACAGACACTCACACACACAGACTCGCACACAGACACACACACAAACAGACACACACACACACACACACCCAGACAGACACACACAAACACACCCATAGATACACACAGATGCACCCATAGACACACACAGACACAGACACACAGACACACAGCAACACACACACATACAAATACACACACAATCACCCTCCTTCACACACACAGACACCCCCAATCAGACACACACAAACACACCCATAGACACACACAGACACACCCATAGACACACACAGACACAGACACACACACACAACCACATACAAATACAAACACAATCACCCCCCTTCACATACACAGGCACACACACACACCGACACCCACACTCACAGACACCCAAACACACACACACACACACACCACACACACACACACACACACACACACACACACACACACACACACACACACACACACACACACACACACACACACACACACACACACACACACACACACACACACAGATACACAGATACGCATCATGATTTTATGGCTTCCTCTCCTCTTTTGTCACTGACTTCTTTTCTCTGCTGGTTGTGTTCTCTATTGATGTTATCATGCGATATATTATTCTGGGGTTTTTTCCTGGTTTATCCTCTCATGGTGCTGTTTCTGACATTCCTCTCCTAAAAGAAAATGTTCTTGCTTCCTCCCTTCTTGCTCCTATGCCAAATTCACTGTGATTCCATTCTCTGTAAATATTGTTTTATTTCCCTGTATGATCTGTGGGATACAACAGGGGATTTGCAGAGAGGGATTGCCTGTTGCCGTCGGGCGATACAGGAGCTTGGTTCCATATTAATTATGACCTCATCATTGGACAGTTGGATATTATTCCAAAATGTTGACAAATAACTATAGGAGCTGGGATAGAAAAATGTTACTTAAATGAACACACTATAAGCAAAATTGTCTTGAAAAACACAGCCAATTTAATCATAGCATATGATCCTCAATGTTAAGTCCAACTAAATTCACAGTCCCACAATCAATAATTTATAGACACAAGGAACTGCAGATGCTGCTTTACAAAAAAAAGGCATTGAAGTAAATCAGTGAGCCAGTCAGCATCTCTAGTGAACATGGATGGATGACATTTCAGGTCGGTATCCTTTTTCAGACTAGCTATTTCAGAGTGCCAATGATAAAATAATGAAGAAGAACAAAATAGAGTCAAGCATCTCTAATCTGTTCATCACAATTGGTTTCAGGAGATGGTTCTTTTATTCAATGTGTTTGAACAGGTTCAATCACACCATTAATTTCAAAGTATAGACAATAAGAAAATAGTATGACTGATTGTTTCCACTTGTTGTTAATTTAGTATTAGTTTAAATAGTATTTCAACTGTTCTACCACATTTGTTTTGTATTGGATCTGTAAATTGCTATTCAGATTTTCCAACCTTCAGAATTTCAATTGCTCTGGCAAATGTTGTCAGTGACGACATCAATAAATTCAGAAAGTGCAACCGTAGCTGTGAAGTTGAATGGATGACATTTCTTCTGTGGAAAGCAATGAATTATCATGAGCTATGATATGTACAGTCTGTGGCAGCACAGCTTGTAACTTCAGGAGAGTTGTGCAAAATGTTTCTCTTCACATAGAGGAAAGTTACAAAACCCTGTTCACTTGACTGTTAATTCATATTTCTGCAGCCACTGGCAGGAAATTATAGAGCGTGCTGAAGATCACCCTTACTCTTCAGGTAAAAAGCATTTATCCTCAAATTCCCTCTGATCCTTCTGTCAATTACATTAAATATATGTCTCTCCCTGCTCCCCTATCTACGAGGAAAAATTATTCATTCTTTTGGTCTCAATGAGATGACCCTTTGTTCTGAATAGCTTTTGTCTGAAGTTAAGTTAGTAGGTTACCTGTATGATGATGAGAGTATAAGAACAAAAGAAGTAGTAGCAAGAGTTGGTCATAAAACTCCTCGATCGTACTCTGCCATTCAATAAGTTCATGATCTGATCTTGGCCTCAAGGTTTCTTTCATGTTGATTCCTTTTAACTCTTGATTCAAATTTAACCAAAAAATGTCATCTCAGTTTTCTCGTCTTTTGGAAGGTTGCTGACAATTCTGGTTTTGCTTCACCAGGACTGATTCTGATCCAATCCAGCATATTGGCCCCACTTAAAGCTGCACCAGTAAAATATGATCCAACCATACACTTTAGGAGCAGAAATAGGTCAGTCGGCCCTCTTCATCTGCTACACGATTTAGTAAATTCATGGCTCATCTGATTGTAATCTTAATTCCATGTTCCAGGTTACCTTCTGTAACCTTTCATCTTACTTATCATGTAACTATCTACCTCTGCCTTGAAAGTCAGAAAAGACTCCACAGCCTTTGAGGAAGTGTTTCCAAAGACTCGCAATGCTCTGAGAGCAATGACATTGGTCTCAGAGCCTGACATCGGTGGTGGGGAAGATGCTGGAGTCAACTATAAAAGATGAAATAGCAGCACATTTGGATAGCAATAACAGGTTCGGTCCAGTCAGCATGGATTTACGAAGGGGAAATCATGCTTGACTAATCTTCTGGAATTTTTTGAGGATGTAACTGGGAAAATGGACAAGAGAAAGGCAGTGGATGTAGTGCACCTGGATCAGTCACAAGGAGAAATGTCTTAACTCAGTGACTTGCAAATCTTTGGGATTGCCAGACTCAGAGAGCTATGTCATTGCAAATTGTGAAAATAGTTAAAGAGAGATGGTTGCTCACTGTGGAGATCTTAATATAATGTAGTTGAGTGACAAGTGGAGTGGCGATTTAGAATCACCTGCAAAATTGCTGAAAGATGAGCAAGCCCAAGGGACATTTTCCCTGTATTAATTTCTTATGTTCTTAGCTTCCTATTCTAGAAGAATAGAAACTTCTTATTCTACAGTGCTAGGCCACTGTCAAGCTTGGTTAAGGGTAGGTAGGTCCAGTGGCAGGTAATGGGTGGACACAGGCAAGCGGGGGGGGGGGGGGGGGGGGAGGGATTTAGATAGGCAGATGGTTGGAACAAAGGCCAGAAATAAAGGCAGGAGGTATGAGTCAAACGGATTGAAGACATGCAAATTGTGAAGCCAATGGAATGAATGTAGGAGGGGGAAGTGGAAGGTGGAGGAGAGAAACAGGTGCAATTCTAGCAGGTCACAGGGGTTTGGGGGTGGAGACAGCAAGGGGGTGGGGGGAGAAAATTAGGGGATGGGGGGGAGGAGGAGGATGGGGGGGAGGAGGAGGATGGGGAGGTTGTTAGAGGTTACCTAAAATTGGAGAATTCAATGTTCGTACCATTGGGTTGTAAGCTACCCAAATGGAATATGAGGTGCTGTTCCATTAATTTGCACATGACATCAACTCAGGCAATGGAGGAGGCCCTGGGCAGAAAAGTCACAATGTGACTGTGAAGAGGGGTTAAAATGGTTAGTGACCAGGCAATCCATTAGGCCTTGGTGGACCAAGTGCAAATAGTCATCGAAACGTACCCTTCATTGTGCCATGTTCTGACAATGAGAACAAATAATCTCTTTTGAAGGTTGTTAATTGACGATTATGTGTTGGCATCTATTGTTTTTGTTAATTGGCTCGGGATTTTTAACATTAACCTTAGAGAGCAAGGTGGCTTATGATTCATTTGAATGACAGAGTTTCCATTGGTGCAGCAGTCCCTCAGTACTGCACCAGAGCACCAGCCTAGACTGTTCACACCGGTAAAATGTCTTCATTAAATCTCACCAACTCTCATATGGTTTTGGCATTAATACTGTTCAGTGATGACTTGGAGAACAGGGGAGCCAGGAGAGTTTGTTTGTTGCATTCCTCATTTCACATCTGTTTTAACAGTTTCGATTTAGCAGTGAAACTTAAAGCTGGAAACTCTTCTAAGCTGGCTGCTACATGCTGCGTTACCTATCGCTCCATTAATTGAACTGGATGTTATTTTGCTTCTAATCCCAACATCCGTTCACCTCTTGGTCATCATCTTTGCTTTAAATGGGATTGTTGATGATTTTACTGGAAAGCTGGAGAATTTATTGATCCATAGAATGTGAGCAATCACCTGTAATTTGTGGTTGAAGTAACAATGTACTGGATTGCTGCTAACATTAATTCTAATTCCGTTCTTGCTCCCCCTCCCTCCATTCGTAACAAGGACAGAATCCCCCTCGTTCTCACCTTCCACCCCACCAGTCAGCGTATCCAACAAATCATCCGCCAACATTTCCGTCACCTACAAAGGGACCCCACCACTGGCCATATCTTCCCATCCCCTCCCCTTTCTGCGTTCTGCAGAGACCGGTCCCTCCGTAACTCCCTGGTCCACTCGTCCCTTCCTACCCAAACCACCCCATCCCCGGGCACTTCCCCCTGCAACCGCAGGAGATGCAACACCTGTCCCTTTACCTCCCCTCTCAACTCCATCCAAGGACCCAAACAGTCTTTCCAGGTGATTCAGAGGTTCACCTGCACCTCCTCCAACCTCATCTATTGCATCCGCTGCTCTAGATGTCAACTTCTTTAAATCGGCGAAACCAAACGCAGGCTCGGCGATCGCTTCGCTCAACACCTTTGCTCAGTCTGCTTTAACCAACCTGATCACCCGGTGGCTGAACACTTCAACTCCCCCTCCCACTCCCAGTCTGCCCTTTCTGCCATGGGCCTCCTCCAGTGCCATAGAGAGGCCCACCGGAAATTGGAGGAACAGCGCCTCATATTTTGCCTGGGCAGCTTGCGGCCCAGTGGTATGAACATTGACTTTTCCAACTTTAGATAATTCCTCTGTGCCTCTCTTCCCCTCCCCCTTCCCAGATCTCCCTCTATCTTCCTGTCTCCACCTATATCCTTCCTTTGTCCCACCCCCCCGACATCAGTCTGAAGAAGGGTCTCGACCCGAAATGTCACCTAGTCCTCTCCTGAGATGCTGCCTGCCCTGCTGAGTTACTCCAGCATTTTGTGAATAAATTAATTCTACTTTCCTGTAGAAACAGATTTAGTTACTCCGTGTACTTTTTGCCTTATTATCTTTTTCCTGATATTCACAAATATTCTATTTAAGAATAAATATAGTTTTTTTTAAAGTTCCTGCATATCAAGGAAGCTGGAAAGAATGCAGAGAAAATTTGCAAGGATGTTTCCAGGACTTGAGGGTCTGAGCTACAGGGAAAGGTTGGGTAGGCTAGTATTTCTTGGAGCACAGGAGGGTGAGGGGTGATATTATAGAGGTGTATAAATCATGAGGGGAATAGAAAGGATGAATGTGCAGAGTCTTTTACCCAGAATAGGGGAAATAAAAAAACAGGGGACATAAGTTTAAGGTGAGATAAATTTATCCTGCATATGTATACTGTGGATGGGTTGATTGTAATCATGTAATCAGTCTTTTCGCTGACTGGATTGCACTCAACAAAAAGCTTTTCACTGTACCTCTGTGCACGTGACAATAATAAACTAATCTAAAGATAAACTAAACTAAACTATTTAATAAGAACCAGAGGGGTGACTTTTTCACCCAGTGGTCAGTGGATATATGGAAGAAGCTGCCAACGGATGTAGTTGAGGCAGGTACAATGGCAGCATTTAAAGGACACACGGACAGATACATGGATAGGAAAGGGTGAGAGGGGAAAATGGGCCAAATGCGAGCAGATGGGATTAGCTTAGATGGGGCGTCTACAACATCTATTTTTGCATCTCTGGATAGAAGGAATGGGTGACATTTCGGGTCTGAGGAAGGGTCTCGACCTGAAACGTCACCCATTCCTTCTATCCAGAGATGCTGCCTGTTCTACTGAGTTACACCAGCATTTTGTGTCTATCTTTGGTGCAAACCAATATTTGCAGTTCCTTCCTCCACATATCTATTTTTGCATTATCACTTTATTAAGATGTGAATTAATTTTGTTTCAGCAACGGCGCTGAAGTGGTGTCACTAAAGTCATAAATCTTTCAATTGCTATGTACATTTAAAAGCTGACAGGCTGACCTTAGCAGGACTCTGAACAATGCATGGCCTTTCCTTGAGTAGTGGACAGACCAAAGTATATTGCATGGGCTGTTTCCTGCTACAATCACACATAATTTAATAGAGAATTAATAAAGAACTAGACCAAGTGGACCTGTTGGGCCCATTCCTCATAGAGGGGGGACAGGGAAGGGGAGAGGGTGTGAGTAAGTGCGCCCTTGACCCAAAGCCTCTCCTGTATTGGTGTAGCACCCTCAACCCCCCTACTCAATCCCCCTTATCCCCCCTCCTCCCCTCACTGACCCACTCATCCCCCCTACCCCACCTCCACTTGCCCCTCCCCTGCCCTCACCCCCACTTCCCCCAGCCATGCCTCCACCCCCATTCCCCCCTCCCCACCCCTATTCCCCCTCCACCCACCCCCACTCTCCCTGCCCGCACCCCACTCTCCCCCACCCCAATCTTCCCTCCTCCCCACCCCCACTCTCCCCCACCCCAACTATTCCCTCCTCCCCACCCTGCCCTCCTCCCCAGCCCCACTTTCCCCCGCACCCCCACCCTTTGACATTAAGAGACATTAATCAGCTTCTACCAAGGCCATACAATTACATCAACAGGACCTCCTTTTCACAACACGGAGTGCACCACTGTTATTATGAGGAAATTCACACCAACTCGTCAAGTAAGTGAAACATTTTCAAACTGCTGGGCTTTTAGCAAGCAGCATGGATGCCAATGTACCATCAGGAGAGTGTAAGTCATAAGTGGCTCATAAGAGTGTCTCACAAAGAAAACATCAAATCAGGAGAAAGTTTCCAACAAAAACCATCCAACCAAAAGGCAGAATATCTGAAGTGATGGTGTTTAAAATAGGGATAGGTAATACTGAGGCACCTTGGAGGGTAACATGAGGTACTATTTTTTTGACAATTTAAACTTATTTATTCGCTTTGGGGGCAAAATTCTCCCAAGACAATGTGCCATATTCCTTGAGTTTCCTCCCACATCCCAAAGACGTACGGGTTTGTAGATAACTCGCTGTAACTTGCTCCTAGTGTGTAAGTGAGTGGTATAAATGTTGGGAATTGACGAGAATGTGGAGAGAATGAATAAATGGAATTTACATAGAATTAATGTAACTGCACTTTATCCTGCACTAACATTATTCATTTATTTCCTTTGTCATGTATCTGTACACTGTGGATGGCTCGATTGTAATCATGTATTGTCTTTCCGCTGACTGGTTAGCGCGCAACCTAAAGCTTTTCACTGTACCTTGGTACACGTGACCATGAACTAAACTCAAACTCAAACTCAAATGGGTTGACACAGATTCGCTGAGCCAAAGTCCCTGCTTCTGTGATGTATTGCTCTGTGACTCTCAATGATTCTATTTTTGCTGATCCAGCAATGGTTTGCATCCATGAAACATATGGTTTAGACGTTAATGGGCCCAGATTTCCTGAAAATATTTAGAGGTATGCCAGTAATGTTGCAACAAGCTGAAGAGAGAGGAAGACTCATCCTTATTATGCATTTCTAACAAATCGTTCATCCTCTTGATACAAACTTCCTCAGACTTTTATAGGATCTTTAACAGTCTCCTCTCCATAACCACAAATCTCATTAGCAGAACACTTACATTATCTGCAGGCCAGTATTTCCTGCTTGATACATTTCCCTCATGTTTTATACATTACTACATTAAAAGTACCAGAAAAATGCCAGTCTTTATCGTTTTATTGTACTCCTGCTATCCATGAAACAGAGACTTGCATAAAACTGCTTCCCCTGCACTTTATTGTAATTAGATGCAGATGTTGCAACTTTTGAAAAATGTCTTTGCTTTATTTTCTGTTTTCTGGCTCCACGCACATTGATGTGATCCATTCAGTTGGAAAGTCCTGGCACCAGCAAGGGGCTTACATTGGGTTCTGCCTACCTCTTCACTCTGCACTTACATTAAGCAAATCTTCAAGCACCAGCCTGTTACGCAAACACTGCTCCAAAGCAACAAGCAAAACTCTTCACAGTGAAGGTCTTCCAGACAAAATTAGGAAACCAACTTCTCCATCCAGCTTAGTTGGATGTGTAAATTGGCAAGTGGTTTGAAATAAAGACAGAAAATGCAAGAAACACCCAATAAGTTAAACAGTTTGTATGAAAAGAGAAACAGAGTGAAATAAAATATATTTACTTTTGTTCTTTCCACAGATGCTGCCTGACCTTTTCAAAACCTTAGGTTAGTTTTTAATTAATTTAGGGCATATTTGGGGTATATTGTAACATTTTTGTCATCTATTTCTGTATTTTGTTAAATTGTTTGCATTGTAAAAATTACATCATTGTCATTGAGATTTAAAATTACATTTATTTTAGATTCAATGAAAGAAGCAAAATAAGTCACACAATTACTACTTAGCTCCTTGGCATTTCCAAGAATGGTCACCTTGTGCCTAAACGCATGTAAAGAGATTAGTTGTTTCATATGTGACCAAATTGTCCATGGCCAATTAGTTATACATTGTGGAAACAGGCCCTTCGGCCCAACTTACCCACACTGACCAACATGTTCCAATGCCTGGGTTTGACCCATATCCCTCAACATTTAGATAGGTACAATTTTACTATGTTCCAAAGCCTGACAGTAATCTATTGGTTTTATTCAACAAATGCATCGACCGGGCCGTGGCTAGTCTTAATGGAAAAATATTTAATTTGTCAAACAAAGAGCTATTATCTTATTCCTCTATTATTTTTAATTGGCTATCACTCACTGACTTCGCTGCCTGAAGAAATGTGTTTTTCTTACTTTGTCTTTCACAATTCTTCTTAACCTTTTAGCATCTCTGCTATTTTGTTATGGAATTACTACAGCGTGGCACACTTTGCAACTTTCATTTTGCACAGTCCCTTGTAATCATAATTTGTCGTAGGGCTTGTAACTGCAGAAAGGAGGGCCCATAGAAGGACATTGAAACATATTTTTTCTATGAGTGATTCCAAAATCATTTGACAAAAAAAATCTATTTATTTCCTGAGGTGAAAGCCTGAGATCATAATCGAAGAGTTATTATTTCTGAGGCCATGGATACTATATCATAATGAATGGACATTTTTTCTGACCTCACACATGGTTTGTATTCTTAAATTGTGGTGAAAAACTGAAAACTGAAGAAGAGTCATTAGCTGAGAACTTGCTCCACAACTTCTCAGGGTTCCTTTCCTTGGCAGCTCTGATTCCACTTCTCAGGTTGTACTTGGCCTGCCTGTAGAGGTCTGCATCCCCGCTCCTGTAGGATCTACACCTGCAAGTGTCAAAATGCCTAAAGTCAAGTCAACACCTTGTAAAAAGGGAGTGATATATTCTCTACAGACAACTGTGTGCTGTTTTGCAAAGCATGTGAGAAAACAGTGAATCATGAGAAGAAATATTTCATCTCCCAGCATGTACAGACAGCTAAACACAAGTCGGCGGCAGAGAAACTGATGGTGGGGAAATATGCAAGCTTGTCTCCTCACTACATTTACTGCTGGCTCAGTCGCAAATCTGAGTTTTCGGGTGATCTGTGCAAGGCATTCATTGATGCTGGAATTCCACTGTGGAAATTGGAAAACAAATCTCTCTGAGGTTTTTATGGAGAAATACACAGAGGAACATATACCGAGCGAGTCATCATTAAGGAAAAATTATGTTGACAGCAACTTCAACATTGTTTTGCAGAAAATTAGAGATGAAGTTGCATGCAACTAAATATGCATCTCAAAAGACGAGACAACCAATGCTATGGGGAGATATCTTGCCAATGTGGTCATCGGTACACTGGAGGCAGGTCAACCATCAAAGGAGTATTTGTTGACATCGGAAGTATTGGAGCTCAACTATTGCTCAGTTGTTTACATTTTCACTTGCTGTACTTTGGCCAGAAGGTATAAAACACGAGAATGTTCTTCTGTTTGTGACTGATACAGCTCCATACATGAAAAAAAGCTGCTCACGGACTCCATAGAATTGCCGAGCACCTATATAGCTTGTTTCCAAATATCGATCGCCCAGTTTCCAATGTCAAGAAATCTTCCTCAAAGCAGTTGTTCAAGGAAATGGCACCCGAGATTCCGCTTCCTCCTCAGCCCGTTTTGTCTAGGTGGGGTATATGGCTCTATGCTGTACTCTGCGATACTGCAAATTTTGAAAAGATAAAAGAAATTGTCAACTGTTTTGAAGAAGAAGAATCTGCTGCAGTCAGGATCGTCAGTGAAATCATGCAGAAAAAGTCCCTCCACCGCGATCTTGTGTTTAATGCTTCCAATTTTGCAAACTTCCCACAAGCTATCACTTCCCTTGAGAAACGTGGCGAAACATTAGTGAATAATTTGCAGGTGTTCAACAAAGTAACTGACGATATTCGTAAAGTTCCTGGCGATGTAGGGAAAGACATACAAGGAAAATGTAAGAGAGTGATTTTAGGTAACAAAGATCTTGAAGAAATACAAAACATAGCTAAAGTTCTCAGAGGTAGTTATTATGCACAAGATATTGACATGAATATTGAGTCTGTAGCTTGTTTCAGGTATGCACCAGTGACCTCAACTGTGGTAGAAAGAAGTTTTTCACAACTGAAGCATATTCTGCCCGATAGACGGCATAGTTTAACATCAGATAATTTGAAAGAAATGCTAGTAATTATGTGCAACCAGGCAACTTTGGTCATTTAATGTAGTATACCTTTATATTATCTTTTTAACCATATTTTGGTGGTGGAAATACATGCCTTTTTATGCCCTTTTTTTGTCAATAAATGCCTTTTTTGTGCCTTTTATGTGATTTTATTATGCCTATTTGCCTGCCTATTTCAGAGATTTTTAGCGCCTAAACATCCTGGCTCTAGCCATGATCATATTGAATGGCGGTGCAGGCTCCTGCACCTATTTTTATGTTTCTATGGTCGAGCTGCTGCCTCACAATATCAGAGACCTGCATTCAATCCTGACCTTGCATGCTGTCTATGTGGAATTTGAACATATAAGAAGATAACTGCAGATGCTGGTACAAATCGAAGGTATTTATTCACAAAATGCTGGAGTAACTCAGCAGGTCAGGCAACATCTCGGGAGAGAAGGAATGGGTGACGTTTCGGGTCGAGACCCTTCTTCAGACTGAGACCCAAATTCAGACTGGAATTTGAACATTCTCCGTGTGACTGTATAGGTTTGCTCCGGCTGCTCCGGTTTCCTAACCAAAGATATGTGGTAGGCTGTAAGTTGATTGCCCCTGATGTTTAGCGAATGGATGAGAAATTGGGAAAACTGGTAACTCACTGAGGTCGATGTTGACTCGATGGCCGAAGGGCCTGTTTCCATGCTTGCATCTCAAAATTAGACTAAGCTAAATTAAACATGCAGAATTTTTAATGTTCTCTGTCCTTGGGTGGGGAACCAAGGACATAGAGAAACAGACCTCTCAGTCAACTTGATCATGCTGACCAAGATGCTCCTGTCCATTGCCTGTAAAACATTGTGATAGTAACTGCCTCAATTACCTCCTCTGACAGCTCGTTCCACATATCCAATCACCCTCTATGTGAAAAGGTTGTTCCTCAAGTTCCCCACTCACCATAAGCCTGTGTCCCCTGGTTCTTGATTAAAAGCCTGTGTTTTACCCTAGCTATTCCCTTCATGATCTACAAGATCACCCCTCATCCTTCTGTGCTCCAAGGAATAAAGTCCCAGCCTGCCAAACCTCTCACAACTGCTCACAATACCCCAAGTGTGCCCACACCAGTGCCTAATAAAGCTGTAACATAACATATCATCTTCTATACTCAATACCCTGACTGATGAAGGCCAATGTATTAAAAGCCTTCTTGACTAACCTATCTACCTGTTCCATTACTTTCAAGGAATCATGTACCTGCTCTCCGAGATTGCCTTAAAAATTACAACACTTCCCATGAGGTAGTCTTGGATGCAACTCAGTTGCATCAATGGCAGAATAATAAGCAATAGTACTACCAGTGACAGCCACATCCTGAGAATGGTGAAACAACTCCTTTCTAACACAACTAAACCAAGTGATGCAAATGGTGTTTCAACAATGTTACCTTATGAGGGAGACCGGAAAGTTACATAAAATAGAAAGCAATTCATTTAATATTTACTCATTTTCTGAATGGACAATCAATGCTCTGCTATTAAATAAATTGTTTGGGTTCCCTGTTGTATACAAGACCAAGTTCAGTTAGTCTGAAGAAGGGTCTCGACCTGAAACGTCACCCATTCCTTATCTCCACCAAAACTCTAGTTAATCATTTATTATTATCTTTGTGTTTAAAACATATATAAATTCGAAGTACTTCGTGTTTGAGAGATTCTACTCAGAGGGTCTCCAAGAGAATGTCGAATAAAGACTTTTATATCAACCAGCTTCAAATGAATCAACCATCAACCAGAAGAATGAAACGCAACTGCTCTGCGTTGAAAATGCCAGATTAGATTTTGGGACAGCCTGCACTAACTATTCACAAGTCATGTTTTACAACCAAATAAATGTTTCCAATCAATTTAGGAACATGAATACCAGTGAATCAAATACCAGTGAACCAGTGTTTCAGCCAATTTATCAGAGTACGTTTTAGTTAGTGACAGATGAATCAAACACAATTAGAAATATTGTTGCAAAATTAAAGGAGAAATTGGGAAAGCAAAGCAAGGGGTTGAAAAATTATTTGCAAGTAAAATCAATGATAATTGCATGGTGTTTAAGAAGTGCACAGAAAGGAAACAGGAACCAAGAGCAAACTATGTGTGAAGGAAAGAAATGTTGGTAAGGAGTTAATGAATATTTGGTATATGTTTGTATTCAAGAGAGAGTTAAATATACTGTAGCTCTCAGGGCTAATGAATCAAGGGATATCACACTATTACAATCCATTCTAAAGGACAACACAGACCTTCATCTGGAAAACCAAAGATTAACCCGGTATAGTCTGCATTGATTGAAGGTTAGGGTCCAATTAAACAATGTGATTGATTTTTGTTTTGACGAGCTAACAAATAGTGCAAATGAGGGCAACATGTCATAGCTAGTGTACATAGATTTTTAGCAAAGCTTGTTTTAACAGCTCATGTAATAATCTATTCAAAAAGGTAACAGCCCGGGGCATCCAAAGAGTTTGTCAAACTGCATCCACGACTGGTTCAGGGGCAGGAAGCAAGGACAAAGGAATGTTCATAGCAAGGAGGCTGATACCAATGTCCAGTGTTCAGTGTGCTGTTCCTTTTATTTGCTACATACATGAAAGGAGGCATCCTTGCCCTTTTTATCAATGATTTGGATGAGATTGTACAAGGCATGACAAGCAAGTTTGCAGATGACCCGAATATGGGTGGCTTTGTAGATAGTGAAGATAATTAACAAAACTTGCAGCAGAATCTTGATTAATTGGACAGGTGGGCTGAGAAATGGCTAATGGAGTTTAATACAGATAACTGTAACTGTTGTATTTTGGGAAGTCTAATCAGGCCTGGACCTACACAGTGAATGGCAGGGCTCTGGGGAATGATGTAGGAATCTACTATATAGTTCCTTGAAAGTGGCATTACAGGTAGATAGGTTGGTCAAGGCTTTCAGCATATTGGCCTTCATCAGACAGCGTATTGAGTGTATAATTGGGAGGTTATATTACGATTGGTGATGCCACATTTGGAGTATTGTATTCAGTTTTGATCATCCTTTTATAGGAAAGATGTTGTTAATCTGGAAAGGATGCACAGAACATTCGATCCATCAAGTCTACTCCACTATTGAATTGTGGCTGATCTATCTTTCCCTCTTGGCCCCATTCCCCAGCCTTCTCCCCATAACCCCTGACACCCGGACTCAAGATGTTGCCAGGATTTAACAGGAACCTGAGGAGCAATTTTTTCACACAAAGGTGGTGGGTATATGGAATGAGCTGCCAGAGAGGGGGGGGGAGTTGAGACAGGTTCTATCACAACATTTAAAAGGACAGGTACACAGACAGGATAGCGTTAGATGTATATGGGCCACTCACAGGCAAGTGGGACTAATGTACATGGGGCATGTTGGTCAATGCGGGCAGGTTGGGCTGAAGGGCCTGTTTCCATGCTGTGTGCCTCTATGACTATGACACTAGATAGCATAATTCTAAGACAAGAGGGGGGAAATTTAAAGGAGATGTCTGGGCAAGTTCTTTACACAAAGCACGGTGGGTGCTTAAAATACACAGCCCTGGGAAGTGATGGAAGCAGATGTGATAGTGGCATTTAGGAGACATTTAGGCAGGCATGGAATGGAGGGATATTGACCATATTCAGCCAGATGAGATTAGTTTAAATCAGCATCATGGTTGATACAAGTGTTGTGGACAGAAGGGCATTTTCCTGTGCTGCATACTTCATATTCTATATCTTTTCTATGATTCTATGCTAGGAGGTATAAACCAGGGCATCCAAGAAGTACGAGCAATGCTCTTTGCACAATTTAAGATTGATTGTTTAAAGTAGATCTTTGTCCAACCACAAGGATTTGTACAGGGTCTCTGGGGTTAGGGCACAGGGGCGAAGGAGCATCCAGTCTACCCTTTTTTGCCAAATGAGAAATAACTTTTGGGTTATGTGCCTTTTACAAGTGTTCTTTTGGGGTGAGCATTGGTTTGGTTTGTGGATTTTGCACATTTTCATTCATTGAAGATTTTACAATAACATCTTAAGAAACAGAAGTCAAGATGGATTCAAAGAAGCCTGTCATACCAACTTCCTTCACTTCTTTAAGAAAATGTATATCCAGGTGGACTAATGTAGACACAAGGAACTTCAACTGCTGGAATCTTGCGTAGAACACAAAGTGCTGACATCACTCAGTGGGTCAGGCAGCATCTCTGGAAGACATACTAAGACATTGCAGATGATACTAAGCTGGGGGGTAGTGTGAATTGTGAGGAAGATGCAATAAGGCTGCAGGGTGACTTGGACAGGTTGTGTGAGTGGGCGGATACATGGCAGATGCAGTTTAATGTAGATAAGTGTGAGGTTATTCACTTTGGAAGTAAGAATAGAAAGGCAGATTATTATCTGAATGGTGTCAAATTAGGAAGAGGGGATGTTCAAAGAGATCTGGGTGTCCTAGTGCATCAGTCACTGAAAGGAAGCATGCAGGTACAGCAGGCAGTGAAGAAAGCCAATGGAATGTTGGCCTTCGTAACAAGAGGAGTTGAGTATAGGAGCAAAGAGGTCCTTCTACGGTTGTACCGGGCCCTGGTGAGACCGCACCTGGAGTACTGTGTGCAGTTTTGGTCTCCAAATTTGAGGAAGGATATTCTTGCTATTGAGGGCGTGCAGCGTAGGTTCACTAGGTTGATTCCCGGAATGGCGGGACTGTCGTATGTTGAAAGGCTGGAGCAATTAGGCTTGTATACACTGGAATTTAGAAGGATGAGAGGGGATCTTATTGAAACATATAAGATAATTAGGGGATTGGACACATTAGAGGCAGGAAACATGTTCCCAATGTTGGGGGAGTCCAGAACAAGGGGCCACAGTTTAAGAATAAGGGGTAGGCCATTTAGAACGGAGATGAGGAAGGTGTGGAATTCTCTGCCTCAGAAGGCAGTAGAGGCCAGTTCGTTGGATGCTTTCAAGAGAGCTGGATAGAGCTCTTAAGGATAGCGGAGTGAGGGGGTATGGGGAGAAGGCAGGAACGGGGTACTGATTGAGAGTGATCAGCCATGATCGCATTGAATGGCGGTGCTGGCTCGAAGGGCTGAATGGCCTACTCCTGCACCTATTGTCTATTGTCTATTATTGTCTATTAACATGGATTAGCAGGATCCCAGGTCAGGAGCGTTCTTCAGGCTGAGTGGGGGAGAGAAAGATGGAAAAGAGGTCTGAGTGGGACCAAACCTGGTAAGTGATAGTTGGATTCAGATGATTGGGGTTTTTAATTGGACAAAGAATAGAGATCAAAAGGGTGGCAAAATGGGACTAAATGAGACAAAATGAAGAGAAGGAGACAAAAAGGTGTTGAGAAGGAGAGAAGTGGTTTGAATGAGGAGTGAAATGTAAAGCCAGAGCGAGTGATATAGATGGAAGGGAGTGGTGGGAGGAGGGTGGAAGGGAGTGGAACCGTGGGAGAATGGATGCACACTGGGAACAGCTATCTCTCCCGCACGACAATCAATCTGAAAGGTAACATCCATGTCTTCTAGAGATAACGCCTGACTCACTGAGTTTCTCCAGCACTTTGTTTTCTATGCAGGTGGACTAAGATGACTTCTATCTTATTCCCTCAGTAAGACATTTGGCAATTTCATTTCAAAAGGCTAGAGTTCTAGTAGCTGAGGGACTGAATTCTACACAGCAATTAATTGCTTCCAAACTTTAATCATAATCATAATCATAATCATACTTTATTAGCCAAGAATGTTTTGCAACGTACGAGGAATTTGATTTGCCATACAGTCATACCAACAAAAACCAACAAAACACACAAAATACATTTTAACATAAACATCCACCACAGTAGCTCCTCCTCATTCCTCACTGTGATGGAAGGCGAAAAAAAAGTTCAATCTACTTCCCATCTTTGTTCTCGAGTGCCTCGAGCCTTCCATTGATGGGATGATCTTCGCTCCTGTAGCCTGCGGTCGAGCCCTCCGCATTGGGGCGATCAAGCTCCCACATCGGGGGGGAATCTCACAGCTCCCCCGCACCTTGCGATTGGACCCCGGTCGGGGCAGGTCGAACCTTCTGCGACTTTGGAGCTTCCCAACATCAGACTCTACCCGAGATTGTGAGTTCCTCGATGGTGAAATCCGCAGGTAGCGGTTGGACCAACGATCCCAGGCAGGGTCAGAAGGCAGAAGATGGAGGCGCAGGCAGGGGATCGATGGTAAATCCACAGCCCCCCGGTGGGACTCCAAGTCGGTCTCGAGCAAGCCCTCCATGAAGTTAGGCTGCAGAGCGACCGGAGATACGATCCGGAAAACAATCACATCTCCAGCCAGGGAAGAGATTGAGATCAAGTTTTCCCCCTCCGACACCCCCACATAAAACAAACCAGAGAACATTAACACATACTTTTAAAACATACTAAAAATAACAAAAAAGACAAAAAGACAGACAGACTGGTGAAGCTGCCATCGCTGATGGTGCCACCTGGTGGAATATGGGTTTACTTCTCTTTTCAGTTATCAAGTGCAACTCTGCTTACATGAATCCGCAGAGGAATATCGTAACCAGTTATTACAAAGATTTTATCTCAGTAAAAGTTTTGCAGTGCTTTCCATGACAGTTCCATTACGTTTCATTTATTCTCTTTTTGCAACCTCTTGAAAATTTCCGAAAGAAATCACTTACATTTTGCAGCATAGACAAATGAAACTCAAGATCAATGCCAAGTGAACAGCAGATCTACCATAAAACAAATAGATATAAATGAATGCATTTGCTTTCCATGACAGTTTCATTTGGAATAGTCACTAAACTAACGATGAGAGTACGAAGGCAGGGAGGCACTGCAATCATTATCAACTGTGAAATGTTTCAAACACTGAAGGTGGCTGTAAAAGTCAGCAAATTATGGCGGACAGTCTTGAATATAATTATAAGCACTGACCTTTTATATCACTGCAAGGATTCTTATAAGAAAACTTTCAATCTACATGCAAAAAACAAATTGCTGGAGGAACTCAACAAGTCAGACTCATGAACGGATGCAGACGGATGACATTTCAGGTCAGAATCCTTCTTCAAACTCCATTCAAAGTGACTGCCAATGCCCATGCCTGATTTCCTCACGTAAACCAGAAAAGGACAACAACACCCAAGGCTTCTTGTTCTCTTGAACATATAGCGACTTTACGAGCAATATTTAGGTGAATTGTTTCTTAATCTATCAGCTTTCTTAAGCTAATCAATTGAAGATTAGCAATAATTATCATCAACCATGAACACAAAGAAAGTTAACTGCTGTGATTGATAACATATTAACATTAACATTAAAGCTAAGGTACAGAATTACAGACAATGTGACCAGAATGAGAGTGCAAAATATTTTTTTGCCACAAAGATCATAGTTCTGTTCAGCTAAGCTTGCAAAATGCAGATCTCAGCTGGAAGTACAACTGACTAATAGTCTTCTGGTCAATATTGATTATTACCTTTTCCAATGAAATGTTTTTGTGTTTACAAAATGTTAAACATTCTGCAGGGTTCATTTTTTGACTGAAACCAAGATGGGGCTTGTTGGCTGATTGAATACACTTGGCCTAAGTGAAATCTTTTGACATAAACATGGATACAGCAATGATGCATGTTTAATTGGTCTATTTCACATTGTAAACATTTCCTAAAATGTCCCACAGAATAGTAATTGGACAAACATCAGCCCCTTGCCAAAGAACAATAAGCTGGGTTTCAAGGGCTTGATGAAAATGAAATATTAAAGGCCCTGGTAACAAACTAGCTGAGGAACATCAGAAAAAAACTCAGGCAAATTTACTTTTGAAATTCCTCTAAAGCTTCAGAAGGTTTGCATGGCAGCATACGGTAGAACAGCAATGGCAGGTATTCCTGGGAATAATGCAGAGGTTGCAGGATCAATTTATTCCAAAGAGGTGGAAAGACTCTAAGGGGAGTAAGAGACACCTGTGGCTGACATGGGAAGTCAGGGACAGCATAAAAATTAAGGAGAGGAAGTATAACATAGCAAAGAAGAGTGGGAAGACAGAGGATTGGGACTCTTTTAAAGAGCAACAAAAGTTAACTAAAAAGGCAATACGAGGAGAAAAGATGAGGTACGAGGGTAAACTAGCCAATAATATAAAGGAGGATAGCAAAAGTTTTTTTAGGTACGTGAAGAGGAAAAAAATAGTCAAGGCAAATGTGGGTCCCTTGAAGACAGAAGCAGGGGAATTTATTATGGGGAACAAAGAAATGGCAGACGAGTTAAACCGTTACTTTGGATCTGTCTTCACTGAGGAAGATACACACAATCTCCCAAATGTTCTAGGGGCTGGAGAACCTAGGGTGATGGAGGAACTGAAGGAAATCCACATTAGGCAGGAAATGGTTTTGGGTAGACTGATGGGACTGAAGGCTGATAAATCCCCAGGGCCTGATGGTCTGCATCCCAGAGTACTTAAGGAGGTGGCTCTAGAAATAGTGGAAGCATTGGAGATCATTTTTCAATGTTCTATAGATTCAGGATCAGTTCCTGTGGATTGGAGAATAGCAAATGTTATCCCTCTTTTTAAGAAAGGAGGGAGAGAGAAAACGGGTAATTATAGACCAGTTAGTCTGACATCAGTGGTGGGGAAAATGCTGGAGTCAATTATAAAAGACGAAATTGCTGAGCATTTGGATAGCAGTAACGGGATCGTTCCGAGTCAGCATGGATTTACGAAGGGGAAATCATGCTTGACAAATCTACTGGAATTTTTTGAGGATGTAACTAGGAAAATTGACAAGGGAGAGTCAGTGGATGTGGTGTACCTCGACTTTCAGAAAGCCTTCGACAAGGTCCCACATAGGAGATTAGTGGGCAAAATTAGGGCACATGGTATTGGGGGTAGGGTACTGACATGGATAGAAAATTGGTTAACAGACAGAAAGCAAAGAGTGGGGATAAATGGGTCCCTTTCGGAATGGCAGGCAGTGACCAGTGGGGTACCGCAAGGTTCGGTGCTGGGACCCCAGCTATTTACGATATACATTAATGACTTAGACGAAGGGATTAAAAGTACCATTAGCAAATTTGCAGATGATACTAAGTTGGGGGGTAGTGTGAATTGTGAGGAAGATGCAATAAGGCTGCAGGGTGACCTGGACAGGTTGTGTGAGTGGGCGGATACATGGCAGATGCAGTTTAATGTAGATAAGTGTGAGGTTATTCACTTTGGAAGTAAGAATAGAAAGGCAGATTATTATCTGAATGGTGTCAAGTTAGGAGGAGGGGGAGTTCAACGAGATCTGGGTGTCCTAGTGCATCAGTCAATGAAAGGAAGCATGCAGGTTCAGCAGGCAGTGAAGAAAGCCAATGGAATGTTGGCCTTCGTAACAAGAGGAGTTGAGTATAGGAGCAAAGAGGTCCTTCTACAGTTGTACCGGGCCCTGGTGAGACCGCACCTGGAGTACTGTGTGCAGTTTTGGTCTCCAAATTTGAGGAAGGATATTCTTGCTATGGAGGGCGTGCAGCGTAGGTTCACTAGATTAATTCCCGGAATGGCGGGACTGTCGTATGTTGAAAGGCTGGAGCGATTGGGCTTGTATACACTGGAATTTAGAAGGATGAGGGGGGATCTTATTGAAACATATAAGATAATTAGGGGATTGGACACATTAGAGGCAGATAACATGTTCCCAATGTTGGGGGAGTCCAGAACAAGGGGCCACAGTTTGAGAATAAGGGGTAGGCCATTTAGAACGGAGATGAGGAAGAACTTTTTCAGTCAGAGGGTGGTGAAGGTGTGGAATTCTCTGCCTCAGAAGGCAGTGGAGGCCAGTTCGTTGGATGCTTTCAAGAGAGAGCTGGATAGAGCTCTTAAGGATAGCGGAGTGAGGGGGTATGGGGAGAAGGCAGGAACGGGGTACTGATTGATAGTGATCAGCCATGATCGCATTGAATGGCGGTGCTGGCTCGAAGGGCTGAATGGCCTACTCCTGCACCTATTGTCTATTGTCTATTGTCATACAAAGCTTCATGTAATCTTTAGTGGATATGGAGCTTGATTTATATGAGCTCTTAATTAAGGATATAAACATAAACTATACCAGCTCCAGCTCCTTTGGCTCCAACCAAGATTTATTGAAGAATTATCAGTAATCTCCCATCCACTCATCCTGTGTTATGTGCCATTGGGATTTAGGTTTAGGTTTAGATTTATGTTTATTATTGTCACAGGAACTGAGGTACAGTGAACGGCATTGTTTTGCTATCCAAACAGATCAAATAATACTGTACATATTTACAATCAAGTGAAACTCGAGCATGATAGATTGAGCAAAAAGCAAGATACTGAGTGCAGAATATCATTCTCTGTAATGTAGCGCATCAGTTCCATAGACAAAGACCAATGTCCACAATGAGGCAGAGGTGAATCAGTACCCTAGTTTCTGGAAGGACCATTCAGAAGCCTGATAACACAAGGGAAGAAGGTATTCCTGAGTCTGGTTATGAACACTTTCAGGCTTCTGTACCCTCTGCCGGACCGAAACAAAGAGAATAAGAAACAACTGGATTGGGATGTCTTTGATTATGTCTGCTTTTCCAAATCAGCATGAAGTGTAGATGGAATCAGTGGTGGGGAGGCTGTGTGATGGACTGGAGTATATGTACAATTTTTACAGTCTTGGTTTGAGCTGCTCTCCCAACCATTTCCACTTTGGCACCATTGATGCTGAATGGGGCACGTACTCCACAATGCTTCCTGAAGACGATAACTGCCTCCATCAGAAGATAGACACAAAATGCTGGAGTAACTCAGCGGGATAGGCAACATCTCTAGAGAGAAGGAATGGGTGACCTTTCAGGTCGAGACCCTTCTTCAGACTAACTCCTCCAAATTGCTGACATTGAGAGAGAGGTTGTTGACATGACAACATGTTCCTACGGTTTCTATCTCCTTCCTGTACTCCATCTCATCATTGTTCATGATCCAGTCCATCCCAGTGTCATCTGCAAATGTGCAGATAAAGTTAGAGCTGAATTTGGCCGTACAGTTGTGAGTGTATAGGGAGTGTAGCAGAGGACCAAGATGCATCCTTGCAGGGCACCGGTTTTGAGAATTATTGTGGAGGTGGTGTTGTCACCTATCTTCACTGAGTTTAGTCAGTGAAGTGGTATTTTCATGGGATCCACAAGCCATATTTTAGGAATTCCAGCCAATAACTCTTTTATATTCAAGTTGATTCCATAAAGGGATTCAATCTTTCAAATAAACAGAATCTGTATAGTCGCCATTGATACCACTGTCATGGGTAACAATGGGTAACAAGAAATGCAGCGGCACGGTGGCGCAGCGGTAGAGTTCCTGCCTTACAGCGAATGCAGCGTCGGAGACCCGGGTTCGATCCCGACTACGGGTGCTGTCTGTACGGAGTTTGTATGTTCTTCCCGTGACCTGCAAAGGTTTTCTCCGAAATCTTCAGTTTCCTCCCACACTCCAAAGACGTACAGGTTTGTAGGTTAATTGGCTTGGTAAATGTAAAAATTGTCCCTAGTGGGTTTTAGTGTGCGGGAATCGCTGGTTGGCGCGGACCCGATGGGGCGAAAGAGCCTGTTTCCACGCTGTATCTCTAAATACACGAGGGAGATCAATAGACAATAGACAATAGGTGCAGGAGTAGGCCATTTGGTCCTTCGAGCCAGCACCGCCATTCACCATGATCATGTCTGATCATCCACAATCAGTACCCCGTTCCTGCTTTCTCCCCTTATCCCTTGACTCCGCTATCATTAAGAGCTCTATCTAACTCTCTCTTGAAAACATCCAGGGAATTGGCCTCCACTGCCTTCTGAGGCAGAGAGTTCCACAGCTTCACAACTCTCTGAGTGAAAAAGATTTTCCTCATCTCCATTCTAAATGGCCTACCCCTTATTCTTAAACTGTGGCCCCTGGCTCAGGACTCCTCCAACATCAATAATCTGATTGAATAGTGCCAGAAAAATAATATTGTTCTCAATGTTAGCAAGACTTGGGAAGGGAATGCTGAGGAACCATGACCCTGATGGAGAGAGTCAACAGCTTCAAGTTCCTGGACTTGCACATCTTTGATCTGTCCTGGACTTAGCACATTGATCAAATCACTAAGAAAGCTTCTTAATGCCTCTATACCCTCAGAGATTTGACAAGGTTCGGCATTCTGCCGAATACTCTATCAAACCTCTACAAGTGTACAGTGGAGAATATTGTGAATGGTTGCATTGAAAATTTAAATGCTCAAAATCAAATGAAAGCTGCAGAAAGTGGTGGTCATTTCCTGGGGCCATTTACAGGAAGCACTGCCTCAAGAAGGCAGATTATACCATCAAAGATCCACATCATCCTGAACATGCACTCTTCTTGCATCATATAGGTACAGGAGCATGGGGACTGTTACTTCCAGGTTCAAGATCAACTACCTCCCATCAAGTTCTTGAACCGCCCTGCATAACCCTAACCACAACCCTACGTTAACACCAAACCATAACAAGTTTAGCGTGACTTCTCCCAGCTAACAATGATCTATTCTACATTTTCCTTGATCTCCATTTCCTATGTTCTGTTTCATACCTTACACTTCCTTATCTATGTGTCTCCTCTCCCCTGACATCATTCTAAAAAAGGGTCTTGACCCGAAACGTCACCCACTCCTCTCCAGAAATGCTGCCTGTCCCGCTGAGTTACTCCAGCATTTTGTGTCTATCTATGATTTAAACCAGCACCTGCAGTTCCTTCCTACACATAACAGATTTTATACTACTATGGCTGCTCTGTGTACTACTGTTTTGTACTGTCATAGTCCAGTTTAGTTAGAATAACTGATGATTTATTATTTATTTATTGTTGATGCCATTGCATCTTTACTTTACGTTAGACTTTAGAAATACAGCGTGGAAGCAGGCCCTTTGGCCCACCCAGTCCACAGCAACCAGTGATCACCCCCATGCACTAGCATTGTCCTGCACACTATAGACAATAGGTGCAGGAGGAGGCCATTCAGCCCTTCGAGCCAGCACCGCCATTCAATGTGATCATGGCTTATCACTAGGGACAATGTACGATTTTACCGAAGCCATTAACCTACAAGCCTGTATGTCTTTAGAGTGTTGAAGGAAACCAGAGCACCCAGAGGAAACAGGCAACACAGGGAGAACGTACAAACTCCATACAGACAGCACCCTTAGTCAGGATCGAACCTGGGTTTCTGGCTCTGTAAGGCAGCAATGCTACCGCTAAGCCACTGCGCTGCACCTAATAGAGCCAAAGAGCTGCAGCAAGAAAGGATTGTGTTTCTCTAATTTATATCTGCTGTATATGACAAATAAACACTGGAAATCTCTGGGAATACAGGTTTGGAATATTTCAAAACACAGTGCAGAACTCAGGATGACCAGAGGGTGTCGCTCTGTGTGGCCCTCAAACTCCTCATCGCTGATACAGTGCTAATACACTGCTTTACGGTTAAGGCGCTGTTTCTTGTGAAAACCCATGACCACCCTAGAGAATTGTCATGAATGCACAGCTCACACTCAGAATAAGAGGATGTGCCGTTAGAAAGGAGACGAGGAGGAATTTCTTATCGCCAGAGGGTGGGGGGGAGGGGATGGGGTGGTCTGAATCTGTGGAATTCATTGCCACAGACGGCTGTGGAGACCAAATCATTAGGTAGTTTTAAAGTGAAGGTTGACTGGTTCTTGACTACTAAGGATATCAAAGGGAGAAGGCAGGAGAATGGAGTCGAGAGGGAAAGATAGATCAGCCATGATTGAATGGCAGAGTAGAGTTGATAGGCCGAATGGTCTAATTCTGCTCCTAATGACTAATGAGCTGATGAACACTCACTCAGTGCTGGGAAGTTGGACGGATGAGGCTTTTACACATTGTTCTATGGACCCGAGTCACACATTTGGGCTGGCCGTGTGAATCAGAAGCCTCACCTTAGTTCAGCCCTTGAAGATGGGCAACTTCTCAGTATATCTGTTGGACAAGACTGATGGACTGTAATACAGTCTTTGAAATACTTCTTCAAGACTCTCCACAACTGATCCATTACTGTAAGCATCAAGTCCTCTGCAAAGGGCATCAGATGTGACAGGACCTCTCAGCCCTCTGTTATAACGGGTGCAGAGATGGTGCATGCTCCATTATAAACAGCACTGGTGAGTACTGGTCAGTACCCTTCCAAAAATTTGTTGGAGATGTAGCTAAAAGTCACCAAGAAAAAATGCCATCCAGTAAGCATGCATACACGAGCATTGGCATTAAGCTTCCTCATTTATTCCATAACCACTTTCCCAAATGGTTGTGACTTGCAAAGTGTGTGGCACTGCATGGTATCAGATTGTACAAAAAAGCTATGTATCCTGCAGTGAGTAAGTCACTTCTGCACTCGCTAAGGAACAAGTTAGCAATGTGATAGAACACTCTGCACTTCCATGTGAGAGGTCCATTAAGGGGTTGGACATGTTAGAGGCAGGAAACATGTTCCCAATGTTGGGGGAGTCCAGAACAAGGGGCCACAGTTTAAGAATAAGGGGTAGGCCATTTAGAACAGAGATGAGGAAAAACTTTTTCAGTCAGAGAGTTGTAAATCTGTGTAATTCTCTGCCTCAGAAGGCAGTGGAGGCCAATTCTCTGAATGCATTCAAGAGAGAGCTGGATAGAGCTCTTAAGGATAGCGGAGTCAGGGGGTATGGGGAGAAGGCAGGAACGGGGTACTGATTGAGAATGATCAGCCATGATCACATTGAATGGCGGTGCTGGCTCGAAGGGCCGAATGGCCTCCTCATGCACCTATTGTCTATTGTCTATTGTCTATTGAGACGGTGGATATAACAACAATCAAGAAGCTCAACATTATCTAGAACAACTAGTCTGCTTGATTGGCACACACCCACCCACCCTAACACATCCACCCCTGCTATCAGAAGCACATCGTGTTTGCAGTGTTTACCATCAATGCACTTTAGTTACTTGTCTAGTCAACTCTAACAGCACTTCCCAAACTTGGGTCAGCATACAGGGGAAACATAGAACACCTGGTTGAGTAGTACTGCAAGAGCAGCCTCTCACTCAGTGTCATCAAGACCAAGAAACTTATCTTTTACTTCAGAAAAAGAGTGTTGGGAATGCAGAAGTGAGTTACTTACTGTTTTTACGAATGGGTCAATGGCGGAGAGAACTGCAATTTCAAATTCCAAGAGTCAAGAGAGAGTCAAGAGTGCTTTATTGTCGTATGTCCCAAAACAGAGGCAGCAGCACGGCAGGCATTATCCCTCTATTTTCTTCAAAGTTTAAAGAGATACGGCATGTCTGAATATTCCAACAAACTTCTGCAGATGTACAATAGAACGTATCATGACTGGTTACATTATGGCATGGCTTGGCAATGCCATTGCACAGGAAATCAAGAGGCTGCAGGGAGTGATGGCCTCTGCCTGGCTCATTATGGGCACAGCCTTCCCCACAATAGACAATAGACAATAGAAAGTATCTACATGAGGTGCAGCCTCAAGAAGCCAGCAGCTGTCATCAAGGAACCCCAGCGTGCCCGCCTCCCTATCAGGTACGAGGTGCAGACGTCTGAAGTCCTGTACCACCTGGTTCAGAAACAGTTACTTTCCAATGACCATCAGGATCTTGAACCAATCTGCACAATTCTAATTTTACTTCAACAATTGAACATTACATTCATTCCTTGCACCACCATGGATTTGTTTTTTTTTAAAATTGTATTTTGCATTAACTTGTTTATTTTTGCCACAGTCTACTTTACTTTAGTAATTTCATGTGTAATTTATATTTAATTTGATTTTATGGCGGCGCTGCCATAGCAGCTGCGGCTTACCTGCGGTCCATTTGTCTTTGTGTTTTGATGTTTTTTTGTGTCTTAATTGTCGATGTGATGTCGTGTTTTTGTGTTTGTGTACTATGTGTGGGTGTGGGGGGAACTGTAAAATTGTAAATATGTGTCCCTTCCGAACGGAGACCCGACCTTTGTTTTCTGGGTGGTGTCTCCGTTCCTGCTGCGGCCTACCATCGGCCCAACTCCTGGAGCTGGCGGCCTCCAGGGCTCTGGTTCGCAGAGCCCGCGGATCGGACTTACCATCAGCGGAGCCGGCCGCCTTCGGAGGCTGCGGGAGCGGCTGCGACTCGCCTTAGGCTCGGGCCGCATGGATGCCGACATCGGGAGCTCCGGCAGCGGCAGCATGTTCGCCCGCCCCAGATCGCGGGGCTTGGGTCGCGGACATTTCACCGTCCGGCGCAGCCTAAAATAGGCCGCGGGATTTCTCTCTGCTGGGCGGGGGCTTCAATGTCGGGAGCCACGACCGCTCCGACGTGCAGCAGCAGCGACAGCGTGTTCGCCCGCCCCGGATCGCGGGGCTTGGGTCGGCCCGCTGCGGACCTTTCACCGTCCGGTGCGACCTGCAGCCACAACAACCCGACCGCGGGAGAAGACGGCAGGGGAAGGGAAAAGACATTGTGGCCTTCCATCACAGTGAGGAGAGGACTGGAGGAGACTCACTGTGATGGATGTTTCTTTTTTTTGTGTGTTTTTGGGGTTGTGTAATTTGCCTATTTGAATGCTTTATTGTGTAATCTGCCTAATTTAATGTTTTATTGTTGGACTGTGGGTGACTGAATTTCGTTTTTTTGGATGACAAATAAAGATATCTTGAATCTTGAATCTTGAATCTTGAATCTTATGGTCCGAGTTCATGCACCTCTGTTGCAAGTAAGATTTTTTATTATACCTGCACCTCACCGTATTTGTGCATAGGACAATAATCTTGGCTTGATTTGATTTGACTGTTAGGAGGATGTTGCCAGGGCTCGAGGGCCTGAGCTATGGAGAAAGGTTGAGCAAGCTAGGATTCTATTCCTTGGAGCGCAGGAGGATGAGGGGTGATTTTGTGGAGGTGTATAAAATCATGAGAGGAATAGATTGGGTAGACGCAAAAAGTCTCTTGCCCAGATTATGGGAATTGAGAACTAGAGGACTTAGGTTTAAGGTATGGTGGGGGAAGTTAATAAGAATCCGAGGGGTAACTTTTTCATGCAAAGGATGGTGGGTGTATGGAACAAGCTGGCAGAGGAGGTAGTTGAAGCAGTTACTATCGCAAAGTTTAAGAAACATTTAGACAGGTATATGGATAGGACAGGTTTAGAGGGATATGGGCCAAATGTAGGTAGGTGGGACTAGTGTGGATGAGACATGTTGACGGATATGGGCAAGTTGAAAGATTCTACGACTATGACTTATGGTCTCTGCCATCGTCAAAGACAAATGCAGCAGACACTTGAGATCTCCACCTCTCAATTGCCCATCATCCTGACTTGGGAATATACTAACCTTCCTTCAACATCACTGGATCTACATCCTGGAACCCTCTATCCAATACTCTGTATGAGTATTTTTATGAGAAGGACCACAATGGTTCAAGAAGTTGGCTCACAATCAGCTTCTCAAGGTGAATAATGGACCGACAATAACTACTCACCTTGTCAGCAACACCATCACATAAAGTAATGAAGCAGAAATTAATATGTTATAATGTGGGCTTCACGTGAAACATGAAAACTTTATAAAATCAAAGAAGTTTGTAGATGCTGGAAATCTATAATGAAAACATAAATATTCTGGAAACACTCAGCTGCGGGAAGAGAAACAGAGTTAGCATTTTGGTAGAAGAAGGGTGTGACGAAGGATATTTGACCTGAAACATAAACTCTGTTTTCTTTCCAATCGATGAGGCCTGATCTGTTGAGCATTTCCAGCAATTTCTGTTTTTACTTAACATCCAAACCTTACCTGCAGTACAGACTTTGTGATAATGTGGTGGTCATGTGTGTCCATTTGTGCAGAGGACATAATTGTGTTAAAAACAAACAGTACAAAGTGTGAACATCAGAGGTCTCCAGAATAATCTTCCCTTGCTTCCTGCCTTCTTTCTAAGCCGAGGACTGCCTGCAAACCCTGTACAATTTTGGATTTTTCTCCATTTCATTCTTCATTTAGCCCTGTTTCATTTATAATGTGCTGCCTGATTTCTAAGTGGACAAGTAATCTGAATGGAAGATATGGTAAACTATCAGCTACCCGGTGTTCTATTGTGTGCACTGATTTACTGGGTAGCTGATAGTTTACCATGATAGTTTAGATTGTGAAACTGGAGATTTTCATGTGAATACAGCTCGTATTATTGCCATATTTGATAAGAACAAAGGGGTTGTATTGTTCAGTGTATGTGAAGTAAATGCATTGAACCTGTTAGGGTTGTCACATCATATCGCATTGGTGGAAATGCTCTTCAATGCTTTCCTTCATTGCTTCTTACCCTCTGTTATCAGGCTTCATTATGCCAGGGTGCTGTCTCATTCACCTCTACCCCATCGTGGATATTGGACTTTGTTTCTGGAATAGTTGTGCTACAATGCTGAGAACCATATTCTGCACTCTTATCTTTTCCATTGCTTTGTACTTGAGTTTAGCTTGATTACATCTATGTATAGTGTTAATTGATTTGAATGAATAGCATGCAAAACAAAGTTTATCACTGTACTGAAGACAGCATGGTTTTGTGAAGGGTGGATCTCGCCTGACAAACCTGTTGGAATTATTTAAGGAAGTAAATAGCAGGGTAGAAAAGGAGACTCAGTGGATGTTGCTTACCTGGATTTTCAGAAGCCCTTTGCTAAGGTGCTGCATGTGAGGTCGTTGATGTAGATGAGAGCCCATGGGATCAGAGTGAAGATACTAACATGGATAGCAGGTTGGCTGGATGGCAGAAGGAAAGGAGTGGGAATACAGGGATCTTTTTACTGGTTGCCCCCACTTCCAAACTCCAAAGTCCGGTCTGCCATGTGCCCTGTCTATTGGAGTAGTTCCCGATCCTTTTGTGCCCTCGACTAGACTTACATACAAACCACATCCCACTCCTTGCCCGGCCATCTTTGTGTCCCAGGGGTGCCTCCTGCAGCCGACCTTGAAGGCGCTGGAGGCATTTTCCCAGTTCACCCTCCTACCAGCCCTTCCTCCTTATGGCCGCAGCTCCTTGGGAAGCTCTCCGCCACGTGGCACCTCAGACTAACCAGAGGGCATAGAAGCAGAATAAAAGGATTTACCTCAAGAAAGGAGATAAGGAGGAATTTATTTTGTCAGAGGGTGATGAATCTGTGGAATTAATTGCCACAGATGGCTGTGGAGGCAAAGTCGTTGGGTATTTTTAAGGCAAATATTGACAGATATTTGATTAGTAAGGGTTATGAGGAGAAAGCAGGAGAATGGGGTTGAGAGGGAAAAGTAGATCAGCCATGATTGAATAACAGGGAAGACTCAAAAGGCAGAATGGCCTACTTCTGCTCCGATAAATTATAAACTTATGAACTAAAAGAAACATAGAAACATAGAAAATAGGTGCAGGAGTAGGCCATTCGGCCTTTCGAGCCAGCACCACCATTCAATATGAACATGGCTGATCATCCAAAATCAGTACCCCGTTCCTGCTTTCTTTGTATATCCCTTGATTCCGTTAGCCATAAGAGCTAACTCTCTCTTGAATACATCTAACTCTCTCTTGAATACATGTCATGTCATACATGTTATGAATGTCATCCCTCAATTTCCTATGCTTCGGGGAAAATAAACCAGCTTATCCAGTCTCACCTCACAACTAAAGTCCTTCAGTCCCGGTGACATCCTTGTGAATCTTTTCTGCACTCTTTTTAACTTAATATTATTGTTCCTATAGCCAGAACTGCACACAATACTCCAAGCGTGATGTCACCAAGTTTTGAACAATTGTAACATGACATCCCATCTATTGAACTCAATAACCGCATTTATTACACAAATAACAGAGTACACTGTGTATTGCCTGGTAGCATCATCCTGTATTCTGATGTTCAAAGTCGAGAGTTGAAAATCATAGCTTTTAATATTCTATAGTGGTGAGAAAAAAACTATGCGTTGAAACAGTGGTCTTCAAAACTCTCAGAACTTGATGGACTAAATGGCCTCGTATATCAGGAAATATATGAAATGTTAGAAATGTGTATTTTTGAGGATGAACCCCTAAAAAAGGATCATGAATGTAAGAACATGAAGAAAATTATCCCTACTTGGATAAATCATGTGTAAGAGCCATTCAATGGAACAGGCAGCATCTCTGGAGAAAAGGAATGGGTAACGTTTTGGGTTGAGATCCTCCTGTGATGCTGGCTGTCCCGTTGAATTACTCCAGCATTTTGTATCTATCTTCGGTGTAAACCAGCATCTGCAGTTCCTTCTTACACATGGGTATGAGTCAGACAGGCCTGCACCAACACTTCCACAACTCGGCATTTTCTTCACTACCCACTCCCACCCACAAGAACATTTTATCAGAATACACTCCAACCAAAGCCTGAGTCAGGTGGTCGGACTCTAGTGCATTTTGTCACTGGACATCAAATGCGATGTATCATACAAATAAGTGTCATGCACTCTTTACCTTTCATTTGTGCCAGGACAAGAGATTGTAGTAGAGACACAAGAGACTATAGATGCTGGAATCTGGAGCAACAAACAATCTGCTGGAGGAACTCCATTAGGTCTAAGAGTGGTAATAAAGAAGGCAAACGCAATGCTTACATTTATTTCAATAGGGCGAGAATACAAGAACAGGGATGTAATGCTGAGGCTCTATAAGGCGCTGGGCAGTGGCATTTGAAGTATTGTGAGCAATTTTGGGCACCATATCTGAGGAAAGATGTGCTATCTATGGAGAGGGTCCAGAGGAGGTCTGCAAGAATGATTCCAGGAATGAGTGGATTATCTTATGATGGGCGTTTGACAGCACTGGACCTGGACTCGCTGGAGTAATGAGGGGAAGAATGAGGGGAGACCTCATTGAAATATACCGAATAGTGAAAGGCTTGGATAGAGTGGATGTGGAGAGGATATTTCCACTAGTGGGAGAGTCTAGGACTAGAAGTCATAGCCTCAGAATTAAAGGACATTTCTTTAGGAAGGAGATGAGAAGGAATTTCTTTAGTTAGAGGGTGGTGAATCTGTGGAATTCTTTGCCACAGAAGGCTGTGGAGGCCATCAATTAATATTTTTAAGGCAGAGATAGATAGATTCTTGATTAGTACGGGTGTCAGGGGTTTTGGGGAGAAGGCAGGAGAATGGGGAGAGATAGATCAGCCATGATTGAATGGCAGAGTAGACTTGATGGGCTGAATGGCCTAATTCTGCTCCTATTACTTATGACCTTATAACCTTATGAGTGCAAAGGAGAGATAGACAGTGCAAAGAGGAGAGGATGAGAGATGAGGCAGAAGCGGGGCCTGATCAGTGGACCAGGGAGGAGTGAGAGATGTTGGGCATATGGAGCCTAGCAAGGTAGGGATAGACAAAATGTTTAGGGCGTAACTGCAGATTCTGGTTTGAACCGAAGAAAGGTTGGAATAACTCAGTGGATCAGGCAGCATCTCTGGAGAATAGGAATAGGTGACGTTTCGGGTCGATACCCTTATTCAAACCAAGGCAGGACCTTCACAGGCCCTAGGGATGGTTGCGTTGGTAATCTACAACACACCCCAGGGCCCTACAAATACATAGCGCCCTGAAAGTGATGTTGTGGGTGGCTAGGGTGATGTCGAAGGCTTTTGGCATGCTAGTCTTCCATTATGGCATTCATCAGTTTGGGAATTGAGTTAGAGATGTTATGTTACAGTTGTACAAGATGTTGGTGAGGTTACACTGGAGTACATTTGGCCCCCCTGCTATAGGAAAGATGCCATTGAGTTGGAAAGGGTGCAGAGAGGATTTACAAGGATTTTACCAGGACTCAAGGTCCTGAGCTATAGTGAGTGATTCTTCCTTGGAGTGCAGGGGGTTGAGGGGTGATCTTTTGGAGGTGTGTGAAATAATGAGGGTAATAGAAAGCGTGAATGAACAGAGTCTTTTTCAAAGAATGGAAGAAACAAAAACTAGAGGGCATAGGTTTACGGTGAGAGGGGTAGGATTTAATTGGAATCTGAGTGGCAACGTTTTCACTCAGGGCTACAGGTACATGGAGCAAGCTGCCAGGTGAGTCAGAGTTATGAAATAAAGAAATAAAATTAGAGTGCATTAGTAGGTTAACATATCAGGCAGCACCTACAGAGTGACAAACAGAGTTGATGTTTCAGATTGCTGGCCACTGATCTGAACACCAAATTGAGAAATGATTACAACGTGTACGATTTTCTTAGGTGGATAAAACTATTTGTTATACGTCAACTCATTATTACATTTCCAATTGTGGGTCTGGGTGTTTCAGTTCCACTGGTATAGCTGTGGGTTTCTGTAGCTGTAAAATCAAAAGTAAAAAATGATAGGTAAATACAAAGAGTCATCTGTGAGTCAAAGGTCGAGGGTTCAAGTTCCACTCCAGGGACTCGAGAGCAAATGTGCAGGCTGGCAATTCAGTGTGGGATTGAGGAAATGTCAGTTTAATATATAGACACATACGCTTTTTATAAAATGTTATATTAATATGGGACCCCATCTGCTCGCTGAACTGGACAAAATATCCCATGAGATCAATCTGAAGAAAAGCAGGATGATTATTCCCAATTTTCTTCCTGAAATTTGCCTCTCAAGTATCGTCACCAAAGCTGATCACTTATTGCTCAATACCCAACTGTTTGGATGCATAACATGAGTAATTTGGTTGCAGTTATTCCCATGTAAAAACAGTGGTTATACTTTCAACAGTATTTTCTCAGCTCTTACAGCCATTTAAAAAAATTTAAGATCATAAAATATGCTATAGAAATACGACCCTTTCTTTCAAAATCAGGAAACCTTGCCACTTGCACAAAATGGTAAATGGAGAGATGAATTGCCAAGAAAGATGGATATAAATAACAAAAGTACTGTCTGTGAAATTTCATCAAATTAGTTGTTGATTGAAATATTGATGGAATATTGTTTGGCAATAATCTTACTGATCTGTATGGAAAAAAATAATTTCACTGTACATTGGTATAAGTGATAATGAACCATTCAAAGAAAAAGAGAATGTGGAACAGGCTCCCTCAGACATGGACAGGAAATTTCACAGCATATTAAATTTTGCAGCCTATGGAAGAGATAATGCTGAATTTTATTAATATTGGAGTAAATCAGATAAATCAGCAGAAGGTGAATCTGCACTTCGAACTCTGGGTTTAAAGTGATAAGATTAAAAGATGAATTGAAAAGAATCCGAGCATACCTTTTAGTATTGAGTTTAGAGGGAAGAGGAGTTTGCTAACGGAAGGCAGGTGTAGGAGAAATTGTTATACTGAGCTGGAGAAAATCAGTGAAACGTTTTACAAAAGAGATATTGCAAATGCACTGAATAATTTCATTCCATTAAAAAAGAAACTGCATGGTGTCATGAATAATTAAAAAACGTAGAATCCAATTAAAATTGAACAAGAGGGTCAATAGGGATTATAAGAATAATAATGAGGAAACTGACGTAGAATGTAAGGTAAAGTAAGAGAAACGCAGTGAGATAAGAGAAGAGGGTGGATAATCAAAAAGACTTAAAAAAACTTAAACAGGTACAAATCATTTTACAAATATATCAGCGAGAAGGGATTTGCAAAAGGTGAAAAAGGATGCTTGGGAGAAAGGATTTATTATCTAGCAGATGATGAACAAATTCTGTTGAAGATATTTATAAATGAATTTTGCTTGAATGTAAGAATGCCAGTATTACAATGAAGCGGAAAAAAAATGGAGATGGAAGAGATAATTGTCAAATCCCTAAAAAATCCAGACAATTCCTAATTGCTAGGTATGATGTTCGCAGAGTGTGGAGGTGACCTATTCAGGCAATGAGGAGGTGAGCACCTCAGGGAATAACTGGCAATTTCAGTCTCTGTCATCTATAACTCCCAGCAAAGATGCACAGAAGGCAGCTATATTTTATGTTCATTGTTCTTCAGCATTTGTTCATTGTTCTTCTTTGCTATATTGTTTGCTGCAATTCTTTGCAATTGGAATGACATTTTGACTGAATTTAATTAGCTGTATGGTATTTTGCAATATCTGGAGCTTGTGAAATGTCATGGAGTCACACAACATGGAGAAAGACCCTTCAGCCCATGGAGTCCATGACAAACACCACACACTCATTTACACTAATCCTGCATCAATCCATTTTATTCTCCTTACATTCCCATCAACTGTTCCCAGATTCTACTCCTCATCTATACACAACATCTACAATGGCCAATTAATGTCAGCTTACTTTTTGTGGTGATAATTATTTTACAATACCTGAAGGATGTGTAAAAATTGAGAATAAGTAAGTTTCTAGTGAGCACAATAATGTATCAGAGCTCATTTTGATAATATCTGCCTCATTCCCACAGCTTTCCACCATTTCCACTCTTTCCTGATCATAGTCCTGTCTATTTAAAAATTGCTATATTTGTACCTGAGAGTGTTTATCCACTAAGTATATATTTTTTAATTCTGGATAATTTTGAGACAAACAATTCATTTTTAATAATTGATACATCATCTATTTCAAAAACTTGCCAACATGTCCCAGCTATACTAATCCCACCTGCTTGTGTTTGGCCCATATCCCTCCAAACCTGTCCTATTCTGACTTCATGGAAGAAACAGAGAAACATAGAGAATAGGTGCAGGAGGAGGCCATTCGGCCCTTTGAGCCAGCACCACCATTCATTGTGATCATGGCTGATCATCCAAAATCAGTAACTTGTGCCAACTTCTACCCATATCCCTTGGTTCCACCAGCCTCCAGAGTTCCATCTAACTCTCTCTTAAATTCATCCAGTGATTTGGCTTCCACTGCCCTCTGTGGCAGAGAATTCCACAAATTCACAACTCTCTGGGGTGAAAAAGTTTTTTCTCATCTCAGTTTTAAATGGCCTCCCCTTTATTCTAAGACTGTGGCCCCTGGTTCTGGACTCCCCCAACATTGGGAACATTTTTCCTGCATCTAGTTTGTCCAGTCCTTTTATAATTTTATATGTCTCTATAAGATCCCCTCTCAGCCTTCTAAACTCAAGTGAATACTAGCCTAGTCTTTTCAATCTTTCCTCATATGACAGTCCCGTCATCCCAGGGATCAATCTCGTGAACCTACGCCGCACTGCCTCAATTACAAGGATGTCCTTCCGCAAATTAGGAGACCAAAACTGTACACAATACTCAAGATGTGGTCTTACCAGCGCCCTATACAACTGCAGAAGAACCTCTTTACTCCTATACTGAAATCCTCTCGTTATGAAGGCCAACATGCCATTAGCTTTCTTCACTGCCTGCTGTACCTGCACGCAATCTTTCAGTGACTGGTGTACAAGGACACTCAGGTCTCACTGCACTTCCCCCTACCTAACCTGACACCATTGAGATGATAATCTGCCTCCTTGTTTTTGCCGCCAAAGTGGATAACCTCACATTTATCTATATTACACTGCATCTGCCACGCATCAGCCCACTCACTCAACCTGTCCAGGTCACCCTGCAACCTCTTAGCATCCTCTTTGCAGTTCACACTGCCACCCAGCTTTGTGTCATCTCCAAAAATGGGCGGCACGGTAGCGCAGCGGTAGAGTTGCTGCTTTACAGCGAATGCAGCGCCGGAGACTCAGGTTCGATCCTGACTACGGGTGCTGTACTGTAAGGAGTTTGTACGTTCTCCCCGTGACCTGCGTGGGTTTTCTCCGAGATCTTCGGTTTCCTCCCACACTCCAAAGACGTACAGGTATGTAGGTTAATTGGCTGGGTAAATGTAAAAATTGTCCCTAGTGTGTGTAGGATAGTGTTAATAGTGTTAGTGTGCGGGGATCGCTGGGCGGCGCGGACTTGGTGGGCCGAAAAGGCCTGTTTCCGCGCTGTATATATATGATATGATATGATATGAAACAAAGGAAGCAGAGGGTGATGGTGTAAGGTTGCTTTTTGTACTGGAGCTCTGTGACTCGAGGTTTGTCTCAGGGATTAGTGCTGTGCCCATTGCTGTTTGGGGTTTATATGAGTGAATTGGATGAAAATATAAAATACATGATTAGTAAGTTTGCAGACGACATTAAAGTGGGTGGTATCATAGATAGCGAAGATAGTTATCAAAAATGACAGCAGGATCCTGATAAGATGGGCAAGTGGGGTGATGCATACCACATTGAGGCTACATTTGGAATATTGTGTTCAGTTTTGGTCAACCTGAAAAGGAAGGATGGTGGTAAGCTGGAAAGAGAGCAGAGAAGATTTATGAGGATGTTTTCAGAACTTGAAGGTCTGAGTAATAGAGAGAGGTTAGGCAACCTGGGTTGTCTTCCCTAGAGTGTAGGAGGCTGAGGAGTGATCTTATAGATCAGATCTGTATTAGATCAGTAGGGGAATAGATAAAATAAATGTACAGTGTTTTACCCAGACTAGGGGAATCAAGAACTAGAGGACATAGGTTTAAGGTTAGAGGGGAAAGATTTTAATAGGAACCTGAGGGACAACATTTTCACACAGAGGGTGGTGGATAAATGGACCAGGCTGTGAGAGGAGGTGATGCAGGTATGATAACAAAATTGAAAAGACATTTAGACAGGTACGTAGATAGGAAAGGTGTAGAGGGATATAGGCCAAACGCAGGTAGGTGAACTCGTGTAGATGGGGCATTCTTGTTGGCATGAACAAGTTGGGCCGAAGGGCCTACTTACATACTGAAAGTAAGAATACACACTTTCTCTATGAGTCTATTTCATCACTACAAATGTCTAGATCTATGCACTAGTGATGCAAATTCATGTCAAGATATGGATCTTTTAATCCATCTTCAAAATAAATAATGCAGCTTATTGGAAATGGATAATGATGTTTGTTCCTTTTCTTTCATCATCATTTTCCATCATTTCTTTCTGGAGGGTGAATTCTGTAAGGTAAAGCTCCAACACAAAGCCTTCATTATGGGAAAACACTGAAGGATTAGCACCAGAGGTCATTGTTTCTGAATCTAGGCATTTTGATTTTCCACATCATTAAAAATAAATAACTATAAAACTGGTTACCAACTAGGTCTTATGCCATTCTCTCATTTGATAGTTTTGCCCCAGGCAAATTGACTTGTGAAGGTTCCCATGTTTTAAGAAATCTAAAAGGAAAGAAGGCTATGTTTACTAATGAATTGCAAAACTCCAGGATGCTTCAGGTTTTACAAGCCATGAAGCATTTTAAACTCTATTGCCTCCTATCATAATTAAAACATGGTATAAATTTGTACACAGGATGATCCCATAAACCATAATAAAATAATGTGAGCAATTATCTGATTACAGATATTAATTAGATGTTAAAACAATAAATGTTTACCAGCTTGTAGGAAAGATTCTCGCATTTCTTCAAATGGTGCAGTGGCACTATGTTAAATCTGCTTATTATTTTCTTGGAATACAGATGGTATTACAGATCAGAACAAAATAATTATCTTGCTCTAAGATGAACACTAAAATTATTCTGCAAAATCTGAATATTCCTCCAAACGAGGCAATATCTTTGAAGGGTTTGAATTGGAAAACCATTATACATGCAGATTTTTAAAAAAGTGCTTCGATATCCAATTGACTATGTGGAACATCACTATCTTTCAGCCAACCGCAAACACTCTGAGAAGAGACAGTTCACTGCGCATTCGACCTTTAAACATAATCAAAGAGTCTAAGCCTATTTTAGATGTATGCAAAGCCATGAAACATACTTTTGATGGTATCTATTTTTAATCTGTACATCACTAGGCCCTAATTATGACCTCCAAGAAACTATAGACTCATCCTCAGCCGCAGCACAAAGGATTGGCCACCAGTAAATACTGGTATTTAATTCAATTGACTCCATTGAAGTTGTGATATAAATGTCAACGTTTCTAATTCTGCCATTGTCGAATTCCTATTACTTAGACTTTCTTTCTTAAATTACTTTGAACTAATAACAGTCCATGCCATTCATTATTTTGTTTATATTTTCTATGCTATTCATTAACTGCTTATTTTCAAAAGGCTCAAATGTCTTTGTTAATTAATTAGAATTATTGAATATTATCATGTTCTTCTCTGTGCTTTGAAGAGGCTATTTTAGTTTTGTAATATAGCTTTTTGTTTCCCTAGTAAAGATTACAGATTGCACATTACAGATTATTATCATAGTCGGTACTTTCTTGTCACATACACAAGGGTGCAATTAAATTCCTTGTTTGCATGAAGCTCATAGAATAAACAGTATACCTACATTGAACATAGAACAGTACAGTGCACGAACGGGTCCTTCGGCCCTCAATGTTTGGTCTGAACCTGATCCAAGTTAAACTGATCTCATCTGCCTGCACTTGATCAATATCCCTCTATTCCCTGCACTTCCATGTGCCTATCCAAAAGCTTCTTAAATGCTTGTCATGATAAATACAATAACAAATGCAACAATAAGTGCAAAACCGCAGAATAGTACCTGATTGTGGTGCAACCACCAAGTAGTGCAAAGGAATATTAAAATATAACAATAAAATAACCAATGAGATGGAGGTAAGAATTAGAATACTTGGCAGCACTTCCAGGAATGGGCATACAGCACCTCCAGGAATGAGTATAAGAGGAGATTGATTCAGGAGTCTGATAGCACGGGGGAGGATGCTGTTCTTAAGTCAGGATGTCTGGCCTTTTAAATTCCTGTATCTTCTCCCAGTCTTTAAATTCCTGTATCTTCCAGAATATAGAGGAGAGAAAAGGGAATGGCCAGAGTGGCATTATTGTCCTTGACAATAATTTGAACCTTCCTGATGCAACACACCAGGAAGATGGACTAGATTAATCGAAACTGATGAGTCGACTATGGACTGGGCTGTGTTCACCACTCTCTCCAGGTTTAGGTGATCAGCAACAGAGCACTTGCCATATCAAACTGAGATGCAGAATACCTTACTATTGTGCATCTGTAGAAGTTTGAGAGAATACTCACGGACATGCCAAATATTGTCAGATGCCAAAGTAAGTAAATACACTGCTGTATTCTCTTGGTCACCACATCAGTGTGAAGGGATCGGGTTAGGTTGCTGGTAATAAGGATGCCTGAGAACTTTGACCATCTCTTCAGCAGCTCCATTGATGAGGATGGGATTATGTTCACACCCTGGCTTTCTTCGGTCAACAACCAAGTTCTTTTGCCTACGTTTTTTGGCTAAGTTGTTATCCTGACACCATGACACAAGGTTCTCAATCTCCTTTTTGTACATTAACTCATGAATGTTGTAGATTCAGTCAACAAAAGTGGTATGATCAGCAAACTTAAAGATAAAATTGGTGTTATACTTGGCCACACAATCATGGGTGTATGGGGAATAGATCCTTAGCCACGCTGTGAGTGCATTGAAGCATTTTGGAATGTTTTGTTCTAATGTTTGTTGTCATTTAAACAAATGTAGAGATCAACACAGACGAATAATAATTTACATCTCCCAATTGATGTAAAGCATTTTGTTTTATTTTCAGCTCTTTGAGAACTCAGCATAAAGACATATTGCATGTGGAAGTCACAAATGTTTTAACTTTCTTTTAAAAGTTGCTGTGTTTAAATCAGTTAATATGCATGTGTGAAGAATTCCAGAAGTTTCTTTCCACTTAATACTTGAAACATATGGGCTATAGATGCCTTATTTGGCTGGACTCCAAGGAAGTCACTGATGAGGACAATTGTGATTATAATTCATTGTGGGGAAATAAAACCAGAAATTTGACCAAGTAACACTGTTTATTTTAGAACTGCAAAAATTGAAGAAGTACTCAGCATGAAATGTGGTGATAAATGTTTCCGGTCACTTTGCATTCTTTCAAAAATTTGACTGGCTATTTCCTGGTGGGAGATTCACATGCAAATATGACATGATTTCCTCATTATATGCATAACAGTTCACATAATGGAATGTCTTACAGTAATGTGGGAGAAATTAGTCCATATTATCAAGGGTGCACTTATCTTTGCGCATAGCCAGGATTACTATGTTTTATTAATCTTGCTCCATGCTGGAAGACCACAGGGGGAAGTTCCATTACTTACCTTTAATCTTTCACCGAAAGTCCTTCCTCCTACCTTTTTCATACATACACTAATCTCTGTCCCCCATATCTGATCTGCTAATCCCTGAAATTATGATTGCCCCAACCTTCTGACTCCACAAACCTTCCAAATCTGAATCCTCCCCTCATCTAAGCTTCAATTAGCCTTTCCATGTTTTTGAAACCCAATCTTCTCATGAGGTAGAGGCATTGATCGGTTTTCTTTATGATTGCGTCAATGTGCATGATCCAGGACAGATCTTCACAGATATACAAGCCCAGGAAATTGTAGCTTTTTACTTTCTCCACCACCGGCCCATCGATGAAGTCGGGTTTGTGGATCCTTGGCCTTTCTCTTCGAAAATCAACAAACACTCACTTGGTTTTCCTGAAGTTGAGAGCAAGGCTGTTGAGCAGTCGATCGATCTCCTCCTATACTCTGACTTATCATTATCTGTAATTCATCCAACAACGATGGTGTCATCAGTGTGTTCAACTACACATTCATGAGTACAGAGTGAGTAGAGCAGGGGACTGAGCACACAGCCTTGAGGTGCTTCTGTGCATTCATGTCTGGGAGTAAGTTGCTCCGACAAAACCTTTGGGCTTTGCAAGAGGTTCATCTGCACCTGCTATAGTACTTTCTATGGACTTATCTAACTAGAAACAGTCACAGAATGCACCAAACAATAAAAAGTCAGAAAAATCAACTAACTGACCCAAAAATGGTTGATATAAGAAAATAACTGCAGATGCTGGTACAAATCGAAGGTATTTATTCACAAAATGCTGGAGTAACTCAGCCGGTCAGGCAGCATCTCAGGAGAGAAGGAATGGGTGATGTTTCGGGTCGAGACTCTTCTTCAGACTGATTGATTCAAAAATGGTTGATGATCATATTAAGTATTATTAGTAAGCCAAGCCCTTTGTGCTGCTTAACTTGAATGCAGCTTTGTTAATTTTTAAGAAAGAGAGGTATCTGGAGCATTGATATCCAAAGTTGCAATGTTGGTATCAAGACAGTGTTCATTGTAGGGATGCTACGTATCTCAGCAGTATGTGTGTGGGTACAAAGTACATCATTTTGAACAAACAATATGTCTCATTTTTAAATGAGCCTGTGAATAATATTTGATGGATGTTACTGTGCATATTATTACTGTTGCAATACACTAATATGTATGCTATTTGGTATCATTCTTGAAGTTTGCCAGACTTGGGACTGGACAAAACAACAAAATACTGTACTCCCGAAGATCAACTTGGATCCACCATTGACTATAAATATAAATCAAAATCAACTATTTACATATTGGCCTTGTGGCGTCAGGGATGACGCCAGGTTCCGCAGTGACCACACCGGCACTAGCAGTAGGGTGAGTCTGCGTCTATAGTTTATTTACAGTGGTAAGAAAGTCCAGGACCGCATGGGGCCATTGTCCCTCACCATCAGAGCGCATTTGCAGTTGCCATGGCAAACTCGGGGTTGTCCCAGCAGCTCATTGCAGGTCTTCGAAGGAGGAGATGTGGTGATCACAAGCTTATTTCTGCAGTTCACCCTTGCCTTGACATGAGGCACAGGCAGTCTCAGGTTATTCCTGACGGATCATTCTTGCCTCTGTTTGTGGGCGCAGTCCATCGTTGTCCGTGAGCAGGAAAAAGCACTGGCATCTCAGGTTTGTCCCGGCCACTCAGTCTTAGCCTCAGTAAAGGTGCTGGCTGTTTAAGGGATCTTCTTGGCAGCTCAGTCCTGACCGCATTGTAGCGCTGGTGGTCTTGGGTTTGTTGCTATGGCTCAGTCTTCCTTAAACCTGCAACAGCGAAACACAGCTTGCAGGGAAGCACCCCACTTTTTAATCTTTCTTCCTTTTTTCCTTTTTTCCTTTTTTCCTTCCTTCTTCCCTTCTTCCCTTCCTTCCATCTTGAATTAAGTAATCGTTTCACACATTATCTTGAAATTTAAGTGCTTGTAAAGATCAAAATGTTATCGAGGTGGACAAATCTTCCCATTTGAGCAGCTTTATGGAGTTCTTTTGTGCATCTGCTTTGCAATGGCAGGTTTCAGGGATCTGCCCCTGGCAGTGCACATGACCGTCAAAGACATACAAATCTTTCAACCTCCCCTTGACCTCAGAGACACCGACAGGATCATTGGTGGATTGGGTACAAACGTCACTGAGGCATGGGTGATTGATTTGATTTATGGCAACCAGTTTGTTTCTAAGACCAAGTGGAACCTTTGGAACCTCATCTGCAGGAAGTCCTGCAAACACTGAGGCTTTGGGAATGCCGATTATTTTAAGCAAAACAAGCAATGTGGTATTCTCATCAACAGCCAAGATACTTATGCATTCTCAGCATCTGGAAAGGAGGTTCCTACAAAATAAATATTCATTTTAGCAGCACTTTATCATTTTATTCACTGCTTCCTATCTTAATTTTTGTTTCAGTGGTGCTAACATGTCTATTTTTTCATACAATATCCCCTTGCAGATGCGACGGCATAATAATTCTTCCAAGTTTTGTTGTGCTTAGCAGAGAGGAAAATGGTGCATGCAGATATCCCAAAGCAGCAATCAGCCAAGACTTGGCAGGCCAGTGTGGTAACAAAAGATACTTGCTGCACAAAACAGCTCATGCAAAAATACCTAGGCTGTGATCATACTCGAATAATCTTTCCCCAGCCAGTTTAAAGAGCAATTAGTATTCACTCTCTTCTTTCCATGAATATATTGGAGAAAACATTTGTTGAGTCAGATTGGTTTCTGCATTATTTAAAATGTCTGCTGGTCAATTTGCATTTTCCGTCGACTGTGCAATCGTTGGTTGAATTAACAGAAATATTATATTCACATACTGCCACAGTATTTAACATAAAGCATTAATGCCCTGAATACATTTGATAACTAATGCAATTTTTTTTTTAAATTGTCATGTTAGATGGTTGTACAGAACAGAAATCTTGCAAGGTTGGTCGTTAGTTTGTGCTGGTTTGAATAGTTTCATTGAATAGTTGCATAGAATGCAGTAATGCACTGGACGTTATTATTTTTCGACCAACCAGATAAAAAGGTAGCAGGAGCTTATAATGCTAATCACCATTCAAATGCTGAACAAAATATGTTCAAAGCCAGGAAGTGACGAGGTGATATGTTTATAATTGTAATATGTGTATATATATTTTTCCAAGTCTTCTTCCCAAGGTAGGGGAATCGAAAACCAAATGATGTTTCAAAGCGGTTTTGGGCAATGATCTCAGGTTTTGTCCATTTTGAGGGGGTGGAGGTGGGAATATTGTGTTCAGTTTTTGGTCAAACTGCTGCAGGAAGGAAGTTATTAAGCGGGAAAGAGAACAGAAAAGATTTATGAGGATGGTGGCAGGGCTTGAGCTAGAGGTAGAGGTTGAGTAAGCTTGGATTGTATTCCTTGCAGTGCAGGTGTCTAAAGGGTGATCTCTACGAGGTGTATAAAATTACGAGAAAAATAGGTAGGGTGAGTGCGCAAAGTTTTTTAACCAGGGTAGGGAATCAAAAACCAGAGGAGGTAGTTGCGGCAGGTACTATAACTGCATTTTAAAAACACTTTGATAAGTACATGGATAGGAAAGGTTTAGAGCGATATGGACCAAACGTGGACACATGGAATTAGCATAGATGGGGGATCTTGGGCAGCATGGACATGTTGAGCTGTTTCTGTGCTTTATAACTCTCTGAATCTCTGACTCTATGAAGTTCCGACTCCATTTTGAAGGTCTATTCATCCAAATATCTGGCTCCACTATGATTCCATTCTCATCCCAAAATCCAGTTCTATCAATTTCCTCGAGTCACAGGAGTGCAAATGCAGAAAGCTTGTGCAAAAAACAAAGTGCTGGAGGAACTTAGCAGGTCAGGTAGCAACTGTAGAGGGAATGGGCAGACAACATTTTAGGCTATGACCCTTTTTCAGATTAAAGTCTGACCTCAGTCTTGAAGTCAGAGGGCGTGGGTGAGGTCAAGCAGAAATTGTGTTGGGGCTCTTGCAGGACATTAAGGTGGATAAATCCCAAAGACATGATGGGATCTATCCCAGGTTATTAAGAGGAGAAAAGTGGAGATTGCAGCGACCTTAGCGAAGGTCGTTTCAACTTCTCTAGCCACACGCAGGATCCCAGGACACTGAAAAGGAGCTAATGCCATTCATTTGTTTAAGAAAGGAAGTTGAGAAAATCTAGGGAATTATAGGCCATCGAGCCTCAACACAGCAACACTGAAGCTAATAGAGAGGATTTTTTAGGATGGGATTAACTCCCATTTGGAAGGGAATGGACTAATTCGGGACAGTAAGTATGGCTTTCATCGCAGCTTATCATGTCTTACGAACTTAATCAAGTTCTTGAAGAGGTGACAAAGGTGATTATTGAAGTCAAAGGGAGTGGATGGTGTTTGCATGGATATTAGTAAGGCATTTGATAAAGTTCCGCATGGTACGCCGATTAAGATGCATGAGATTTATGATGATGGTCATGTGGGTACAGAACCAGGGGACTCAGTCTAAGAATAAAGGGGAGGCCATTTAAAACTGAGGTGAGAAGAAACTTTTTCACTCAGAGAGTTGTGAATTTGGGGAATTCTCTGCCACAGAAGGCAGTGAAGGCGAATTCACCGGATGAATTTAAAAGAGAGTTGGATAGAGCTTTAGAGGCTAGTGAAATCAAGGGATATGGGGAGAAGGCAGGCACAGGTTACTGATTGTAGATGATCAGCCATGATCACAATGAATGGTGGTGCTGGCTCGAAGGGCCAAATAGCCTCCTCCTGCACCTATTTTCTATATTTCTATGTCCCTAGTGTGTGTCGGATAGTGTTAGTTTGTGGGGCTCACTGGTCGGCGTGGACTCAGTGGGCCAAATAGCCTGTTTCCGGCCTCATCTCTGAACTAAACTAAACAAAACTAAGACAACCTTAACATTGTAACAATGAAGTAAATAACTCTGGAATTCAAAGTGAAGATAGTTCTGCAGAATTTTATATTGTTTTATATTAAAAGTAAAAAAATAAGAATTCACCCAAAAAGATATATATTCTGAGTGACATGAAGTATTCTTCATGTAAGCACTATTTAAACAAACTGTAATTCCAAGAAACTGGAGAATATTGTGGGATCTGGTATGCACGCAATGTCGTGGAAAGTTGAAGAATTTCTCCCACTGTTGATTATTTTTAGAAAGACAGACATCAAAACAAATTAATGTTTTGTTGACGAATTCCTTTGTAAGGAATGTCTGATTAAGAAAAAGACCAAAGGTTATATGGAGAAACTCCGTCAGAAATCAGAAAAAGCTATACAATGAAAGATTATAACTCCTGTCTCATATCAAACAAGAAGATTATCGATGCGTTTTGATATAATAGAGTAAACTCTCGTTATTACAGACTTCTTTATAACGGGTTTTGGTTATAATGGACGGACCTGCGAGCCTTCAGTGCCAGGCCAGGCTGCCGACTTCACCCCTGGCCCACTCCGTCTCCCTGGCCGCTTCCAGGCTGCACCTGTCATGGCCACTGCCGTCGCTGAGCCACACCTGCCCGTGGGCCCTGAACAATGACTCCGCCGATCTTCACATCACCCAATGCAACCAGCAAGCCAGTGCCATCGACTCACCTGGAGTTCAGGCCCAGACCGAGAATCTTAAGAAGGGTCTCGAACCAAAACGTCACCTGTCCGTGTTCTCCAGGGTTATTCCAGTACTTTGTGTCCTTTTGTGATTTAACCAGCATCAGCAATTCTTTGTCTCTAATACTCATAATGATTCTCTATTACTCAGTAATTCCTTACTCGGTTATAGCAGGCAATCAGCAATAATGGACACCATTTCCCCTCCCGCCCATGGTCCATAATAAAAAGAGTTTACTGCACTGCATCAAAATACTCAGACATTTACACTCGTCTAAATTCAAACTAGAGAAACTTCTAGCTTTACCTTCCTGAAGTCATGTACTTATTTGATTTTTAGGACATGAAGCTTGGTTGAAGGTATCAGATTGATTGCAAAATGGAGGGAGAAGGAACTGCAAATGTTGGAATGTTGTAGAATACAAAGTGCTGGGGTAACTCAGCGGGTCAGGCAGCATCTCTGGAGGGCAGGGATATTTGACATTTTGGGTTCGGACCCTTCTTTGTACTGATTGTAGTAGGGGGTAGAAAGCTGGAAAAGAGTTGAACATAGGACAAAGCCTGGCAGTGTAAGTGGGGTTTGGTTGGCAGATGGGTGGAGTACGTGACAAAGGCCGTAGATGAAAAGGAGACAAAAGGGTGTTGGATAAGGAGAAAAGAGAAGTGAAATTTAGTTTAGTTTAGAGATGTAGAACAGAAACAGGCCCATTGGCCCACCGAGTCCGTGCCGACCAGTGATCCCTGCACACGTTAACACTATCCTACACACACTAGGGACAATTTACACATACACCAAGCCAATTAACCTACATACCTGTACGTCTTTGGAGTGTGGGAGGAAACCAAAGATCTTGGAGAAAACCCGTGCGGTCACGGGGAGAACGTACAAACTCCGTACAGACAGCGCCCGTGGTTGGGGTCGAACCCGGGTCTCTGGCACTGCAAGTGCTGTAAGGCAGCAACTCTACCGCTGCGCCAATGTGCCGCATTAGCGGCATTAAATGTAAAGCCAGAGAGAGGGATATGAGTGAAAGAAGATGTGACGTGGGAACAGGTGGTATGGGAGGGCGGGTAAGGGGCAGGATGATGGGAGAAATGTGTGCACACTGGGGTGAAAGTTGCAAAATGGACATATTTTGAAAATGCTGCAATGTGCCATAGCCTTCTCTGAGTTTTCCAAAGTAAATTCCTCTACTGCATGTCTGTTCAGCCATGGAATTCATTTGTGTAATGCGCCTGCTTCAAAATATTTTTTTCACGTATATTAGAATGGGAAATTGTTGGCTGATTATCAATCAGTCAAGGAAATCAAAAGATGTATCTCCAATGAAATTTCAGTTCTGATGACAGGGCTGCACTTCAAACATCGACACAGACATTACCCAAACTGTCTTTCATTTTTTCTGATTCTCTTTCTGATTCCCGGCACCTGCAGTATTTTGCTGCTTTCTTACGACCCTGTAACTATGTAATTCAGTCTGCCTTCTCTTCCATGCCCTCTCTTCACAGTTCATCCTGTTCATCCTTATTTTTATCTCTTTTCCACTAATGGATCAATATTTGAAATGTTAGCGTCCTTGTTGTCTCCTCAGATATTGACATGGGATACTCTGTGAAAATGTGAATCTTTGATCATGATCTTTGTTTGCTCATCATTTGTTTCATGGTGTTTCATTGTCTCATTGAAATAAATGAAGCTGAAACTCTCTGTTTTTTTTACCTGCTGTTTCTCTCCAACTAATCATACTATCTTCTTAAATTGAGTTCTGTAAAGCATTTTGCTCATTACCAAATCCAGTTACTGCTGAATGATCTGCATCCATATTGTCAATGTGTGTTTTCTCTTGTTAAATGCCATTTAGCCAGCTTTGTCTTTCTCGACTTTTTAGGCTTTAAACAATGTGTTTTGACAGTTGATCTTCCTGTAATTTTTACACAAACGCACCACCAGTCACATCTTCCCATCCTTGCCTCTTTCAACTCTCCGCAGAGATCACTCATACCGCAACTCTTTGGTTCACTCAACCTTTCCCACCCAAACCAGCTCCCTCCCCAGCACTTTCCCCATGTAACAGCAGGAGATGTAACTCCTGCCCCATACATCTCCTATCTCACTTCTATCCATGGACCCCAGCAACCCTTAAGGTGCAACAGAGATTCACATGCATCTCTTCCAACCTCATCTATTGAATTTGGTGCTCTCAATGTGGCCTCCTTTATGTTGGCGAGGCCAAGCATTGACTAGGCGACTGTGCTCTACCACCATGGCCTGCTGGAACTTCCCGTTGCTAACCATTTAAACTATTTTAATCCCCTCTTCCCATTCCCATACCACAATTTCTGTCCTTGGCCTCCTCCATTGCCAGAGTAAATGCAGATGTACAATGGAGGAACAGCACCTCATATTGGGTAGCCTACAATCTAATGGCATAAATATTGAATTCTCCAATTTCATGTAGTAACTCCTACCCTCTCACTTTTTTTTCCCTGCACCCCCTCTCCTATTGCCATGGTATGCATATATTTCTCCTACCATCTTCTGCTATCCTCCTCCTTTCCCACCTTCACATGCTCATCTCCCATCCCCAAGCCTCCTTTTATGCTCCCTCACTCCCCTCCCCCATGCACTTGCACTCCAATCCCTCCCTCTGTCTTTACATTTCATTCCTTGTCTTCTGTCGTTATCTGACACCTTTTTTGTCTCCCTTTTCATCTCTAGTCTTCATCCACCCATCTGTCAATCCCTCCCCTCTCACCTGATCCACCTATCACTTGCCAGGCTTTGTCCCATTCCCACCTCTCCTTTCCAGCTTTTGCCCTCACTCCACAAGTCTGAAGAAGGGTCTCAACTGAAATAGCATCTGTCCATTCCCCCCACACAATTGTTTAATTGTGGTAGCACAGTTCCACAGCAGTAGTGTTGCTGCCTTACAGTGCCAGAGACCTGGGTTCCATCCTAACTACGGATGCCATCTGTATGGAGGTTGTACGTTCTCCCTGTTGACCGAGTAGGTTTTTTCCGGTTGCTCTGATCTCCTCCCATGCTCCAAAGGCATGCATGTTTGTAGGTTATTTGGCTTCTGTAAAAGTTGGCACTGGTGTGTTGGATAGGACTAGTGTATTGGTGATTGCTGGTCGCATGGACTCGGTGGGCTAAAGGGTCTGTTTCCACACTGTATCTCAAAACTAAACTAAAGTAAATTAAACATATCCGGGTCCACAGGTTCTCTTTGTAGCTGCCTGACTCACTAAGTTCCTCCAGCACCATGTTTTTTTCCTGCAACCCATCTTCCATGGCATCTCTCCTGGTCTATATCTTCTCCACCATTTACCCCTCCTCCACCTCTGTGGGCTGTTGCCTCTCAGCCCTCCTTCACCCTTCAAACCCTACTCCACTTCCCCTCCTGGGAGATACCCAAGTGAACCTCAATTACAATGATCTGAATGTCCATGTTTAGGCCATTCATGTAGCTGTTCCCAGGAAACTGGATAGAAGTGGAGACCAGGATGTACAGAGCTATCCTTGGATTGTGTGGTCCTCAATACTAGTGGGTTGGAGGTATACTAGGAAGAGAAGTGTAGTGTTCATTCCATATAGTGATACAGAAGCACCCACAAATTGTACATGCAACAATATTCCAGCTTAAAACATTGGTCTTTGGATGGCTCTCTTGGATTCTGGGTCCCGCGTTGCTAGGATTCCCAGGCCATAGTAAATCTAGCTTATGGTCACAGTTCACATTCTTGACCTATTATATTTTACAGCCAATGTATAGAAATTCCTGGGTGCAGAGAACAAGATAATTGGGACACATGTTTCAAGACAGTAAGAAATGTGATATTTGAAATGATGTAACTAGATCTCTGCTGATTTGGAAACAGTGGGTAAACTGTCTTTAATGGTAATACAAAACTGTCAGGTAAATATGCAGTTAGTTTTCATGTAATGGAATCCCTAATGTCTCAAACAGAGGGGCACACAGTGGCGCAGCAGTAAAGTTGCCCCCTTACAGCTCCAGAGACCCGGGTTCAGTCCAGACTACGAGTGCGGTTTGTACAGAGTTTGTACGTTCTCACCGTGACCGTGTAGATTTCCCCCGGGAGCTCCAGTTTCCTCCCACACTCCAAAGATGTACAGGCTTGTAGGTTAATTTGGCTTCAGTAAAAATTGTAAAATTGTCCATAGTGTGTACGATAGTGCTAGTGCATGGGGTTCGCTCGTTGGCACGGACTCAGTGGGCCGAAGGGCCTGTTTCCGTGCCGTATCTCTAAACTAAACTAAACTAAATTAACATATTGGAGAGCTATTCAACTTTGGTGACTGCAATACAGAGGTGAATACAGCAGGTGACCAATACTCTCACATGGGTGCCAAAAATGTACTTCAGCTACATTTAATGTTTTAATCTTGAAGTGTAATATTTTATATTTCAGAAAATCTGAAGGATTTCTGAAGGAAAGACTGAGAATGGTTGAAATATTTGACGTCTGTGTGGAGAGAAACAGCTTCTTACCAATCATCAGAAGTGGGGTGTGAAGGGATTTTGATCTGTTTTTGGAGAACCATTGTGGTCATCCATGTATTGTATCTGGAGTTTTGTATTGCTTCATTGTGAGAATCTGGAATCCATGAGATTGAATGTTAATCGAGAGTTAGAGAGTGATACAGCGTAGAAACAGGTCCTTCAGCAAAACTTGCCCATGCCAACTAACAATGTCCCAGCTACACTTGTCCCCCCTACCTGCTTTTGGCCATATCCCTCTAAACCTACCCTATCCATGTGCCTATCTAAGTGTTTCCTAAATGTTGCGATAGTACCCACCTCAACTACCTCCTCCGGCAGCTTGTTCCATATATCCACCACCCCTCAGGTTTCTATTAAATCTATCCCCCCCTCACCTTAAACCATTGTCTTCTGGTTCTCGATTCCCCTACCTTGGGCAAAAGACTGTGTGTTTGCCCAATCTATTCTATTTTAACTAGTGTTAACTAGTAGAGTTACTCCTATTAATATAATTTCAAAAAGTTTGGCTTAAATGTGGGAAGGTAAAAAAAAACCTGCCTGTGCAGAGCAAGGAAATCAGAGATTAATCAGAGCTTAATGTTTTCAGCTTTTCTTTGTCATCTACATACTAAAACTCTCGTTTGTTTGTTTGTCCCTGAACTACAGCAAAACGGTACATGATACTGTGACAATTTTAGGCCCACATTACTCACTGTCATCCCTTTGGTGCTAATGGAAGACATTTCATTGAAATCGGTGTTATAGTTTTAAAGTTATTCACATTTTAAAGTTTAAATCTATCTCCTAGGGAGGGAGGGAGGGAGGGAGGGAGGGAGGAGGGAGGAAGGCTTGGAGGGGTGGAGGGAAGAGGGAGGGAGGGAGGGAGGGGGGGAAGGGAGGATAAGGGGGGTTGAGGGAGATGGTGGGGAAGGGGAAGGGGAAGGGGAGGGGAGGGGGAGGGGAGGAGGGAGGGGGAGGAGGGAGGGGAGGAGGGAGGGGAAGATGGAGGGGGGAGGGAGGGGGAGGAAGGAGGGGGAGGAAGGGAGGAAGGGAGGGAGGGAGGGAGGGAGGGAGGGAGGGAGGGAGGGAGGGAGGGAGGGAGGGAGGGAGGGAGTGAGGGAGGGAGGGAGGGAGGGAGGGAGGGAGGGAGGGAGGGAGGGAGAGGGAGGGGGAGGGAGGGAGGGGAAGTGGGGGAGAGGAGAGGGGGAGAGGGAAGGGTGAGGGGAGGAGGAAAGGGTGTTACACCAATGCAGGAGAGGTTTGGGCCCAACGGGTCCACTTGGTATAGTAATTAATTAAAACAGAGCATGTAGGTAAGTAAATTCAGTGTATTGCAATTAAAGTTTTGTCAAACAGTTTTAAAAAAATGATTTCATCATTAGATGTGGATGTTGTGGATGAAGCCAACATTTATAATCTCTCACTAAATACCTTGTGAACATGAAAGGTTAGTAGGACATTTTGGAGACTTTATCATGGATATTGACCTACATTCACAGAAAAGGTAATGATGGTTGATTTCCCTCACTGAAGGATATTAATGAATCAGATGGATTTTTCCAATGCACTGGGAGTTTCAATGATTGCATTTAATAATATCTTCTTATTAATATTTAAGTTAATTGTCTGAATTTTAAATACACCAGCTCCCACAATGGGACTAAAACTCATGCTGCAAACCTCTGGATACTAATGCAGTAACCTAACGATTTACCATATTCTTATACCCAGTGCCTGTGCCATGTACTGCAGTGAGTCTCTGGTGGGACGTCTCTGTGTTAAACGTTTTGAGCTTGTGTGAATACTGTGGAACCAGTTTCTGAACTTAGTCAAAATATTTTTATTCAATGAAGGCTGTGACTCCCTGAACACCAGGATGACAAAGCTGTGAACACTCGACTGCACATGGATGATATTCTCCCAATTTATACATTGTTGGGAAAATAATTTATCTTTGAGGTTGTCAAACTATTTGGGTGAATCCATTTGCTACTTTCACCAGAGTATGCATCTGTTTTATTAATGTATTCATTCTGGTCAGCTCAGTGAATAAATATGATATATTAAGTTGATATTTTCAAATACAGATTCTACATATTGCAGTGCGATACTGAAATGCTGAACTCATCTTGAATCCAGATAGAAACTGCTAGATCTGATAGACCAGTTAGTCTTGCATCAGTGTTGGGGAAGATGCTGGAGTCATTTATAAAAGACGAAATTGCGGAGCATTTGGATAGTAGTAACAGGATCGTTCCGAGTCAGCATGGATTTACGAAGGGGAAATCATGCTTGACTAATCTTCTGGAATTCATTGAGGAAGTAACTAGGAAAATTGACAGGGGAGAGCCGGTGGATGTGGTGTACCTCGACTTTCAGAAAGCCTTCGACAAGGTTCCACATAGGAGATTAGTGGACAAAATTAGAGCACATGGTATTGGAGGTAGGGTACTGACATGGATAGAAAATTGGTTGACAGACAGAAAGCAAAGAGTGTGGATAAATGGGTCCCTTTCAGATTGGCAGGCAGTGACTAGTGGGGTACCGCAAGGCTCGGTGCTGGGACCGCAGCTATTTACAATATACATTAATGACTTGGATGAAGGGATTGAAAGTACCATTAGCAAATTTGCAGATGATACAAAGCAGGGGGGTAGTGTGAACAGTGAGGAAGATGCTATGAGGTTGCAGGGTGACTTGGACAGGTTGTGTGAGTGGGCGGATGCATGGCAGATGCAGTTTAATGTGGATAAGTGTGAGGTTATCCACTTTGGTGGTAAGAATAGGAAGGCAGATTATTATCTGAATGGTGTCAAGTTAGGAAAAGCCGTACTATGAGATCTGGGTGTCCTAGTGCATCAGTCACTGAAAGGAAGCATGCAGGTACTGCAGGCAGTGAAGAAAACCAATGGAATGTTGGCCTTCATTACAAGAGGAGTTGAGTATAGGAGTATAGGAGCAAAGAGGTCCTTCTGCAGAATTGCCAACTGCAGAAACCCAGCGTAGGTTTACTAGGTTAATTCCTAGAATGGTGGGACTGTCATATCTTCAACCACTGAAGGTCACCTCACCTTCTGTCTCCTTTCTCTGTTCGTTTATTTATTTACTTATTTATCTATTTATTAATTTCCCTATGTTCTCTAAATCTCTGTAAAGCGTCTTTGAGTATATGAAAAGCGCTATATAAATAAAATACATTATTATTATTATTATATGTTGAAAGACTGGAGCGACTAGGCTTGTATACACTGGAATTTAGAAGGATGAGAGGGGATCTTATTGAATAAGATTATTAAGGGGTTGGACACGTTAGAGGCAGGAAACATGTTGCCAATGTTGGGGGAGTCCAGAACAAGGGGCCACAGTTTAAGAATAAGGCGTAGGCCATTTAGAATGGAGATGAGGAAAAACTTTTTCAGTCAGAGAGTTGTGAATCTGTGGAATTCTCTGCCTCAGAAGGCAGTGGAGGCCAATTCTCTGAATTTATTCAAGAGAGAGCTAGATAGAGCTCTTAAGGATAGCGGAGTCAGGGTGTATGGGGAGAAGGCAGGAACGGGGTACTGATTGAGAATGATCAGCCATGATCACACTGAATGATGGTGCTGGCTCGAAGGACCAAATGGCCTCCTCCTGCTCCTATTGTCTATTGTCTATTGTCTATTGTCATACCTTGTCCTCTCAATCACTCACACCCATGAGATATTCAGACGTCAAGTCAAGTCAAGTCAAGTCAAATTTATTTGTCACATACACATACACGATGTGCAGTGAAATGAAAGTGGCAATGCCTGCGGGTTGTGCACAAAAAGAATTACAGTTACAGCATATAAATAAAGTTAATAAGTTACTATTATTGTCGACAAAAATTTCGTCTCTGGGGTTATAAAAGTTGACAGTCCTGATGGCCTGTGGGAAGAAGCTCCGTCTCATCCTCTCCGTTTTCACAGCGTGACAGCGGAGGCGTTTGCCTGATCGTAGCATCCGGAACAGTCCGTTACTGGGGTGGCAGGGGTCCCTCATGATCTTGCTTGCTCTGGATCTGCACCTCCTGATGTATAGGTCCTGCAGGGGGACGAGTGTAGTTCCCATGGTGCGTTCTGCCGAACGCACTACTCTCTGCAGGGCTATCCTGTCCTGGGCAGAGCTGTTCCCAAACCAGACTGTAATGTTGCCGGACAGGATGCTCTCTACAGCCCCAGAGTAGAAGCAATGAAGGATCCTCTGAGACACTCTGAATTTCCTCAGTTGTCTAAGGTGGTAAAGGCGCTGCTTAGCCTTACCCACCAGTGCGGCAATGTGCGTTGCCCACGTCAGATCCTCTGCGATGCGGACTCCCAAGTATTTGAAACTGCTCACCCTATCCACAATAGACCCATTTATCTCGAGTGGCGTGTACGTCCTTGGATGTTTAGCCCTTCTGAAGTCCACAATCAGCTCCTTTGTTTTAGTGACATTCAAGAGGAGGCTATTGTCCTGACACCAGAGTGCCAGATCAGCCACCTCCTCCCGGTAGGCCTTCTCATCGTTGTTGGAGATCCGGCCCACCACCACAGTGTCATCTGCAAACTTGATGATGGAGTTTGAGCTGAACCTGGCCCCACAGTCATGTGTGTACAGGGAGTACAGTAGGGGGCTAAGGACGCAGCCCTGGGGGGATCCTATGTTCAGGGTGAGGGACCTAGATGTGTGTTCCCCCATCCTGACCACTTGGGGCCTGGCAGTGAGAAAGTCCAGGACCCAGGCACACAGAGGGGTGCTAAGCCCCAGTTCCAGCAGCTTCTCAACCAGTCTGCTGGGGACTATTGTGTTGAATGCTGAACTAAAGTCAATGAACAGCATCCTCACATAGCCCCCCTGGCTGTCCAGATGAGAGAGAGCGGTGTGTAGAACCTGGGAGACCGCATCATCCGTGGACCTGTTCGGACGGTATGCGAACTGTAGTGGGTCCATGTTGCGAGGAAGGAGGGCGCAGATGTGCTTCTTGACTAGCCTCTCAAAGCATTTCATGACAACCGAGGTGAGGGCCACCGGTCGGTAGTCATATAAACACGCTGGAGAGGCATTCTTTGGCACCGGTATAATGATGGATCTTTTGAAGCATGCAGGGACCACGGACTTTGCCAAGGAGAGGTTGAATATTGTGGTGAGCACATTCTAGGCTGATTTTGTATTGATTTTTCATTTACTATTTTTTAGATAAGCGTTAACTTCTTTTCAGCAGAGAAGAGGTGCTGTAACTAGCAATCCTGAACGTACAAGTGAAATTTATGGTGTTCATTAGGTGGGGTGAACCATCACGTGGGCTCTGTTATGTGATTGCCGATGCACACTGTTGGGAAAGAAACCAGCAGCATCAGCAGAAATGTATTTGAAAGACAACCTTGATAATTAACCTTTAATTCCCTAATTACTTAAAGTGTGATTTATTAGAGATTAGTGATTTATGCAAAATAAAGTGCCCTGAGGTGTGATTGGAAAAATTTCAAGAACACTGATAATTTTTCGACTAATTTAAGGCAAGTAACCCTGATGACCTGATGGGAAAGTGCTTTGCAGATGTGATAGGGGATAATACAAACCAGAAACATTTCAGGTTATTTTATGTTCTGTGCTGAACTGACTCATTATAGCCTTAGGGACCCGCATGGCTTTGCATTAATCACTGTCCAGAGATTCCTGAGGGTGATTGAGCTTTGGATAAGATTATACTTGGTTTTAATTGAGTAGTATGTTATCTAAATGTATCTTTGGAGAAAATCACTTGGGGAAGGCACTGATGTGAGGTGCTGCATTTTGGTAGGACAAATCAAAATAGGACGTACAGGGTAAATGGTAGGGAATTGAGGAATGCAGTGGAACAGAGGGATCTGGGAATAACTGTGCATTGTTCCCTGAAGGTGGAATCTCATGTGGATAGGGTGGTGAAGAAGGCGTTTGGTATGCTTGCCTTTATAAATCAGAGCATCGAGTATAGAAGTTGGGATGTAATGTTGAAATTGTACAGGGCATTGGTGAGGCCGAATCTGGAGTATGGTGTGCAGTTCTGGTCGCCAAATTATAGGAAGGATGTCGACAAAATGGAGAGGGTACAGAGGAGATTTACTAGAATGTTGCCTGGGTTTCAGCACTTAGGCTACAGAGAGAGGTTGAACAGGTTGGGTCTTTATTCTTTGGAGCGTAGAAGGTTGAGGGGGGACTTGATAGAGGTTTTTAAAATTTTGAGAGGGACGGACAGAGTTGACGTGGGTAGGCTTTTCCCTTTGAGAGTGGGGAAGATTCCAACAAGGGGACATAGCTTCAGAATTGAGGGACAAAGGTTTAGGGGTAACATGAGGGGGAACTTCTTTACTCAGAGGGTTGTGGCTGTATGGAATGGGCTTCCGGTGGAAGTGGTGGAGGCTGGCTCGATTTTATTATTTAAGAGTAAATTGGATAGGTATATGGATAGGAGGGGATTGGAGGGTTATGGTCTGAGTGCAGGTAGATGAGACTAGGTCAGGGAGAATGGTCGGCGTGGACTGGTAGGGCCGGACAGGCCTGTTTCCATGCTGTAGTTGTTATATGTTATATATGTTGTTATATGATGCAGAGACCTGCAGGAATAGTGGCAAACTATACCTATATGAACTGGGCTGACTGGTTACACAGTTTGTTGTAAAGAAGGCACTTTATAGTGCCAAATTCCAGGTATGGGGAGAGGGCAGGAACGGGGTACTGATTGTGGATGATCAGCCATGATCAAATTGAATGGCGGTGCTGGCTCGAAGGGCAGAATGGCCCACTCTTGCACCTATTATCTATTGTCTATTGTCTATGAGTAACCCAAAGGTGTTGTGTTTCAGCAAATCCTGAATGAATCAAGATTTTGTGCATGTGGACAAGAGAAAAAAAAGGTGATGAAGGAGATAGAGAGACTCATCAGGGCTCCTATGATCATTGACTGTTCATCAACCTATGGTACAGTTCAGTTTAGTTTAGTTTAGAGATACAGCAAGGAAACAGGCTCTTCGGCCCACCAAGTGACCAATAAATCCCCATACACTAACACTATCCCATGCACACTAGGGACAATTTATAATTTTACCAAGCCAATTAACCTACAAACTTGTACATCTTTGGAGTGTGGTAGAAAACCAGAGCACCTGGAGAAACCCACGCAGGTCACGGTGTGAACTCCGTACAGACAGCACCTGTAGTCAGGATCGAACTCGGGTCTCTGGCGCTGTAAGGCAGCAACTCTACCGCTGCGCCACTGTGCCGCCCTAATACAATACAATAAAGTATACAATAACAATAAAAAATAGGCTCAAAATAATCAAAAATTATTGAACAGCTGGAAAAGTAACCTCAGGAACAATATCGAAGTTATGTAAACAAACAAAATTGCTATATTATCATCTTATATGAACAGAGAGCAGGTGCTGGGAAGTGTTTTGAAAAGTATATTTTCTCCCACATAAAATGCACCCCATTGTGAAAATGCAATTCCATTTTAATTATTTTTCCATCTGAAATTATATTGAAGTAAAGGCATGAAACAATCTGGTATGTAATTCAACCATTGTGACTTTTTAACATTGACATTTAATCAAATAGCTGACATTGATACCAGACAGGAGAGCGGAAGGGAGCTGTTCTTTGAAACCTGCATTGAAGGGCAGTGCAAAACTGCAGGTGCTGGTTTACAAATAAAGAAACAAAGTGTTGGCGTAAGTCAGCAGGTCAGGCAGCACATCTGGAGAACATGGTTAGGTGATGTTTTGGGTCAAGATCCTTCGTCAGTCTGATTGTGGGGGGTGTAGGGGATGGGGGGGGGGGGGGGGGGGGGGAGAGAGAGAAAGCCAGAAGAGAGTAGAGCCAGGCCAAATTCTGGTAGATGACAGATGGATACAATTGAGGGGGACTTTTCATAGGAAAATTGTTAGACAAAGGCCAGAGATGAAAAGACAGAAAGTGTGAAACAAAAGTATTGAAAAGTTGTGAATTATGAAGCCAGAGAAAACAATGTAAGTGGAAGGGGAGGGGAAGGAGAGAAATTGATATGAGTTTAGGTGGGGCACGGGGGAGAAAGGAAGGGGCAGTGGGAGAAGAATGGGGATTGTTTTGTTGTTACCTAAAATTGGAGCATTCAATGACGTACCATTGGGTTGGAAGCTACCCAAGCAGAATATGAGATGCTGTTCCTCCAGTTTGTGTGTAGCCTCACTCTGACAATGGAGAAGGCCCAGGACAAAAAGGTCGGCCTGGGAATGTGAAGAGGAGTTAAAATGGTTAGCAACTGAGAGATCCAGTTGGCATCGGTGAACCAAGCCCAAATGTTTGACAAAACAGTCGCCAAGTCTATGCTTTGTCTCCCTGATGTACAGAAGGCTACATTGGAAACACATTGGAATGTAATAAATGAAGTTAGATGAGGTGCACCTAACCTGGAAGGACTGCTGGGGACCCTGGATGGAGGTGAGGGAGGAAGTATAGGGACTGGTGTTACATCTCCAGCATTTGCAGGGGAAATTACCTGAGCATGGGACTCTCCAGTTAAAACTGCAAAAGTCATACTCACAGGGAAAGTTACAATTGCAATTGTTTATTGTTATTGAAGTTATACCTTGAAGGTTTCCACATTCAAGAAGGGTGACCCAGTCAGTCATGAGCAGGTTTTGAGCAGGAGGAGGGGCAAAGGCTGTACTCAGCAAAGAGCAACTTTGTCAGTTACTGGGAATTATGCCTCAGCGGATCATTAGCATTTTGACCCTGGTGCTGGTCAGGAATAGACACAACATTTAGTTCATGGCATTGAAGAGTACGGGGAAAATGAAGAATGTCAGAGTGTTACATTAGATTACTGAGATATCTCAAACTCAAGTAAAGTTACTTCACCATATATAAAGAATTCTAATGTTTGTTTGCTATTGTCTGGACTACCATACAGCTGGTAATTCAATTACGGTGGAATTATGTTTACAATTACATTGGTATGTCAGGGAAGACAACAGTCCTGCATCAAGTCTACCAACATTTATGAAACCCATGATTGCCCAAGCATCATGTGACGTCTGGAATTTATCATCCATTTCCGTTACAATTAATGGTAGATACTGATTTACTCCCACCTACCTCAATAAAAAAACAAACTTGCAAAATTACCCACTTCAATAGAATTTATGAATTTGAATAACAATGTAACACTGGAAATTCCTTATAAATGTGACCAGCATTTGCTGCTTTTGATTACAGTGTTTATGAGCAGCAGCAAAAAAGAATTGTTTAACTTATATAGCAGGTTGAATCATGTTTGTAGTTCCATAACTTAAGGTCGGGATTGGTATATTCAATCTGTGGGGTATTTTTATCTTGAATAATGGTAGATAACACCCGTTTCATGTCATGCATTGTAGGCTCTTCCAAGGAGGAGAAACTAACTACAATTATCCATTGTTCGCCTGCTGATGGAACTTATAATTACCCGACCAAATGTTCAGGTGTTTAGACTCTAGACTTTAGATGTTAGATTTTAGAGATACAGTGCGGAAAGAGGCCCTTCCGCCGACCGAGTTTGCACCGATCACCGATCACCCCGTAATCTAGCACTAACCTGCGCACTAGGAACAATTTTACAACTTACAGAAGCCAATTAACCTACAAACCTTTATCCCTTTGGAATGTGGGAGGAAACCGGAGCACCAGGAGAAAACTCACATGGTCACAGGGTAAACTTAAGGGCCTGTCCCAGTTACGTGATTTTTAAGGCTACTGCCGGCGACTGTCAAAGTCATAGCAGATCGCCGAAATTTTCTTTTACCCTACGACAATGACCACGACAATGGTCGATACAAGTTACTTTTTTTGTGAAACTAGCACCTGGCTAAGAGATTACACCGTCTTCGGAAACATCGCTAAATTCCCACACTTACCTGACCGTCAAACTGTCGCCTCCAATCTACCTGTCAAATGTCCTGACGATAAATAAATTGGTTAAACAAAACTATCTTCTAATATCTGCAAAGGCCTTTTCTTAATTTAATATTATGTGCTTCTAAATGCATCTGCAACAACCTAGAAAACCAGGGGACAGCATGCGACAGCGCCCGCAATAAGCTACGATACCTGACGACAAGCCAGCTGCCGCCGAGAAATTTCTATCTGGAATTTTTTTCCGCGACGCGCCGAGATCCGCTACGATTCATTGAAGACTCCTCACGATCATGCCCGCGACATCTCAGCGAACGTTCGGCGACAGCCTGGTCGCCGGCAGTCGCCTAAAAATCGCCTAAGTGGGACAAGCCCTTTACAAACACCATACAGACAGCACCCGTAGTCAGGATTTGTCCCAGATCACTGGCGCTGTTTTTTTATTGTGAGAGAAAAAAGTAATACTACAGTCACAGTACTCACTGTATTTCCCTTGTTTGCTCAATTTACAGGAAGAAGACCAATCCGTCAGCCCAAGGATATGCTGAACTTTCCAGCGATGGGCCCTATGGTGTCAGAAAAGTGTAAGAAAATAACTGCAGATGCTGGTACAAATCGAAGGTATTTATTCACAAAATACTGGAGTAACTCAGCAGGTCAGACAGCATTGAGATGCTGCCTGACCTGCTGAGTTACTCCAGCATTTTGTGAATAAAGGCCCTAGGGTGTCAATCTGTTTCTAGGTTCAATTAATTGGCAACTTGTTTTACACTTCTTGATGATGTCTTGCATTAATAATCAATTGGACAGCTGATCCATTATCACCTGTATTACATAAATACCAGACCACCACAGCGGTCAGAGTTGCTGCCTCACAGCACCATGGACCCAGGTTCGATCCTGATCACAGATGAGGCCTGTGTGGAGTTTGCGCGTTCTCCCGGTGATGGCATGGGTTTCCTTTGGATGCTCCGGTTTCCTCCCTTATCCCATAGATGTGCGGGTTTGTAGGGGAATTGACCTCTGTAAATTGCTCTTGATTTAATACCAATCCATTTGCATGTCCAGATACGATTGCACCAATTCCACACACCAAAACTGGAGCAGAGCAAAACATTTTTCAATATTTGCAGTCAATATACTGTACAAAGGCTGACATTATACTTTGTATTTGCTTGGACTAAGAGAAATACAACTGGTGCACTGCTTCATTGCCACTTAGTTTGGAATAGATTCTGAGGAAAAACACTGTTGTTTTAGAAACATAGAAACATAGAAAACGGTGCAGAAAATTTGGCTCTTTGAGCTAGCACTGCCATTCAATATGATCATGGCTCATCATTCAAAATCAGTACCCCGTTCTGGCTTTTTCCCCATATCCCTTGATCCCTTAGCCCTAAGAGCAAAATCTAACTCTCTCTTGAAAACATCCAGTGAATTGGCCTCCGCTGCCTTCTATGGCAGAGAATGCCGCAGATTCACAACTCTCTGGGTGAAATAGTTTTTCCTCATCTCAGTCCTCTTATTCTTAAACTGTAACCCCTGTTTTTTTCTGGATATAACATCAACTCTTTCTCACATACCATGATATTACTGGGTAGACGTTCCGGGGCCTTTCATTACTTTAGACAAAGCCATTTAAAACATAATAGATTATGTAGTTGCAATGCTAATATCTAGATCAATGCAATTTTTTTTTTAAATGACGGATTATATTGCGTTACTCTGACGACATTGTTATTGTCTGCTCCATTTGTGAATATGGAGGTCGGGAGAGGCATAATATGGGAGGTGGGTGTGAGGTTCACTAACCACAATACCTGCTTCATATGTCTCTGTGCTCAGGCCATGAATAGCTCTTGCCAGTGGCTGAACAGAGATTCACTCTTCATCTTGGCCTACCAATTATCGTCAGCCAACAACTGGATAGAAGGCAATGTTCATCAATAAGCCAAGATGCAGCTATCCCCTGCCCAGCCACAGGCAAGATTGTAATGATGTCCAATTTCAAGTAATACCTCCCCCCCACCCTTAATCACCCCTCTCCCACCTCCAGTGCACACTCATTTCCCCACCATATCCGACCCTCCCAGCCAACCTGCTCCTTCCTCCTCCTCTGTCCCATTCCCAAGTCCCTCATTACCTTTTATATCCACACTCTATCTCCTCCCCTTATCTCCTTCCATCCATGTCGCACCCTCCAACTTTACATTTTGCTCCTTCTCTTCTCTATTTATCCGACACCCTTTAGTCTCATTTTCACCTCTAGTCTTTGTCACATACTTCACCCATCTGCCAATCATCCCCACTCACTCATGTGGATGAAACCCACACGGTCACAGGGAGAACATGCAAACTCCACGCAGACAGCACCTGAGATCAGGATCGAACCAAGTCACTGGCACTGAGGCAGCAGTTTTTCCACTTGTGCCACTGTGGCACCTTGCTTGACTCTGAAATGGCACATAGCAAGTCACATGAAGAAGGGTCTCGACATGAAACGTCACCTATTCCTTTTCTCCAGAGATGCTGCCTGACCCATTGAGTTACTCCAGCTTGATGTGGCTATCAGCAATGGACAATGCTGGCTTAGTGAGTGATTCCCACATTGCATCAAAGAACCCTTTTGCAGCAAAATGTTCAAGGACCTTGGAGAGAGAATGAAACTGAAGATGTTGATAGTATGGCAAATGTTATTATTTTAATCATTGTCATTTTTAATATCCACAAGAACATCGTTTTTTGAGCTCTTATTGTGAAACGTCTTAGTTTCTGAGATCTTATAGGAACGAGAAATGCCCATTGCCTTCATGCTTGTCTGATTACCAGAAATGAATCACAAATCCAACTGTGCACCTCTCCATGTAATCTTCCTTCTCTCCATGAACATGTCCAAAGTTCAAATATGTTTTGTGTTTGTAACACTGCTCAAGTTTTCTAGTTTTCAACATTCATAATTGTCTTTTCATAGATAGACACAAAATGCTGGAGTAACTCAGCTAGCAACTCCGGAGAGGAGGTATGGGTGATGTTCCGTGACCGAGACCCTTCTTCATAATTGTCTTTTCATAATTGTCTTTCAACCTGCAGTTACATCTCTGAGGGTGGAGGTTCAAAGAGAAGGGATAGTGTTATGATGCCTTTGGAGACGCAAGTGCAAAAAGAACATAATTGTTTTCTAATAATCTATATTCCACCTCCTACTGTCTATACAGGCCAAGAAGCAGCCTTCCTGTATAATATTTTTTATTAGGTGTAACTTCACTGCTGGAGAAACAGAATACATTGTAAAAGTATGATCAACAATTCTGGAGAATAATTTATAATGTTGCAATTGACTGAGGGGGGCAGTTAATATCTGTTATATGTTTGGAATGGCAAAATGCCTGGATGAGATGCACAGCCAGAAGAAAATAATTGTTCATTCAGAAATATTATCAATAATCTCATCCAAGCACATAATCTTACCTCAGTCAAAGCTCTGGATTCTGAATATCTATAAACATTTTAATGATGCTGTGAAGAGCATAACACAGCCAATAAAGACATGCCATTGGGATTACTTTTATTGAAGGTGGTTCTGATTTGTTTTGAAGTTCGCACTCAAAACAAGTGCTGCAGCATCATTATTTAAGAGAGTGGCAACCAAGGGAGATAATAATTGGAACTGTCTCTTGGCAGTTCCAAAAGGAAAGGGAAAGGAAGCAAAAATAGAAAGTATAAATAAATGTTTAAAAATCCACAAAGCAAACCCACAAAATATGCAATAGATAGCATTTCGGTTCTCCAGAGGTGCCACGTGAGTTACTCCAGCACTTTGTGTCTTTTTTGTAAACCAACATCTGCAGTTCCTTGTGCCCTCATTACAAATTACAATATGCAAGTTGAACATCCCAGAAATCGTTGGAGATATTATCATATGAATTCTTTCATGCCTATGGAGATGAAAAAACTATTGGGACTATTGATTCATTTTCCAATGGACTTCTTCATAACTTGGTTGGTTATGGTGCGTCATAGATGATGTAACTCACTGGGTGCTGAGAGGCAGTTTGCTCAGTGAGTCTATCGTAAACCTGCCACACGGTTCAATTGATTTCAAGCTGTGTTTGAGCTTCCTTCACTCAATCTTTGTCAATCCTTGGAATTTTTGTTCCCAAATATCTGTGGATGAAAAGTTATTGTTGATGTTACGTAAAGAGCTGGGTTGTATTCCTTGGAACCAAGGGGAGGAGAAACATGGTTATGAGGCTGGAAGTAAGTGTTTTATGACTTTCTTCATGTTACTGACTCATGGGGCTAACTAATAAGTTAAAAGAAATGGCCTGAGAAAGCAAAGAGAGCAGTTTGCATTGTTCCAGTAACAGTGCAACAAAGGTCCCTGAAGATGTGTAGGAAGGAACTGCGGATGCTGGCTTACACTGAAGATAGACACAAATGCTGGAGTAACTCAGCAGAACAGGCAGCATCTCTGGAGAAAAGGAGTAGGTGTCGTTTCGGGTCGAGATGTCTGAAGAAGGGTCTCGACCCGAAACATCAATGATCAAGAGGCAAAGGGGAAGTTCTCATATTCTATAGATTATATTAAAAAACAAAAGAAGATATAGGGTGGCATAATGGCGCAGTGGTAGTGCTGCTGCCTTACAGCGCCAGAGACCCAGGTTCGATCATGACTATGGGTTCTGCCTTTACTGAGTTTCAACGTTCTCCCTGTGACCAAATGGGTTTTCTCTGGATGCTTCAGTTTCCTCCCATGTTCAAAAGACGTGTGTGTTTGAAGGTTAACTAGCTTCTGTAAATTGTCCCTAGTGTGTCGGCTAGAACTAGTGCAAGGGTGATCGCTGGTTGGTGCGGACTTGGTGGGCTGAAGGGCCTGTATCTCTAAACTAAATTAAACTAAAAGAAATCATCAAATTAAAAACTGAGACTTGACCAAGCCTCAATAAGGAATGTGCATGAGCCATAGGGAATGTATCACCAACAGATGAACCAATTGATAAACCCAATGATGTGAAGAGCTTGCAAGCTGGGAGCTGGATTCCTCCCTATGTTAAAAATGGTCACTTTTCACAGCCCTGTGCATATGTCTGATATAAATGGAATTCTTGGCCAACTGCTCTGCAGGATCTGCGTAAGGTTATTTGTATCTAATTCAATTAAACTGTTGTTCAGTTTACTGCCAATTATGCTAAATCATTCAGCCAGAAGCCAGGTTAAACTATTCTAAGTTGGTAGTACCCCAAATTATGTAACCCAGAATTTGCTCCCGTTAGAAAGTGATGATCTGTATTGACTTGAATTACAAAGTGTGCTGACCTTAGGTGCACATTCATTGAGATATATTTGAGAGGAGAAATTGACAGGGCTTTCATTATCTATTTATTACTAAAACTCTCATCTTGTATATTTGTGTGTTTGGGGGTTTGTGGATATAATTGTTTCCGAAATACAGCCAAAACGGTACATGATAGCGCAACAATTTTAGGCCCACCTTACTCATCATTGTCCTGGGGTTCAAATGGTTGTTATATTTTTAAAGTTATTCATTTTGTAAACTTTAAAAATCACATTTTAAACTTTAATAAATCCCTTTTCACTTTCCCTGCCCGTCAGCCGCGCCTGCCTCCGTTTTCGATGGGAGAAGGTCCGCGCTTGTGCAGTTGGGAGCACGGAGGGGGCGGGGCACGCCCGAGTGACAGGAGTGTCGGCCTTTCAGAGGGGGCGAGGAGGGCTCTCCTGCTGCTGGCCACCCAGGGCCGGGGTGAGTGGTTCCCTCTCCCCTTTCCTCTCCCGCCTAGCCCGCCACCGGCCCGGGGGAGTTTTAAGGGGGGTTGAGGGTAGATTGGGTGGGTGAGTGGGTGAGGGGGGGGGGAAAGAGAGGAACCGTGGGGCGGGAATGGCAATCAGGAGAGGTTTGGACCCAATGCGCTGTTGGGCGCCCGGAGGGGGGTGGGACACACCTGAGTGATGGGAGTGGCGGCCATTCAGCGGGGGGGGGGGGATGAGGAGATGTGCTGCCCGCCGGGAGGTGTAGTCCACGCTCCCGCCCGGCCCCAGTGCCCCGGACCATCACCGGACTACAACCCCCAGCGGGGATAATAATAATAATAATAATAATAATAATAATAATAATAATAATAATAATAATAATAATAATAATAATAATAATAATAATAATAATAATAATAATAATAATAATAATAATAATAATAATAATACTTAAAATATAATAATACTGAAAATATATAATAATACTTAAAATATAATAATACTTAAAATATAATAATGTAAGAATATAAAATGTTATATTGTATATAGAAACATAGAAACATAGAAAATAGGTGCAGGAGTAGGCCATTCAGCCCTTCGAGCCTGCACCGCCATTCAATATGATAATGGCTGATCATCCAACTCAGTATCCCGTACCTGCCTTCTCTCCATACCCCCTGATCCCTTTAGCCACAAGGGCCACATCTAACTCCCTCTTAAATATAGCCAATGAACTGGCCTCGACTACCTTCTGTGGCAGAGAATTCCACAGATTCATCACTCTCTGTGTGAAAAAAAACTTTCTCATCTCGGTCCTAAAAGACTTCCCCCTTATCCTTAAACTGTGACCCCTTGTTCTGGACTTCCCCAACATCTGGAACAATCTTCCTGCATCTAGCCTGTCCAACCCCTTAAGAATTTTGTAAGTTTCTATAAGATCCCCCCTCAATCTTCTAAATTCCAGCGAGTAAAAGCCGAGTCTATCCAGTCTTTCTTCATATGAAAGTCCTGCCATCCCAGGAATCAATCTGGTGAACCTTCTCTGTACTCCCTCTATGGCAAGAATGTCTTTCCTCAGATTAGGAGACCAAACTGTACACAATACTCCAGGTGCGGTCTCACCAAGGCCCTGTACAATTGCAGCAGAACCTCCCTGCTCCTATACACAAATCCCCTCGCTATGAATGCCAACATACCATTCACTTTCTTCACTGCCTGCTGCACCTGCATGCCTACTTTCAATGACTGGTGTACCACGACACCCAGGTCTCGTTGCATCTCCCCTTCTCCTAATCGGCCACCATTCAGGTAATAGTCTGCTTTCCTGTTCTTGCCACCAAAGTGGATAACCTCACATTTATCCACATTATACTGGGTCTGCCATGCATTTGCCCACTCACCTAACCTATCCAAGTCATGTTGCAGCCTCCTAGCATCCTCCTCACAGCTAACACTGCCCCCCAGCTTCATGTCATCCGCAAACTTGGAGATGTTGCATTCAATTCCCTCGTCCAAATCATTAATATATATCTATTAATATATATTAATCTCTTGCAGGGGAGGGGGATGTGGGGGCATCTGACTGATGCCCGGGTTGTGGGGGGATGGAGTGGGTGAATGGGTGAGTGGTGAGGGGGAGGGGAAGGAGGGAGGGGAAGGGGGGGGGGAGTGGGGGAGGGGAGGGTGCTAGACCAATGCAGGAGAGCTTTGGACCCAATGGGTCCACCCTTTTCTGGTACTAAATGGAAGTAGGAAATGCTGGAGATATAAGAGACTGCAGGTGCTGGAATCTGGAGCAACAAACAATCTGCTGGACCTTTCCCGACCTGAAACTTAGACTGTTCATTTCCCTCCACAGATGCTGCTCTACCCACTGAGTTTCTGCAGCAAATTGTTTATTGCTCTGGAAAATGCTGGAGATGTGCAATAGGTTAAGTAGAAGCTGTACAGGGAGAAACAGTTAATATTTGAGGTTGATGACCTTATATCAGGATTGGAAAAGTTTTAAGTCACAGAGAGGCAGAGTATCAGAGATCCTGGTTTGATCCTGAACTGGGTGCTGCTTCTGTGGAGTTTTCACATTCTCCCTGTGATCGTGTGGCTTTTTCCCGGGTGCTCCGGTTTCCTCCCACATCCCAAAGACATGCGGGTCTGGAGGTTTATTGGCCTCTATAAATTGCCCCTAGTTTGTAGGGAGTGGCTGTAAGAGTGGGATAACATAGAACTAGTGCTAATGGGTGATCAATGGTTGGTGTGGACTTGCTGGGCAAAAGGGCCGTTTTCCATGGTAGATCTTTGAATTAATCAATGGGCAGTAGGGTGGCACAGCTGAAGAGTTGCTGCCTTACAGCACCAGAGACCTGACTACGGGTGCTGTCTCGATGGAGTTTGGACGTTCTCCTCGTGACTGCATGGGTTTTCTCCGAGATCTGCGGTTTTCTCCCACACTCCAAAGATGTAAAGGTTTATAGTTTAATTGGTTTGGTATAAATTTAAATTGTTCCTAGTGTGTGTAGGATAGTACATAGTGTGCGGGGATCACTGATCGGTGTGGACTCGGTGGGCCGAAGGACCTGTTTCCGCACTGTTTCTCTGAAATAAACGAAACATTTGCTGGGAGTAGCAATTAGAAGGGAGTAGAGATGGGAGGAGTTGGAGAGAACAATTGAAATGTCAATGATCAAGTAGAGATCCAGGTTGTCCCAGTGACATACAGTTAATGCTGCCAGGAAAATCTAAGAGAGGGTGATGACTACTTCTTAATCATGGTTCTATCACATACAATACGGTGGAGGCTCAATTGTGAACACTGAAGGTAATAGACTAAGTTATAAGCGGTGGTTTTAAATTGCTTCTTCAAATGCAAGAACTCTTTACTTCCCTGGATAGCAGAAAGGAAAAGGATCAAATGAAATGGAAATGCAAATAGAAGGTGATGATTGAAAGTAAAAACAGGAAAAAAAAGTGCCTGAACAGTGAGATGCAGATCACAGCAGATGCTAAAAATTAAAAATAGAGAATGTTGGAAGTAGTCAGCAGTTTGGGTAGCCTCAATGTGTCGAGAAACCCCTCTGCATCTTGTACGGTCTATGGGGCCCTTGTTTCTTCCTTGAACAAAAGCCCAACCAATTACATTTTACGACACTCAATTCCTAAGCAGTGATTATTTATAGAAGCAACTATACAAGATGCTAAATCTGTTTTTTTTAAATCTATCCCTTTCTTCTGCCGAGGGAAATAAACAGTCCTTCCAGTTAAAAAAGCAATTTAAAAGCATAGAGTCATAGTTATACAGTGTGGAAACAGGCCCTTTAGCCCAAATTTCCCACACTGTCAACTACATCCTCTGGCAGATAATTCCATTTACCTACCACCCTTTGTGAAATATAGTTGCCCCTCAGGTTCCTATTAAATCTTTTCCCCCTCACCTTAGACCTATGTGTTCTGGTTACTGATTTCCCTACACTGGTTAAAATGTGCAGTGCATTTACCCTATGCATTTTCTCATGATCTTCTGCACCTCTATAAGAACACACCTCATCATCCTGTACTCCAAGGAATAAAATCCTTGCCTGCTCAATCTCTCCCTATAGCTCAGGAACTCGTCTTGGCAACATCTTTGTAAATCATCTCTGCACCCTTTCCAACTTAACAACATCTTTCCTATTACAGGGTGACCAAAATTGAACCCTACTCTTAATGTGGCTTCGTCAATGTCTTGTACAACTATATCATGACCTCCCAACATCAATACTCAATACACTGACTGATGGGCCAATGTGCCGAAAACCTTCTTGACCACCCTTTGTACCTGTGACACTATTTTCAAGGAACTGTGCACCTGTACTTCTAGATCCCTCTGCTCTACAACACTACCCAGAGCCCTGCTATTCATTGTGCAGCTCCTGCCATGTTTTGAGTTCCCAAAATGCAACACTTCTCACTTCTCTGTATTAAACTACATCAATCTTTTCTCAGCCCACCTGCCCAACCAATCAAGATCCTGCTGCAATTTTTGACAGTCACCTTTGTTATCTATAATACTACCCACTTGAGTATGATCTGCAAACTTGCTAATCATGCCATGTACGTTCTCATCCAAATAATTGACAAAGTTAACAAACAGCTATGTCCAAACACCGAACACTGAGGCACATCAGTAGTCTGAAAAAAAACCTTCCACCATCACCCTCTGCTTCCTTCCATGAAGCCAATTTTCTATCCAGTCGGCTAGTTCTCCTTGGATCCCATGTGATCTAGGCAGTAACGTTTAAGAGGCTTTTAGAGAACACGGAATCATGTGCAGGCAGATGAGATCAGTTGAATTTGGCATCATATTTGGCACAAATATTGTTGGCTCAAAGGTGACTTTGTGGGCTTTTTCTGAGCCAAATGTGCTTATATCGTTCTATGTTCTATATTAACATCCTCGCAAATCTTCTCTGCACTCTTTCCAGCTTAATATCATCCTTCCTACAGCAGGGTGACCAATACTGGACACAGTTCTCCAAATGCAGCCTCATCAATATCTTGTACAAAGTCTCCTCTTTTCAAATTTCAAGCAATCTCTATCTTCTGTATCCCACAGTCACAGCATTGATTTGTTTTCCTTGCCATTCAGCTCCACTTATTTAAACTCCTTTAGATAGATCAGCTGTCATGAAGAAACCATCACCCTATCTGATATGGCATCAAATGTACACGTGTACCCTGGACATACCTGCTCTCCATCCTAGAATGTATAACATTATCTCCACCCACCCGACCCAGCCCCACACCAAACAGTAACAATACATGTATGTTTTCTCATTCTTCCAATTTTCCAGAGACCTAAAATGTTAATTGTGTTTCTCTCCTTATAGATGCTGCCTGACCTGTTGAACATTTCAGCATTTCTTGTCTAAATTTGGTTTTCTAGCATTTGCATCTTTTAGGTTTTCTCTATATAAATGTAATTCAATCATTTCAACTCCCTTGATAGAGAGTTCAATGAAATATGCCCTCAAGTAAAATAGTGGAATGTAAATAACTTTCTTAGTTTTTCCAGTCTTTTTAAAAATTTTGAATGGTCTTATTCCATCCTTACTAATACTTCATTCCAATTTGTAAGGGTATTTCCCCACCCTCAACCCTTCATCCTCCTTTCTCCCAAGGGGTGATTTACAGTTAATCTACCAGTAAATGTTCAATAGGTGGAAAGAAACTGAAATGCTGATGGGAAAAATGTGTGATCTCAGGAGCATGCAAACTCCACACAGACAGTATCCAAGCTCAGGATTGAATCCAGGTCACTCATATTGTGTGTCAACAGTTCCTATTGGCTGTCCCACTGTGCTGCCCCAATTTACAAGAATGACTACCTCTAAATTAGCACATCATTTCAGAGCAAATGTTTTAATAACCAGCTTATGCATGTATAGAGACAAACAAATGTCACAGGTCAGATTGGTAAATCAATTAAAACAGAGTTTTCCTCGTGCTTTTCTTTCACTCTGAGCACTTGAGGAGTGGTCAAGATGTCACTGCTGTCTTGTCATACACTGGTCACACTTTAGAGAAACTCTACTTTGGAGATAGAGCGCAGAAACACTGACCAGCGATCACATCGTACACTAACCTATACACACTGTGGAACATTTTACAACTTACCAAAGCCAATTAACCTCTAAACGTACGTCTTTGGAGTGTGGGAGGAAACCGGAGCATTTGGAGGAAACCCACATGGTCACAGGGCGAAGGTACAAACTCTATACAAACAGCAACCGTAGTCAGGATTGAACCTGGGTCTCTGGTGCTGTAAGGCAGCAACTCTATTGTTGTGCCACTGTGCTGCCACCTTTACATTGTTTTATGAATGAAAGACACTAAGAGCTAGAGTAACTTCAGTGCCTGTGAAATCTCTGTAATCTTTGTAACAAAAGTAATATTGATTGTAGAAATTAGTTCTGGTGTTTCTGACAGACTGATGGAAAACTGAAAGATAACAACAGAATGAAAAGTAGAAATAGCAATCACTCCCATGGCTTCTAATACTGCCGGTCATACTTGGCATATAACAATTCATATCCTCTCTGTATTAACATCCTGGGCTTACAACCTTTGTTTATTCATTTATCCTGAATGTCTTCTGGCATTAGATATCAAACAAATCAATAAATCCAAACAATGTTGCCCAGTGATGAGAACTGCTTTCCTGCAATGGAAAGTGGAGTTGTATCAGAGTGAATGCCTTCCCATGGGAGACCAGGGTAATTGATTAGGATTCCCCTCAGCCTCCTACAAGATAGATATGTGTGAAGCTTGCGGTTGCTGAGGAGTAACTGCAATGGGCATAAATTCTCTCTAGATGGAGGAATCAGAGCAACTTACCGAATAGAGAAAGGCCTGGATAGTGTGAATGCAGAGAGGATGTTTCCACTAGAGGGAGAGTCTAGGATCAGAGGCCACATCTCCAGAATTAAACGGTCGTTGCTTTAGAAAGGAGGTGAGGAGGAATTTCTTTAGTCAGAGGATGGTGAATCTGTGGAATTCATTGCTACAGATGGCTGTGGATGCCAAATGAATATGTTTAAGGCAGAGATTAACAGATTCTTGATTAGTCAGGGCGTCAGGGGTTATGAGGAGAAGGCAGAAGAATGGGGTTGAGGGGGAAAGATAGGTCAGCCATGATTGAATGGCAGAGTAGACTTGATGGGCCGAATGACCTAATTCTGCTCCTGGAACTTATGAAGTTGGATTCAGAACGTGCTTCCTTTTGGTGTTATGATCTAATGTCAGATCAATAAAGGCAGCTCCTTTTAATCTACGTAGAGCATGCATCCACATTAGAACTAAGACTGAGGACATGACCGAATTCGACTTTCTGTGCCTACTTGAATCCTTGGCAGACCTATTAATAGGCGTCTGGTGTGCCCAGAGGAGAATATTTGAGAACCTTAATTTTTTTTCTATGATGTTCTCCAACTGGTGATTTTTTTTGTGGTTACCAGGCTTTCTTATGATAATGACCCATCATCTCCCTTCAGATCTTGGGCATCTGGACTGCATTAATTTGCTTGTGAAGTTCTGATAACATGCATTTGTGCCTACATTTTGCAGGATTATAGGAAAGATCCCATGTTTAGTGAACCTGATATCTCACAGAGGCCAATATAAATTGTTACAAGAGAATTTCTAATCGCAATCCACTTATGAAATGTTTGCAGTGAGCTCTTTGAGTTGAATAAAACCCAAGGAATACTGAAGAAATTGGTATCATTAGTGAATTGTGCCACCAAAGTGGTTACTCCAGAACTTTGGTTCCAGCATCTGCAGTTCCTTATGGCATTCATCTGAAAGAAATCATTTTTCATAGATTCACAGGTTTCAATTTTCTCAAGAAAGAATGATCATTGTTCAATCAAATCCAAACAAGACAAACAAAGATACACCCTTATTTATAAATGTAAAATCAATTAATCCACAGATTGTACAAGTGCAAAAATCATTCATCCCACACTTCACATCCAAATGAATGAAGTGAAACTTCATTGTAAATTTGTAACTTTTTCGTTTTAGTCTAGTTCAGAGATACAGCGCGGAAACAGGCCCCTCTACCTACCGGGTCCGCACCGACCAGCAATCCCCTCACGTTAACACCATCCTACACCCACTCGGGATAATTTTTACATTTACCAAGCCAATTAACCTACAAACATGTACGTCTTTGGAGTGTGGGAGGAAACCGAGGATCTCGGAGAAAACCCATGCAGGTCACGGGGAGAATGTACAAACTCCTTGCAGACAGAACCCATAGTCGGGATCGAGCCCGGGTGTCCGGCGCTTCATTCGCTGTAAGGCAGCATCTCTACCGCTGCGCCACCGTGACCGCCCTTTAATTTTTTTTTAATGCTGCTCTGCTCCTTATGAAACCCTGAGCCAGAATAATAATAATAATATAATAATAATATATTCCTTTATTTGTCCCACACCAGGGAAATTTACAGTGTTACAGCAGCAAAGTGGATAGCAAGAGATCATTCATTATAAATAAAAGTAAAGACAAGGATAAATTGTCATCAGTTTACTGTGTATTCCTTAACTGTTACTGTTGATTCATCTGCTGGGAGCAGTGCTGGTTGTGCAGTCTCACAGCAGCGGGAAGGAAGGACCTCCTATATCTCTCCTTCACACACTTGGGGTGAAGGAGTCTGTCACTGAAGGAGCTACTCAGTGCAGTGATAGTGTCCTGCATGGGGTGGGAGTCGTTGTCTAGCAGCGATGTTAGTTTTGCCATCATCCTCCTCTCTCCCACCACCTGCACTGAGTCGAGGGGGCAACCCAGGATAGAGCTGGCTTTCCTGACTAGCTTGTCGAGTCTCTTCCCCTCCGCTGCTGAGATGCTGCTGCTCCAGCAGACCACTCCATAGAAAATGGCTGGTGCAACCATCGTGTTGTAGAAGGTCCTTAGGAGTGCCCCCTGCACTCTAAAGGATCTGAGCCTCCTCAGCAGATAAAGTCTGCTCTGGCCCTTTTTGTATAGCGCATTGGTGTTTTCGATGTAGAATCTGTAGAATCAGGTCATCTACAAATATTTTAGCAGCAGGTTTCCCACGAATGTTTGGTGTGCTAAACGGATGAGAGGCGGCACATGTCTGCCCCCACCCCAGGCCAGTAGCAATCGGCACTTCACGCCGACCCCGGCTGCTGACCGGTTATCCCAGGCTAACCTGTGAGTCGCTGCGCTAGGGATCGTTACATTCAGGCGGGATTCTGACTTAGAGGCATTCAGTCATAATCCCGCGGATGGTATTCGCAACATTGGCTCCTCAGCCAAGCACATACACCAAGTGTCTGAACCTGTGGTTCCTCTCGTACTGAGCAGGATTACTATTGCAACAACACATGTTGTGAATTATAAGTAGTTGAACGATTATGAGATGTTATGAGTGTGGGAAGGTGATTGTAAATATAGTCAAAATAATTTATATAGAGAGCTATGTTTGGAGATATGAAAGATGAAGACTTCGTGGAAGAGTGGGTGGATAGCTGGGGTCCAGAATTAGATCTCCATGAATAACATTGCTACTGCTATGGCTCATACTGGAAAGCAGGGAGAATATCTCAGAGAGATACTTAGAGTGGACATTACTCTAAGAAGTGGGCAGTGAATAGTAACAATTTTAAATGAGACATTTGGGGGCTGGAACAGTGTAAGGAGTTTGATAGGGAAAAAGTGCCATGGAAATGGGATGAGAGATACAATTATAATTTGTTAATTGATTTGTGCTATCAAGCAGGGAGGGTCTATAATGGGCAAGATGACCATGCATTAACTAACTTTTAGTCAAACATCTGTGAGGCATGCAAATACTCAAATAAGATGATTAATGTATCTTGGTTTTAATTGCCTGCTTTAGGCACACATCAGAGGTTAAACTGGTGGTCTTTGCAGAGACAGAATTGAAGGAACCTGCCAAAGTTATGCACAATTTTGCTTTAAAATTCAACTCATTCTGATAATGGGGATAAGTAGACATAATTCTATATTGTATAAAACAAGGGATGAACAATTGAGGAGTCAAGTTTTGTACTCCTCATTATATTACAATATACTGTAAGATCTGAAATGTTAAACATAGCATTTCGTCAGTTTCACTGCAATGTACCTAGTTTTCATATCCAGATAATTATACAAATATTTAAACACTTTTTTTTACATGTTTCTGTGTTTGAAATATATGGTAAAAATCAGATTCAAGTTTTAATGTGTTTAAAGTTCGAGCCAGCACAGTTGTGCAACAGTAGAGCTTCTGCCACTCAGCGCCAGTGACCCGGGTTCAATCCTGACTATAGGTGCTGTCTGTGCGGAGTTTACACTTATACCCTGTGACCGTTTGGTTTTCTCTGAGTGATCCAGTTTCCTCTCACATTCCAAAGACATTCAGGTTTGGAGATTAATTGGCTTCTGTAAATTACCCCCAAGTGTGTTGAACTATCTTTAATCAGAATTTACTGGACATTATCTTGCACTAAGCGTTATTCCCTTTATCATGTATCTGTACACTGTGGAAGGCTCGATTGCAATCATGTATAGTCTTTCCACTGACTGGTTAGCATGCAATAAAAGCTGTTCACTATACTTTGGTACATGTGAGAACAAACCAAACTAAAATAACACTAAAGATTGGGATAACATTGAACTGGTGAACTCAGTGGATGGATGGGCCTCTTTCCATGCTGTGCCTCGAAACTAAGCTCACTAAACTAAGCAAAACCACATGAATCTAAACCTAACTAAACTAAACTAAACTTAATTTAAACATGATAAGTGATATGCTCTTAAATGTTTACTTTCATGTATAAAATATTTCACAAGCATTACTGGTTTCTGCTTAAAGTATTTTTTAAAGTAATTGTTTTGACAACTTAACTCAAGAAAATTATGAAGATTTTAAACCTAATAGACTGACAAATATGTCTCCTTCAAAAAAAGGCATTTAAAATCTCTTCTCTACCTCGCAATACTTCAAAGATTTACAGCAGAAATCACTTAAATGTATTATTTTATCTACAGCAATCAGATGCAGATTTAAGACTCTTAAAACAGCAAGCATTTTGTTTGCAGTGAGATGAATTAGCATATCAGAAAATGACTTCTGTGAGGAAATCATAGTACTATTCAAGAAAAAGAGATCTTAATGCATCAACTAGCTGTGCTGACGTGTGGGAGGCTGGGAGATGGTTTCCTAGGCAACCAAAGGCATCATAAACGGCTCAGTCTCTTTGAAAAGATGAAGTCTAACCAAGAAAACTAGGGCATTGGTCTCACAGGGGAAGACTGACGCAAATGCTTACAGCTGTGAACTGGAGTTCACTTCCATAAGCCTCAGGTTTGTACCAACAGTCTCTATTAAACAGTTTGGTACTGAGACAGAATCATAAATTCAGTGCCTGTGCATCCTTGCATTTCAGCTTGAGAGGAACAGCACAGATATTTCATCATTTTTTGGTGTCAACATATGAAATTATCTAGCGCAGACAAGAGTACTGTTTTTTAGAATGCGTTGCATACCCTTACTTTTAATAAAAACATGTTAATTTCTTAAGCAGATCCAATGTCTAGGAAGGTACAGCATGCTTCATATTTTGTAGACTGTACAAAATGGCAGGAATATATTTATCCAGTGAACACACAATGATTGGCAACCCAGCAGATTCACTTTTGGTGTGCAGAGAGCCGCAGGGGAAGGGCAAGTTATACTATCCTGTATGGATCAGAGTGCTTTTTGTTGATAGGTATGATTTATAAATGTTTTGAAATCAATACTAGCTTAGAGATCCCCATTATAAGATCTTCTTTCACCCTGAAGGTAATGTCGAGTTAAGTGAAATAAAATCCCTAAGAGGAAACCATTCTCTCCCAATACAGTAGTGGTTTGATGACAAAAGATAAAATCAAAAATATATATATTTTACTGCAGGTTTAGATTGGCCACAGTTTTGGTGATTACACCCTAGGAAGGATGTGGAGACTTTGGTGAGTGTGCAGAAGAGGGTGCCAAAAGGCATGTTCCTGTGCTGTACTGTTTTATTTATGTTAAGCAGCATGGCAAGAAATGATTAAGAGACATTAAGTTATAAAGTTTCATAACTTAAATGAATTATTAATATAAGTAGCAAATTGAGAATCCAATTTTATTATTTTTTCCTAAATAACTTTTGACTCTGATGTACAAACGTAATTTCAATGCATTTGTAATTTCAATCTTGAAAGATCCTTCAACCCATTCTCATAGGTTACAGAACCTATTACAGGACAGGTTGTGTGAGTGGGCGGATACATGGCAGATGCAGTTTAATGTAGATAAGTGTGAGGTTATTCACTTTGGAAGTAAGAATAGAAAGGCAGATTATTATCTGAATGGTGTCAAGTTAGGAAGAGGGGATGTTCAACGAGATCTGGGTGTCCTAGTGCATCAGTCACTGAAAGGAAGCATGCAGGTACAGCAGGCAGTGAAGAAAGCCAATGGAATGTTGGCCTTCATAACAAGAGGAGTTGAGTATAGGAGCAAAGAGGTCCTTCTACAGTTGTACCGGGCCCTGGTGAGACCGCACCTGGAGTACTGTGTGCAGTTTTGGTCTCCAAATTTGAGGAAGGATATTCTTGCTATTGAGGGCGTGCAGCGTAGGTTCACTAGGTTAATTCCCGGAATGGCGGAGTGAGGGGGTATGGGGAGAAGGCAGGAACGGGGTACTGATTGAGAGTGATCAGCCATGATCGCATTGAATGGCGGTGCTGGCTCGAAGGGCCGAATGGCCTACTCCTGCACCTATTGTCTATTGTCTATTGTCTATAGAACCTGTTGATTCAAGGCCGTGCTCCGAACAGGATCCCAGTTAGCATTTAGGAACTAAAAAAAGTTTGAAATACATTGTATAGTAAGTGAGGATGACATTGAAAGAGTCTTTAAGGGTTTGTAGGTTAATTGGTCATTGTACATTATCCCTCGTGTGGATGAGAAAGCAGGATAACATAGAAATAGTGTGAACGGATGATGGATCAATCATCAGCCAAGTGTTAGTCATGCTGTGGTGGTTAGTTTAAAGAAGCATGCTTGAAAATCATCAGAAACCCTTGTGAACTGGCAAAGTTAATTGAAAGCAGGTTGTGTGCTTTTGGAGAGTTTGTCCTGGGCAGAATTAAGTTCCCTTGAGCTTAGATATTGAAAAGGAAGGAAAATTAGAGAGTGAAATGATGAAAGGAGCAGTGAGAATAATATGGAGGATCTCAACAGGCTCCAGGGCCTTGAGGGATTTTGGACATCAGTATTCAAAATGTTGCACTGAATTATGGCGCACCAGGACATCCTATACCAATGGCCTATGGTATCTTCACCCCTGATTCTCATCAGACTTGTGCTCTTAACCTTCAATTCTGGAAACAGTATTTTTCTCATTGATGTGCATGAAATTTGATTTCCCTCCATAGTCTCAGCATTCGTTTATGCTCATTGAAATCTTGCAAAAAAAAGTTTATTCCCACATTTGCACACTACTGAGCCTGGAAAAAGATGGAAGCCAGTTCAAAAGGACTAAAAGGAATTAAAATAAAAGAGCAGATTTAATATTTCAACCGCAGAGGGCCCAGGTGTCCTTCCAAGTTCAGTACTGCTTCAATTTTAGGTATTGCATAACAAAGCAAATACTTTGATTTTGCAGGGATTACAGGGCAGATACACAAGAATGACACTATGGTTTAAAAGAACATCATGAAATTAGTTTCTCCAGATTTGCTTTGGGATCCTGTGAATTGAGAAGAATGAATTAATCTTATCAAGGTAGCTTGTTGCCACTTCCTTAATAATATAATAATTTCCCCTGCAACTGATGTCAAGCCAACTGATTTGTAGTCCACTGTTTTCTTCCTCCCTCCTTTATTAAATAATGAGATTACTTACACTGCCTTTTGACCTTTGGGAATCTTTTTGGAATCTCTGGAATTTTACAAAATATCAAAGTTTCAAGGTCAGTTTATTGTCATATTTACCAGTTAAGGTACAGTGAAATTTGAGCTACCATACAGCCATATTAGTTGAGTCGGAAAATAACTGCTGGTACAAATCGAAGGTATTTATTCACAAAATGCTGGAGTGACTCAGCAGGTCAGGCAGCATCTCAGGAGAGAAGGAATGGGTGACGTTTCGGGTCAAGACCTTTCTTCAGACTGATATCAGGGGAGGGGGTGGGACAAAGTTAGGATGTAGTTGGAGACAGGAAGACAGTGGGAGAACTGGGAAGGGGGAGGGGAAAGAGAGGGACAGAGGAACTATCTGAAGTTAGAGAAATCAATGTTCATACCGCTGGGGTGTTAGCTGCCCAAGCGAAATATGAGATGCTGTTCCTCCAATTTGCGGTGGGCCTCATTATGACAATGGAGGAGGCCCATGACAGAAAAGTCAGACTGCGAGTGGGAGTGGAAGTTGAAGTTCTGAGCCACCGGGAGATCAGGTTGGTTAAGACGGACTGAGTGATGGTGTTGAGCGAAACGATCGCCGAGCCTGCATTTGGTCTCGCCGATGTAGACATCTGGAACAGTGAATACAATAGATAAGGTTGGAGGAGGTGCAGGTGAATCTCTGCCTCACCTGGAAAGACTGTTTGGATCCCTGGATGGAGGCGAGGGGGGAGGTAAACGGACAGGTGTTGCATCTCGTGGGTTTGCTCCTGACCTCGTGTTCTGTCTGCACGGAGTTTGTATGTTCTCCCTGTTACCACATGAGTTTTCTCTGGGTGCTCCAGTTTCCTCCCACACTCCAAAGATGTGCAGGTTTGTAGGTTAATTTGACTTCGGTAAAATTGTAAAAATTATCGCTAGTGTGTGTAGGATAGTGTTATCACTGGTGTTCGCTGGTTGGCACAGACTCTTGGGCCGAAGCTCCTGTTTCCACGCTGTACCTCAAGTCTAAAGTAAATTAAGTCTAATATAATCTCGAATGATTGCCATGATGTTCATCTTAATCAGGAAAGCAACTCCCCCTCCTGTTTTACACACCTCAATCTTGCCTGAAGCATCTGTACCCCAGAACATTAAGGTGCCTGTTATGTCTCTCCCTTCGCCAGGTTTCCATAACAGCTATAACTTCCCAGTTGCACAGTCAAAGCCCCAAGAAACCAGAACAAAACTAGCAAGTATGGAGGAATACCAACCACATCCACAAGAGGATATACTGTAAATTTTCTTGTCTTTTAAATTATTTGCAAACAATATGTCCATCACCTGTCAATTGCTTGAGTGCGTGGAAATGCATGAGTGCATGCACGTTCAATTGAACAGCGATCCTGTCATTTGTCTTATTCAATCAAAGTCAAGAGACGCTTCTTCACTCTCAGAACATCACTTGGCAATTTGGAAAAAAATAACACATTTCAAAACCTTCATGGTGCAAAAGAAAGATTCCATAATATGGAAACGTGCAATTGTAAGAAGGCTCACTGCACTTTAATTACTGTAAATGCGGAGGAACCTTGTGAGTATTATTATTGTTGATTTCAGAAACAGTTTAGAAAGCAGTTAATAACAGTGAGCAAAAACTGTTCTTATCCAGAGTGTACAGTCAAAGATATATATTTTGTTAATTCGTGTTCTTCCCACTCAGTCTTCATGAACATGTTGATAATTCTTCCAGGGAAATATTATTTCTTCTGAGTGATCTTGAAAGTATCTAATCATTTTCATGATGCTATTTTATAATCACCCCCACAGACTGCCTCCCAAGGGAAAGGGGTTTAAAGTGGCAGAGATTACTAACAGTGTATTTGTTTGCAACATTTGCGCGACACTTAGCAGGAGCCCCTTTGATCCATTCCCTTTAGTGTTCATTCATGACTTTCCAAATTTATCAGATTAGTATTTTGTAATGGGAGAAAAGTCTTGCAATGTAGGATAGGACTACATTATGCACCTTGTGTAGATTAAGGATTCGAGCAGAATGCTTGGCTACATGTATTGATTTAAATAGTCCTCATCTATATTTGTTTATTGATTTCAGATGAATCCAGCTTTACAAGGAACTAATCTCCATATTGTTAAAAAATAAAGAATGCATTACATTTTTAAATTGACATTTGGTGGAATAATTTATCCACAGATCCAGGTGTGTGAATATTTGTGCATTCATATATTTTGGCAAGAATGCCATACGAAGCCCATTATCAGTGCACTGCAATAATGTCTTTGTTTCAATAAAGATCGCCATTTATTACACATGTTCATTGAAAAATTGCAGCATAAATTCTGTTACTGCCCATGGATATACATTGTACAAGACGTCCAAATTGTTGGAAAAATAAACCAGGCTAAAGCACATCTGAAAATTCAGCAATCAATTCAAATAACAAGTCGATGTTATTTAATTCATTTGCAAGTTCCCAACACTGCCTGGACTGGGAACGATACGCTGTGATACACTCCAAAGACGTACAGGTATGTAGGTTAATTGGCTGGGCAAATGTTTAAAAAAAAGTCCCTAGTGTGTGTAGGATAGTGTTAATGTGCGGGGATCGTTGGGCGGCGCGGACCCGGTGGGCCGAAGGGCCCGTTTCCGCGCTGTATCTCTAAATAAAAATAAATAAATAAGCATCATGCTTTCAGTATTCTCCTCAGATTTCCTGGAAGTAATGCAACAGGTATTCCACACCCCTCCAAATGTTCAATTAATTAAGGTTTCTTTGTGGATTTATAGTTTAGTTTATTGTCACATGTAATTAGATACAGTGGAAAGCATTTTTGTTGCATGCTATCCAGTCAGCAGAAAGACCATATACATGATTACAATCAAGCCATCCACAGTGAACAGATACAGGATAAATGAATAACATTTAGAGCAAGATAAAGTCCAATTAAAGATAGTCCAAGGACCTCCAATGAGGTGGATGGTAGCATTGTATCTCTTGCCTGATGGGAGAGGGGAGAAGAGGGAGAGTCTAGGATGAGACTCATTTGATTATGCTGGTAGCCTTGCCGAGGCAGCATGGTGCAGATGGAGTCAATGGAAGGGAGGTTGATGTGTGTGATTGTCTGGGCAGCATCCACAAATCTCTGCAATTTTATTCCACCGGGTGGCGCCGTACATGGCAGCCTCGCCAACAGCCTGTGTCGTCTTTTTGCTCTTTTGCTGTTTTGGTCTGTGATTGATAAATACATCTTGATGCTCCTGAACACATCATCAGTGATGTAACCTGGGGTCATTGGGTGTTTCAGGTCTTTCAACATCAGACACCCTCGCCCAGGTGACCCAGCCGTGGTTGATCAGACCACGACTTGTGTTCAGGTGGCATTCGCTTATCCCCATGGACCTCCTCGCCTGATCCAGAGCCATCTCAAGGCTTTCTCCGCTGCCTCTGTGTTCTTGATGGCTCTTCTCCTCTCCATTCCAGTGATGCTCAGTGCACTAAAGGCCTTGTAGAGCGATTGCCCTGCAAAACCTCTACAGCTAACCTCGATGGCATACACCTTGCCTTCCAGCCCTGCTTACGGCAGTCTATGACCAGCTCTTCGTACTTGGTCTTCTTCCTCTCGTGGATCTCCTCCAGATGGTCCTCCCACGGCACTGTCAGTTCCAACAAGACGATGTTTTGGGTCGCCTCTGAGACCAGAAGGATATCTGGCCTCAGGGTGGCCATGGCGATGTGCCGTGGGAACTTCAGCTGTTGCACCAGGTCTACAGAAAGCTGCCAGTCCTGCGCAGTCACCAGGATTCCTGACGGATTCTCGGCTGCTGTGGTTCTTGGCAGCTGCACTCCAACCTTCATGAAGGTGATCATCTGGGTGGTGGGGCGTGCTCGTCTGCAGCTGCTGATTCCCATGCTGATGGCTGCTGCAATGGGGTTCAGAAACTGGTTGTGACGCCAGGTGTACTGGCCCTGCCCAAGAGCCTTTGGGCAGCAGCTCAGGATGTGTTCCAACGTCCCCTTGCCTGAGCATTGCGGACAATCCGGAGAAGAGGGACGATGGGCTGGGCAGGACATCGTACACTGCCTGGACTGGAAACTTGATACGCTGTGGTTCAGTCTTCCAGAGCTCAATCCATGTGACCTTTTGGTCCATGGCCTGCTCCCACCATGTCCAGGCCACCTGCTGCCTCAAGTTAACCACTCTGCTAGACCTCTCCTCCTCCACGGCTGCCCTCACTTCCTCCTGGACCAGCCTGCGCCTCTCTTCCCCTTGGCCTTGTCAAACTGGGGAGTTGGGAAGGTTCCCAAACCAGCTCTTCCCTGAGTCACTGCTCCCACCAGAACTCTGTGGCGCATCCGAGACTCCGCTTGCATGTTTTTAGTGTACTTTTAGTTTTTGTATTATGTGGGGATTATGTGGTTGGGGGAAATATTTTTTATTTCTTTCCTCGATGGATATGTGACTTTTTCATCTTATCTCCGTCTGCACCTCTGCTTTAATATTGTGGAGCTGACGGTCCCTTTGTTAGGGATCGACTGTGGGAGCTCCAACCACAGGAGCTTCGATCGCCCCGAAACAGGCCCTTCAGACCATCGATCACCCGTTCACACTAGTTCTATGTTATCCCGCTTTCTTATTCACTCCCTGCACACTAAAGACCATTTATAGATGCCAATTAACCTACCAAACCACCCAACCTTGGGATGTGGGAGCAAACCAGAGAACCCAAAAGAAACCCACATGGTCACAGGGAGAACATGCAAACTCCACACAGACCACTCCCAAAGGGAAGATTCAACCCGGGTGTCCGGCTCTGAGAAGCATCAATTCCACCAGCTGTGCTGCAGTGCCACCTTATGTAAATAAAAACCGCAACGTGCTTTAGGTCTTCCACCATTACTCATGACTGAAACATTTGATTGACTTTATCTTTCTTAAACAGCTGCAAGTTTTATTTCGAATAACTGAGCTTGGTTAGTGAGTTGTAGGTGGTAGTGAATTCTTACAGCATGCATTATAACATCTTTCAGGATTGTAATGATTGTTATTTACTAAATCCTTTAAAAACAATGAGATTTGGCATATTTTAGCATGGGAGCAAATCCAAATGGTTCAAACCAAGAATCACCTACAACATTTCTTCTTGTTGACCTCACTTCATTTTTGTTAAATTTAACATGCAGAGAAACATAGATTTGTAATGTCATAGAAGTAGGCCATTCAGTTTGTTCAACCTTTACTGGATCCCACTAAGGCAATCATGTTGATCCCATCCCCACCCAGTTTCCATACGTTCCGAATAAGTATTTTGTTGGTGGAAGCAGACACAATAGTGACATTTAAAGAGGCTTTTAGATAAGTACATTGATATGCAGGAAACAGAGGGATAGGGATCATGTGTAGGCAGAGGAGATTAACTTGACATCATGTTTGACATGGACATTGTGGGCCAATGGACCTTTCCTGTGTTGTAGTGTTTGAAGCTCTATGTTCCTTCCAGTGGCAAAGCAGTTTCATTATTAGAAATTGCGATTTGAGGGTTTCTACAAAGCGAACAAACATACTATTACTGTGTATAATAAAAGACTTGGCTCCTCATCCCCCTTGTATGCAGCTTGAAAAATAACCCATGATATCCTCACCTTAATAGCCTTATCACAGAAAACCTAAAAGGAAGTGTTAACTTGTATGTAATAATTTTCACTTGACAGCTCTCAGGCCCTTGAGCCCAACCTGCCTATTTACTAATAGAAGCAGGCCATTTAGCATAAAGGCTCCATGGTATCACCCAGAAGAACAATCTCTCAGAACTCTATCTTTTTCCAGTACTCCTGCAACGTATTGTCTCTCCGTTTCCCCATCAACTCCCCTTTGCCAATCTACTACATTGGTTTATTGGTTTCTCTATATTATACCAATCAGCAAACTGCAAAATGTGGAGAACACTGTCCTGTCCATCACAGATTCTGACCTCCCCATTACTGAAGGGATTTACAGGAGCCGCTGCTTCAAAAAGGCAGCCAGCATCATCAGAGACACACACCACCCTGACCACACACTCATTTCACCACTGCCGTTGCGAAGAAGGTACAGGAGCATGAAAACTGTAACGTCTAGGTTCAGGAGCAGCCACTTCCCTCCAGCCATCAGGCTATTAAACAATTCCACCTCCAAATAAGCTCTGAACTACATTGACTTGGGGACATTGGTTGCACACTTAAGTTTTTTTCTCATGTATCATATTGTTTGCAGTGGACTATGTTTACATATTATGTTGTGCTGCAGCAAGTAAGAATTTCATTGCTCTATCTGGGACATATGACAATAAAACACTCTTAAGCACATTTGAGCTGCGAGATCAAATAAGAACACCATCACCAATCAGACAGTCTGTTACATAATGTTTACTCTGTGCCCACCCATTACTTTATCTACCCCTTTTCTTTGAAGCGCTTTACCATTGGAAACCTATTGAACTCAGTCACAACAAATTCAGTTGTGGCTGTATGCCTATCTTTCAGAGATTAATTTCTCATCCTTGCCATTTAATGTTTTTATTTTAGATTTAGATTTAGAGGTACAGCGCGGAAACAGGCCCTTCGGCCCACCGAGTCTGCGCCGCCCAGCGATCCCCGCACATTAACACTATCCTACACACACTAGGGACAATTTTTACATTTACCCAGTCAATTAACCTACATACCTGTACGTCTTTGGAGTGTGGGAGGAAACCGAAGATCTCGGAGAAAACCCACGCAGGTCACGGGGAGAACATACAAACGGCGTACAGACAACACCCGTAGTCAGGATCGAACCTGAGTCTCCGGCGCTGCATTCGCTGCAAGGCAGCAACTCTACCGCTGCGCCACTGTGCCGCACCTGATTTCTGATTTCAAAAACCATAGAACATGGAACAGTACTCCGCAAGGGATATCCATATGCCTTCTAAGTTTGGCACTGTTACATCTGCCTCCACCACCAACCCTGGCAGCATGTTCCAGGCACTTACCACTGTCTGTGTAAAAATGTTGCCCAATCAGCAAACTTTAAACATTGCCCTCCTCACATTGATGCTATGCCCTCTGGTATTTGGATTTTTCCCATCCTGGACACAAGGGTCTGACTGTCTATGCCTCAATTTTATACACTTCTATCAGGTCACCCCACAACCTCTGCCAATCCAGAGAAAACAATCTAGGTCTGCCCAACATATTCCCTATATTCACCCCAGGACCTCATCCCTTTTCTTACCCACATCATTTGTGATATTGTGCACAATGACTTCAGGCTGCTCACCCTCCTTCTTGAGAATGTTCTGCTCGGGCAGTACACAGGTTAGAGCTACTGCCTTACAGTGCCAAAGACTCAGGTTCGATCCTGACTAGGGGTGCTTGTCAGTACTGAGTTTGTATGTTCTCCCCATGACCTGCGTGCGTTTTCTCCGAGACCTTCGGTTTCCTCCCACACTACAAAGATATACAGGTTTGTAGGTTAATTAGCTTGGTATAATTGAGAGAAAAGAAAATGTCCCTGGTGTGTGTAGGGCCGTGTTAATGTGCAGGGATCGCTGGTCAGTGCGGTATTATCTCCAAACTGAACTAAATTGATCACAGGCAATCTGGACCATTTCACCAGGGAGACAACTCAACATCCTGGAGTCCCATTTGTCGCCACAGAATCTTGTATCTGTCCCCCTACCTAATGAGACTCCTATCATAATGGCTGTCTGACTTTTCTCTTCCCAGCTGTGGCTCAGAACCAGGCCTGAAACTGCAGACCAGACCACGAGCAATGCTGCTCTCCCCAGGCCAGTCCTCACCCACAACCCTGTCCAAAGGAGCATGCCTGTTGTAGAGGAGAATAGCCCATGGTATTCCTGCACACTCTGCCTATTCCCTTTCCTGGTGGTTCCCCATCTACCTCTTGCCTGTACCTTGGGCACGACCACCTCATTATAACACCTATCGATGACACTCTCACACCCACAGAGAATCCCAAGGTCATCAAGCTGCAGCTCCCTTTCCTGAATGCAGTCCTTAAGGAGCTGCAACTGAACACACTTATTGCAGGTATACTCCCCAGGGCCACCCAAAATTCCCCTGACTTCCAACATCCTGCAGGCAGAGCATTCCATCATCCCATCTGCCATGTCAACAACACCAAAATTTATAAAAAATTACACAGAAAATCAGAGCATTGCTTAACCTGCCATTACCATTTCCATTTCCTCAGCCCTTCTCCCAGAAACCGCCACCTCTGTTCTGCACTTAACCTTGCCACTCCCACAAGGCCACTCCACTAAATATTCCCAGCCTTTTATTGCCTGCTGGGTCTCTTCCATAATCAATCAAGCACCTGCTTCTTTAAATGTCCCCAACTATTCAATAAAAGGAACAGTTCTCTCTCCCTCCTACTGATTTTTGGAAATTGATTTCTCTCTTCTAAAAATGGCTGCTCACCCACTTTCTCCTCGAGTTTTGAAGGTAGGAAAAAATCTCTTACAATTCTGTACCTTCCTTTTCTTCTATTTTGCACTGTGTCTCTTCTTCAGCCAATCGAATGCCTGCTTCTTTAAATATCCCACCTATCCAATCAAACAAAAGCATCTCTCTCTCTCTACTGTCCCACCACATTTTCAAAATTTATTTCTCTCCTCTCAAAATGGCTGCTTGGCCATTAGGATCCAAGGTAAGATTTAATTCAGCCAAATCTAATTTTAAGACTATGCTAAGTCTCTTCTGTATCCTTTTCAATTTAATGCCAAGAGGTACAGAGAGGAATACTCCAAACTGGATGCCCTTGATCTCTGAGTATCTTCATTTTGGTACATAAGCATAATTACGGATAAAAGGCCACCGAACCAATCCCTTCCAACAAGAGAAGCTTAATTGTAAAAAATTATTTTCTAGCTCAGTCAATCCATTCCACGGGCCTGATTCCATAACAAAACCATTGCTGAATTAGATTGTGGCATTCTTCCATATCCTAGATTAATGATTAATGTTGAGAAAACAAAATAATCGTAAACAGTTGCACTGATGCAGAACAGGCAAGTGTCAGACGATCTTGCCATTATTGCTCTCATAACAACAATCCATCGTTCTTTTTTTTTAATCGAAGAAAGATTTGTGTGAAAATAGCAAATGCAATTAGATGGTTGTGTGAAATTTAATTAGCAGATTAACATTTAAGAAAAAGACACAAGATTTATACGTGGCTAAGAAGCAAACGGAAATTGAACTTAATTTGTTATGATGAATAGAACTATTTCAGAGATCAAATTTACAAGGAACAAAGTCACATCCCCGGATTTTAGCATGCTCAATGCATTGAAATGAACCATCTTGGGCATTTTAACAATGCAGTCACTTATTTTCTGCGAATCAACCCATTTTCCAGGAATAAGTACCAAAGTCCAGATCAATGTACCTGCTGAGAATTCTATAATGCAAAAAAAAAGAAACATAGCAACCTAATTTGCACAAATTTAAACATTAGGAAAATAATTGTAGTTAAATTATGGCATTGTACTGCAGAAGAATCCTTCAATTCTAAAGCAACAGGCCCACCAATAACCAAGATGATAGATATTATTTTTGATCTTTGTTGTTAGGAAATGAGTGTGAAGCTGGTATGTTCACAATAACTCACCCCAGGCAGCAATAAGCTCACCCCATTAGTTTTAAGATAAATGAACCATGTACTGAACCATTGGCCCAGATTATAGTCAGAAAACAAGATGCAATACTTAAAATATTAAAATAGAGTGCACATATGCTCAAAGATAATTTTAGGACATCTGTAAAGTTGAGCACTATTATTATGACTGGGTATCAATTATTCGAACTTCAAAGATGGTAGATCGTATTACAGGTGGCCTTCAGAAGGTTTTGATCTTAATTCCTCTACGAAAGATATTTAGTAATCTCCTCTGGAGACATATAATGCATGAGAGGAAGTAAAACAAGATCATGTGGCTGTCAGTGTCTGTGTCACCATTTATATTATTACTTACCTGGAGTATTTATTATTTTATGTGATGATATTGAGCGCAGCCCTTCTAGAGTCCTGAGCCCAAGTCAAAATGTTAAGCCCTATCTGTTATCTTTACTACCTCCCAATTTAGGGAGATTACACTATATCAACCTACATTTCAAAGATAAATTTGGTTTAGTTTAGAGGTACAATGTGGAAGCAGACCCTTCGTCCCACCGAGTCCGTGTTAACAAACGATCACCGTTCTATCCGAGGGACAATTTACGGAATGCAATTAACCTAAAAACCTGCATGTCTATGGAATGTGGGAGGAATTTCATTCCATTGAGCATCCACCTCCAGTTTAAATTCCATTTGGAATATTTTGGAGGACCAAGAACCAAGGAAACCAGAGCACCCGGAGAAAACCCATGTAGTCACAGGGAGAAGGTACAAACTCCATACAGACATTATCTGTCTTCAGGTATCACAAAATGCTGGAGTAACTCAGCAGGTCAGGCAGCATCTCAGGAGAGAAGGAATGGGTGAAGAAGGGTCTCGAACCGAAACATCACCCATTCCTTCTCTCCTGAGATGCTGCCTGACCTACTGAGTTACTCCAGCATTTTGTGATATCTTCGATTTGTACCAGCATCTGCAGTTATTTTCCTACACTATCTGTCTTCTGGATCAAACCCAGATCTCTGGCACTGTAAGGCAACAACTCTACCTCTGTTCTACTCTGCTGCCCCAAATTACTTCATTACCTTTGTCTCTTTTCTGAATGGGCTCAATTGTCAATCACTATTTCCGAGGGCCTACCAAGGAGGAGATACTTCCAGAAATGAAGCAGTTTAAACGCAACCATATTTTAAAATGCAGCACATTTAATTCTGAGGAGTAATTTCTACAAAGGATATAATTTACAAAGTTTTCCCAAGATGCAACCATAATCCTCGAAGAACATACCAATGAGTTGCAGACGAACATGTCACCTGTCAAGGACAGAGGCTGTGGAGTGTATTGTGTCTTTTCTCTATAACTCCTACCCCATTCTCCTCTTTTTCCAACATTTATACTGTTTTTCTACATGCTGACATCATCTGTATGTGATGATTTCCAACTACATTGACCAGGTCAAGTGGGTGATGTGACTTGATTAAGTCAATAAGGACCTTATCGCATTCTTGATAAGATACCATAGACTTGGCGCTCTTTTTGGCAGTCCTAAGAACAGGAGGGTTCGAAATTTAAGGTCATCATGCTCAGTATTGATAATGTTAAGATGAGGGGAAAAGTGTACTGGTCAGAAGTCCATCTTATTCCACAATAAGCCTTTGAATGTCAGCTGAAGATAGACACAAAATTCTGGAGTAATTCAGCGGGACAAGCAGCGTCTCTGGAGAGAAGGAATGGGTGACGTTTCGGGTCGAGACCCTTCTTCAGACAGCTTCTGCTGTTTGGCTAGAAAACTGAGGTCAGCAATTACCCTTTTGAGGTAAATATCCATTACATTTGCCGTACCAACCTTACTATGTATGTTAACAGAAAGAAGAGGTTTTAGTAGAATAAATATTTGGAAACATCATGAGGTGTGTTGTACTTTCATCATCTGATGCAATTACTCAAAGGACGGAAGATATTCCTTTATAACCAATGGACGACTGCTGAAGTTCAGTGTCTGAGTCATGCACACACACTCTATCATCCAACTATCCGTTCAGATTACATTAGAGTAATAATGTAATGTCACTGTAATGCAATAGTTAAAAACAATATGTTTTAAAATATTAAAAAACTAAACTTTAAAATTATTCATTTCAAATATTTTCCCAATTGCCATTTTTCTTTAGATCGGTTATTAGTTTTGATTATTAAAGTCTGCAAGAAATAAGCTTTTCAACTATTTTGAAATTTTCTGTAAAGTCTTTTAGAATCATAGACTCATACACAATGGTTCCTTCGGCTCAATTTGCCGATGCTGACCAAGATGCCCCATCTACACTAGTCCCACCTGCCCGCATTTAGCCCATATTCTAAACCTTTCCTATCCATGTACCTGTCCAAATGTATTTTAAATATTGTTATAGTACTTGCCTCAACTAACTCCTCTGACAGCTCATTCCATATGCCCACCACTCTCTGTGTGAAAAGATGGCTCTTCAGGTTTATATTAAATCTTTCCCCTCTCACCTTAAATGTATGTCCTCTCAGTCTTGATTCCCCTGTTCCAGTGGAGAAAACCAACGTATGAGCCCCTGATGTGTGGCACATTATTTAGATCCCAGTTATGCGTAAATCCTGAACTACCATATGATAATTAAATGGAATTTCATGAAATAGGTCAAATAAATGCACAAAATCAGTCCTCTATAGCATTAGAACAATCAACATGAATTCCTTGTTGCAGCATTATAGAGCTGACTAGACCAAGTGAACCCATTGGGCCCAAACCTCTCCTGCATTGGTGCAGCACCCTCCCCCCTCCCCTCCCCTCCCTCTCCCTCACCCGCCTCCCCATCCCTCCTCCCCCCTCCATCCACCCCTCCCTCCCCCTCTCCTCCTCCCCCTCCCCATCCCGCCCTCCCTCCTCCCTCCTCCCTCCCCCCTCCCCCCTCCCCCTCGCCACTCGCCCCTCCACCCTCGCCCCTCCCCTACCCCTCCCCCTCCCCCTCCCCCTCCCCCTCCCTCCCTCCCTTCCTCCCCCTCCACTCTCCCCTCACCCCCTCCCCATCCTTCCTCCCCTCCTCCTCCCCATCTTCTCCCTCCCCTCTCGCTCACTCCACCCCCTCCCTCACCTTCCCTCCTCCCCTTCCCTCCCCTCTCCCCCTCACTCCCTCCCTCCTCCCCCTCCCCTCCACTTTCCCTCCCCCTCCCTCCCCCCTCCCCCTCTCCCTCCCCCCTCCCCCTCTCCCTCCCTCCTCCCCTTCCCCCTCCCTCTCCTTCCCTCCCCCTCAACCCCTCCCTCCTTCCCCTCCCTCCTCCCCTCCCTCCTCCCCTCCCCCCTCCCCCTCCCCCTCCCCCTCCCTCCCTCCCTTCCTCCCCCTCCACTCTCCCCTCACCCCCTCCCCATCCTACCTCCCCTCCTCCTCCCCCATCTTCTCCCTCCCCTCTCGCTCACTCCACCCCCTCCCTCACCTTCCTTCCTCCCCTCCCCTCCCCTCTCCCCCTCACTCCCTCCCTCCTCCCCCTCCCCTCCACTTTCCCTCCCCCTCCCTCCCCCCTCCCCCTCTCCCTCCCCCCTCCCCCTCTCCCTCCCTCCTCCCCTTCCCCCTCCCTCTCCTTCCCTCCCCCTCAACCCCTCCCTCCTTCCCCTCCCTCCTCCCCTCCCTCCTCCCCTCCCCCCCTCCCCCCCTCCCCATCCCTCCTCCCCTCCCCATCCCTCCTCCCCTCCCCTTCCCCTTCCCCTCCCCCCCACTCCATCCCCCTCAACCCCCCTTATCCTCTCTCCTCCCTCCCTCACCTCCTCCCTCCTCCTCCCTCCCTCCCTCCCTCTCTCCCTTTATCCCACCTCCCTCCCGAGGAGATGGATTTAAACTTTAAAATGTGAATAACTTTATAAATATAACACCGATTTCAATGAAACCTCTTCCATTAGCACCAAAGGGATGATGGTGAATAAGGTGGGCCTAAAATTGTCGCGGTATCATGTACCATTTTGGCTATAGTTCAGGAACAAACAAACAAACAAACAAGAGTTTTAGTATATAGATATTTAAGCAAGTTTTAAAATTTAGGCATAAGTCATCAGTGGAATCACTTGCACAGATAATCTGTCACTGGCTGTATTGTGCACGATTAGTAGGAGGTAGAATGTGTGGAGTACTAGTTCTAACACAGCGTGCCTGTTTTATATTCTGTACCTGGGATAATGAACGAAGGCATCCAACATGCCCCTTTAACCACTTTACACTCATTACATCTTCACAGTTCTTTGGATTAAATTCCATTTGCTACTTTCTTGCCTGGTTGAGCAGACCCCATGCCTTCCTGCAGACTAAAACCATAAACCATATACTAAACCCGACCTAAATCAATGCTACATCAAACTCACTGCTATCGTTTTTTCATTGACTTCGCTTGATAACCTCTCGAAAAATGTATTCAAGTTAGTCAGACACAAATGTATCAAAAACATATCATCTCATGATAAATATATTATATTTGGTTATGATGATAGATTTCAAAGACTGAGTTTGTTTTCCTTGGAGGAAAGTAGTCTGACAGGGGATCTAAGAGTAATTACAAAATTATGAAATATGTGGATAGGATAGACAATGAGAAAGTTCTCCCCACAGTGGAGACGTCGAAAGTTAGACACCATTGCTTTAAGGTGGGAACTGAGAGGGTCAGGAACTGAAGAGCAATTATTTTCACCCAGAGGGTGGTTGCAATCTGGAACTCACCACCTGAGAAGGTGGGAGTATTCTCACAACACTTAAAATGTGTCTGGATGAGCACATAAATCACCAAGGCATAGAAGACTGTAGACAATGTGTTGGTAGATCAGATTATTAGAGTCCTACAATACAAAAACAGGCTTGTTGTTTCACCATATCCGTCATCACCATTGTAACAGTGGGCCCAAGGGCCTGCTTCTGCACTGTATGACTCTACAACTCTATAACAAATCCATACTGACTATCCTTAATTAAATTCTGCATTTTATTAAAACTCTTCAAGATTAATTTGAAAACTATAATTATGCAAGGCTGTGGATACCAACATGTTATATTGATCTTGATTATAAATTATAAGATTGTGAAGTACTTTTTCGTCAGGAGATATGCTGTTTTACTCTTTCCTATTCCTATTGAATGTTAATTCTCCTATGCATTTCAAGGAATTATCTAATTCAATACAAAAAAATAAACATATATCTTTCCCAGAGATCCTTGAAGTCGTGCTGTCAAAGATTTTAAGACTAATTACTATGTTTATGCATTTTTATCAACATTTGCTGCACTACCTTAGATTATTTCTTAATCAATGGCACTTCTATGTCTGCTGTCCAAACATATAATTGTCTGAATCACCTTGTCTATTATTATACTGCAACTGAAGAGGGATGTCTTATAGAGTTTTGCACACAAAGGAGTGTCTACAACAATGTACTCAATAGCATGCAGTATTAATCAGTCCCTACTACATTATACACAAATGAAATGAGCAGTGCATTCCTTTTAATATTTGATGCAATTTTTGATATTTTCATGATGAAAATAATAATTTCTATTTTGGAAAATGAAAAAAATATCAAAATTAATCTCAAGTTGGTATCTGCAAGCTTTTGTCCGCAACAAAATGTGGCAAAACTAACCCTGTACTCTCCTCACAATTTCATTGCACCTTTGGCAAATGTTTTCAGTTTTAAATCATTTAACAGATTTTTCATGGAGATCTACTCAGTTATATTTTTCAGCACAGTAGACTTCTTCAGAGATGAGTTTTAGGTAAGGTTGATGGTGGACAGAATTCTGAGTGACAGCAAGACTCAGCATTTAGAAACAGTACATACAGATTGTTGTAAGGCAGTCATCATTCCTTTCTGACTTTCTGACTTCTCCGACTTTCTGACCCAGTTCTGTTCTCTCTCCCCCTCAATCCTCCTCCTCGGTGATTTCAACATCCACATGGACTCCACTGACTCCACAATAACCGCTGACTTCACTGAAATATTCAACTGCTTTAACCTCGCTCAACACGTCAATTTTCCCACCCATAACCGTGGGCACATTCTGGACCTTGTCTGCTCCACTGGACTAAATCTACATCACCTCTCTGGCTCCGACCCCACCCTCTCCGATCACTTAGCCATCACCATGTCCGTCAACATTCCCACCCCAGCTCCAAGGCAAAAGCGCAAAATCAACTTCCGTAAGCTGAACTCTGTTTCACCTACCTCGCTCTCATCCTCCCTCTCTGAAAAAATCTCCGCCTCTCCCTTCGTTGACCTCCACAGTCCCTCTGACCTCACTGACTACTACAACCACACTCTCTCCTCCTGCCTCGACCAGCTTGCACCTATAAAAACCAAAACAGTTTCCTTCACCCACTCTGCTCCCTGGTTTACCCCTGAACTCCGCGTGATGGAAACTCATGCCCGCCAACTTGAAAGACTCCGCAACAAAACAGGTCTCACAATTCACTCCCAAGTCTACAAAGACCACCTGCAGCAATACAAAGATGCCCTCTCCCGCGCCCACTCCACCTACTACTCTCAAATAATTCACTCTGGCTCCGGAAACCCAAAAGCACTCTTCTCTACAATAAACAAACTCCTCAGCCCCCTGGACACCATCTCCCAGTCATTCACAGTTGACAAATGCACCTCTTTCCTTTCATTCTTCCAAAGCAAAATAGACAGCATCTACAGCACCTTAACCACCAACGCACCTGTTCCCCCTCAAACCACTTGCTCCCCCTTATCCTGTCAACCCCTGCCTCAGTTCTCCCCAGTCTCCACCACCGACCTCTCTGACCTCTTCACAGGAATAAAAACTGCCACCTGCTCTCTGGACCCCATCCCCTCCAGCTTTGTCAAGGCCTGCCTTCCTGCTCTCTCTCCACTTATCACTGCAACAATAAACTCCTCCCTGTCCACTGGCATCGTCCCGCCATCCCTCAAAATCGCTGCTGTCACCCCCATTCTGAAAAAACCTGGACTCAAACCTGACACCCCAAACAACTTCAGACCAATCTCCAATCTACCCTTTCTGTCCAATGTTTTGGAACGCGCTGTAGCTTCTCAACTCAAATACCACCTCTCTACCAATAACCTGTATGAAACTTTCCAATCCGGATTCCGCTCCAACCACAGTACTGAAACTGCGCTCCTCAAAATCACCAACGACCTTTTCCTCTCCTCTGACGCTGGCAACCTCAACATCCTCATCCTACTTGACCTCAGCGCAGCCTTTGACACCATAAATCACTCCATTCTCCTCACCCGACTTGAAACCTCCTTTAAAATCACCGGCACAGCCCTATCCTGGATCAAATCTTACCTCTCCGACAGGCACCAGTTCATCTCCATTAACAACTGTAAATCCCCCACCGCTCCCCTCCCCCAAGGTGCCCCCCAAGGCTCAGTCCTTGGCCCCCTCCTCTTCATCCTCTACCTGTTCCCCCTTGGTCAATTAATCCGCCGTCATGGTCTCAACTTCCACTGCTTCACCGATGATATCCAGCTCCTCATCTCCACCAAGTCAATCTCCACCACCACACACTCTACACTGACAAACTGCATCACTGAAATAAAATCTTGGCTTCAATCAAATTTCCTCAAACTCAACTGCAACAAATCTGAAATCATCATCATTGGTCCAAAAACGCTCACCAAATCCACCCAAAACTTCATCCTCAACATTGATGGTCTCCCAGTATCCACCTCCCCTCACATCCGGAATCTTGGAATCATCTTTGATCAAACCCTCTCCTTCGACAAACACATCAAACACATCACCAAGACAGCCTTCTTCCACCTCAAAAACATCGCCCGTCTCCGTCCATCCCTCTCCTCCACAGCTGCAGAAACCATCATCCACGCCTTCATCACCTTCCGTCTGGACTACTGCAACAGCCTCCTCTATGTCTCACCCTCAAAAATCATCAGTAAACTTCAATACATTCAAAACTCCGCTGCCCGTCTACTCACCCACTCCCCGATCCGTGACCATATCACCCCCGTCCTTTACAAGCTCCACTGGCTCCCCATCCCCCAGAGAATCCAGTACAAAATCCTCCTCATGACCTACAAAGCCCTCCATAACCTGGCCTCATCCTACCTGACTGACCTCCTCCACAGACACACTCCCACCTGCACCCTCCGCTCTGCTGCTGCCAACCTCCTGTCCCCCCCATCCGGACCAAACTCAGATCCTGGGGGGACAGGGCTTTCTCCATCGCTGCTCCCTCCCTCTGGAACTCACTACCCCAAACCGTCCGAGACTCCTCCTCACGCACCACATTCAAAACATCACTGAAGTCTCACCTGTTCAGCACTGCCTTCAACCACTGACCGTCACCTCACCTTCTGTCTCCTTTTTCTGTTCGTTTACTTATTTATCTATTTATTTTCTTCTCTATGTTCTAGAAATCCCTGTAAAGCGTCTTTGAGTGTTTGAAAAGCGCTATATAAATGTAATGCATTATTATTATTATTATTATCAAGAATTTAAGATAGACAGAAAAAGCAAGAGTAACTAGAATTTAAGGATGAAGACATATTTGATTAGATTGGATTCTGGGGTGATCATGCTGAAGGGATAAAAGGGGCAGGTTTTTTAAAAATAATATTTAAGAAGAAGTACTTGAAACAGCATTGCATAAAAGAGAATGGACAAAATGCTGGAAATGAGATTAGCGTTGACCATCACGGATACAGCAGGATGAAAAACCTTTTTCCATGCAGTATGCTCTGTGACTACCTGACTCGCAAGTAAAACAGGTAACGCAAAATAAATGACCTGTGTGGCTATAGAAATGGACTTCATTGCACTTCCTGGTGTTTAAAGTATAAACAGCTTTGTTACTTGGTTTATGAATTCTTTTATGTGCCTATCTTATCTTGGTTGGGGAATTGTAAAACTCTGGCTTATGGAAGAATTTTTCCAAAACCTTCTGATATCGAGGCAAGTGTTTTTTTGGGAGCATTGTACCCAATTCTGCTCAATCCAATTGTTAGCTTTTGTTTGCTATTCCCTTTCTTCCTCCTGCTTCTTCCTCATACTTCAGGGCTTCTGTTCTGGTTATTCTGTTTATTTTTCTGTTTTGCAATCTGCGTTTGACACAATTCGGCAGCTTATTTGATGAAACAGTGAATTGATGTGGGAACATATTTTTTAACCAAGAACTGGTTCACGTATGTTTTCAAATTAGAACTTGTCATGAGACGAAAAGTTGCACAAGAGAATAGCTAATGCAAGTAGGATCATGAAAAGATTCACATAAACATTCCAACAAGTATCAGAACCACAGATAACAGAGGCAGCTGGTGTGGTGAAATATCCTTATTTGGATATATCAGCAGTGCCTTGTTAGCAAATAGTTATGAAGCTGTTAAATAAATGAACAATCTAACGCATCAGATTGTGTGATATGGAAATCGAAAGAAACTGCAGTTACTGAAAATCTGAAAGAACAGAAAATGCAAAAAAAATATTCAGCAGGTCAGGAAGCATCTGTAGAAAGAGAAACAGTTGACATTTCAGGTTAAATACTTCCTCAGAACTGGAAAAAATAAGTTACTTTTAAATTGCAGAGAAAGAGTGGGGAGTGACAGAGAGGAGTGTAGCGACCATAGGGATTGGTCCTGAGAGTCGAACCCTCGGATTGGCCAGCTAGGTCAGGTGGTGGTTTTGGCGCCCAAAACCAGTCAGTGGGATGAGAACTTCGAAGCGAACAGTTTGATTTAATGGTTGTCTGTAAATCCGTTTGTTATACTTTGTAATCGAATATTGCTGCTGCAATAAACTTCTTTAACAAAGAACAAGCTTCCAGACTCGCCATAGGAGTGTGAATATGAGTGAGGCCAGGGTGGACCAAGGTTGCTGTGGGATAATTGCAGCAGTTGGACACCACTAACAAGGAGAGAAATTGTATATAGATGGATGACTTATGACTGCGGAAGCCAACTCTAATACAGATAGAGAAAGTGAATTACCAGATGTTGTAAAATGTTCTTATTGAGTCCTGAAGGCTACAAATAGATAGGGTGCCCCCACAGGTAGATGTGGTCACATGGGTAGATAAGGTAGTTGAGAAGGCTTTCGGCACATTGGCCTTCTTCATCAGTCAGGGTATTGAGTATAGAAGTTAGTATGTTACAGTTGTACAAGACGTCAGTGAGGCCACATATTGAGTTTTGTGTTCAGTTTTGGTCGCCCTGCTATAGGAAAGATGTTGTTAAGCTGGAAAGGAAGCAGAGAAGACTTAGGGGGTCTTGACAGCAGGAGCTATAGGGTGAGAGTTATAGGGAACGGGAACTGCAAAATTCTCCCTCCCGAACGGAGACGCGAACTTTGCTTCTGTGTCGTGTCTCCGTTCCTGTTGCGGCCTACCACCGGCCATGCACCTGGGACCACCTGGGGCTCTGGTTCGCAGAGCCCGCGGCGCGGACTCACCACCTGCGGCGCTGGCTGCCTGCGGATGCTGCGGGAGCGGCTGCGACTCGTCTCCGGAAGCTCCGGCGTGGGCCGCGTGGACGTCGGAAGCCCGCAGGCCCCTGGGTGGGGGCCGACATCGGGAGCACCGGCAGCGGCAGCGACAGCGTCTTCGCCCGCCCCGAATCGCGGGGCTTGGGTCGGCCCGCCGCGGACCTTTCACCGTCTGGCGCGGCCTGGAATAGGCCGTGGACCTTTCACCGTCCAGCGGGGGCTTCAATGTCGGAAGCCCCGACCGCCCCGATGTGGCAACTCCAACAGCCTGACCGCGGGAGAAGATGGCAGGGAAGAGAAAAAGACATTTTTGGCCTTCCATCAAAGTGAGGAGGGACTGGAGGAGACTCACTGTGATGGATGTTTCTTTTTGTTTGGTGTTAGTTGTGATTGTATGTGTTATTGCATTTTTATTGATTATTTTTATTGGTCTTATTGTTTAACTGCGGGTAATGTTTCATTTCACTACACATTTATGTGTATGTGACAAATAAACGACTATTGACTATTGACTATTGACTATTGAGAGTGGGCAGGCTAGGACTTTATTCCTTGGGTGCAGAGAATGGGGGGGTGAGGGGGTTCTTATAGGGCTGCATAAGATCATGAGGGGAATAGATGGGATAGATGCACATAGTCTTTAACCCAGAGTATGAATCAAGAACCAAGGTTTAAGGTGAGTGGAGAAAGATTTAATTGGAATCTGAGAAGCAACTTTTTCACTCAGACGGTGGTGGGTATGTAGACTGAACTGCCAGAGAAGATAGTTGTGGCAGGTACTATAACAACATTTAAAAGATATTTGGACCAGTACATCGATAGGAAATGTTTAGAGGGATATGGGCCACACATGGGCAGGTGGGGCAGGTGTAGCATCTTGGTCAGCATTAACAATTTGTGCCGAAGGGCCTGTTTCCATGCTGTATAATTCTGGGAAACTATGTTGTTATGTTGTTCTCAAGTTATGTTGTTACTGGGCTTCATTGTGTGAGATGGTTGATATCTTGAGGCTAGGGCTCTTGTAATGTATTCAGAAGATTGGCTGGTAAAATTAAGGATTTTGTTCGGATAATATAAGTAGATAAGATCATTTTTTGACATTAATATCTTTGGTCTTTGGCCCTCAAGTCTTAATTCTTAGTTTATGTTGTAGCAGTAACCAGAGACAACTTTATCAAGGATTAATAGAAGTGTTAGACATTGTATCTCCAAAAGGTTACATACAAGGCATTAATACCCAACCAGTTACCGAGAGATACGGCTGTGACGACAAGTTTATTGAAGGCTAATGAAGCTGAAATTTAAGCCAAGTACTCCATACTCGTCTACCATCAAGAAGTTGGACACAGTCAAGGGGAGCGGACCTGGAAAATGAATCACTGGCAGATGTTCATTATTTTGAGACCTCAAATGATGGGATAGATCTCAGAGAATGGGGAGAGTGCATCAACTCATCAGATCAACTTGTAGGATAACCAAATAAATTCTGAAAATATTGATAATTACAGGACTATAGATTTCAATGTGGTCGAATGCCAATTATCAAAAGAATGTAATTGTAAAATTTATATGAAACACTGAAAATGATCTCAAATGCAAATCCCAATTCAACAAGCAGTGAATGTCAAACTACAGTAATGTATTAGCTTTGTTAATCATTTCTTCAAATATCCATCTTTATTCATACTCAGGATGTTAATCAGCAAGGCCAGCATTTATTGCACATCCCTAATTGCACTAAGGTGATGGGGAGCCACATTCTTGAACTCCTACAGTCCGTCTGGTCAAAGTGATCCCGCAATGATTTTGGAGAGGAAGTTCCAGTATTCAGACCCAGCGAGTGTGAAGGACTGGTGATATATGTCCATGTAATACGTGTGTGACTTGGAAAGAAACTGCACGTAATAGTATTCCTAAGCCCCTGCTTCCCCATTTTCCTGATCATGTGCATCTTTGCTGCATTAAGTTAAAGATTTTGTTCCTGACTTAATTCCTGTCAAGAAAGGATTAATTTAATCATTGAGTTATGTAGAGTTGAAAGGAGCTAGGAGGTGTAAAGTCAAAAATAAATCATACCATTTGGCATGATGCAATAAGCCACTTTCATGCATCATTGCCCAAGTGGAGCTAGTCCAACATGGTTGAATAAGTAATGTTGAAATTGCAATATTTTACTTTTGCTTATTTTCAGCTTGGTTGTTGTAATGATGGAATTCTTTTTGAGCTTATCATTGCAAGCTTTCATATGGAGGCTTGAGTGGTTTGGGATCTGCTTTGCACTCTTATCAGCTGATTGATCCTTCTGTTCTTGTATAGTTAACCAGCTACCAACACAGAACTCTTAATATCATGGGGTTGATCCAGAGGCAAAAATGGTATGTGCAGCAGTGAATGAGCTGAATGCTGTCTTATACATTATAGCTGTCTCAATGAAATTGATAGACAATAGGGGCAGGAGTAGGCCATTCGGCCCTTTGAGCCAGCACCACCATTCAATGTGATCATGGCTGATCATTTTCAATCAGTACCCCGTTCCTGCCTTCTCCCCATACCCCCTGACTCCACTATCCTTAAGAGCTCTATCTAGCTCTCTCTTGAATGCATTCAGAGAATTGGCCTCCACTGCCTTCTGAGGCAGTGAATTCCACAGATTTACAACTCTCTGACTGAAAATGTTTTTCCTCATCTCCGTTCTAAATGGCCTACCCCTTATTCTTAAACTGTGGCCCCTGGTTCTGGTCTCCACCAACATTGGGAACATGTTTCCTGCCTCTAACGTGTCCAACCCCTTAATAATCTTATATGTTTCGATAAGATCCCCTCTCATCCTTCTAAATCGCAAAAATTCCCACGCTGTCAATGCTTCTCCGGCGTCCTGGTTTTCGCTGAAATCACTGACAAGTCGGTAAGTACTTGAGAGTTTTGAACTATAACACATTGTACGGGTTACTTAAAAACCAAGCTTCACTGTAACAAGGAATAAACCGGATTTACTTCCAGTTTACTAATAGCTGTATTTTGTTTTTTTAATTTAAGTGGTTAAGTGGATTTTTGTGAAAAGTGTGTGGGCATTCTTTGAAAATGTAAGGGAAATGTATATCTGGTTTCTGGGTTGCATATCTGGGTTTGGAGCTCACTTTAAATGTAATGGCTGAGGCCAGAAATATCGCAGAAATTCCCACGCTTACCTGACCATCAAACTGTCGCCTCCAATCTACCTGTCAAATGCCAATAAATTGGTTAAACACAAGCATTTTATGGTATTTTGAAATGACTTTACTTATTTTAATATAATGTGCTTCTAAATGCATCTTAAGAGAACCTATCACACCTGGGGACAGCATGCGATAGCGCCCGCAATAAGCTACGATGCCTGGCGACAAGCCAGCTGTCGCTGAGAGATTTCAAACCGTTTGATTTCTCGGCGACGCGCTGAGATCCACTAGGATCTTTGGAAGACTCCTCACGATCATGCCCGCGACACCCCGGCGAACTGTCGGCGACAGCCTAGTCGCCTTAAAATCGCCTAAGTGGGACAAGCCCTTAAATGGTCTATAATGTCCCATTTTCTCTCTCCCTCCTTTCTTAAAAAGTGGGATAATATTAGCTACCCTCCAATCCACAGGAACTGATCCTGAATCTATAGAACATTGGAAAATGATCACCAATGCATCTTGTGATTAAATACCTTCGATTTGTACCAGCATCAGCAGTTATTGTCTTATATCAATGCATCCACGATTTCTAGAGCCACCTCCTTAAGTACCCTGGAATGCAGATCATCAGGCCCTGAGGATTTATCAGCCATCAGTCCCATCAGTCTACCCAACACCATTTCCTGCCTAATGTGAATTTCATTCAGTTCCTCCTTCACCCTAGGATCTCTGGCCACTAGAACATCTGGGAGACTGTTTGTATCTTCCTTAGTGAAGACAGATCCAAAGTACCGGTTCAACTCGTCTGCCATTTCCTTGTTCCCTATAATAAATTCCCCTGCTTCTGTCTTCAAGGGACCCATATTTGCCTTGACTATTTTTTTCCTCTTCACAAACCTAAAAAAGCTTTTACTATCCTCCTTTATATTATTGGCTAGCTTACCCTCGTACCTCATCTTTTCTCCCCGTATTGCCTTTTTAGTTATCTTCTGTTGCTCTTTAAAAGTCCCAATCCTCTGGTTTCCCACACTTCTTTGCTATGTTATACTTCTTCTCTTTTATTTTTATGCTGTCCTTGACTTCCTTGTCAGCCACTGGTGCCTCTTACTCCCCTTAGAATCTTTCCTCCTCTTTGGGATAAATTGATCCTGCAACTTCTGCATTATTCCCAGGAATACCTGCCATTGCTGATCTGCAAATCCTCAAGGAAGAGTTGACAATTCTCCTTCAGAAGGAAGTTTAAGATTTCAAGATTTCAAGATCAATTTATTATCACATGTACCAATTAAGGTACATAAAATAAACAGCCACATAAAATAAACATCCACCACAGCGGATTCCCCATTCCTCACTGTGATGGAAGGCATTAAAGTTCAATCACCTTCCTCTTTGTTCACCTGCAGTTGGGGCTGTTGAACCATCCGCAGTTGCCATAGTGGACAATCCGAAACCCTCGTGTCAGGATGATTGAAACTCTCGCTATGGGACGGTTGAACTCTCCACGGCATGGAGCTCCTGGATCAGCCTCTTCTTACCAGAGACTGCGGGCTTCACAATGTTAAAGTCCACAGGCCCCGCGGTTATACAAGGCAGTGAAGAGAAACAAAAACTGTGCTGAAAGACATTAGTGCAAAATACACGATTAGTAAACAAGTACCAGTCGAGCAAGAGGTGGTTAGCAATATTCCGTTACTGAGAAAGGATTAGGTTTATGCAGATTGGTTCAAGAAGCTGATGGTTGTAAGTAAGTAACTGTTTCAGAACCTGGTTGTATACAACTTCCATAACTCTTTCCTGACAATAGCAGCTGGAAGAGGGCATGGCTCAGATCCTGGGGATCATTGCCAGCTTGATGCCAATTTCTTGAGGCAGTGTTTCATGTAGATGCTTTTGGTGGTGGGGACGGCTGTGCCCATGATACACCGTGCTGTGTCCATCACTCTCTTGCCGCCTCTGGTCTTCCAGTGCATTTGAATTTCTGTACCAGACCATGATGCAACTAATCAGGATACTTTCTAAAGTGCATCTGCAAAAATTTGTCAGATATCTGATGACCTGCCAAACCTCCAAACTTCGAAGAAAGTCAAAGCACTGGCTTGCCTTCTTCACGACTACATCTATGTGCTGTGTCCACAATAGGTCATCCGAGATGTTAATAACAAGGAATTTGAAGCTGTTAAATCTCTCCACCATCCACACACCAAAGAAAACTGGCAGCTGGTCTGTTAACTTAGTCAAAAATTTGGAACACATTCATGTTGGCTGAACAATGGTAAAATCATTGTAGTTACCCTCTTCATATCATCAATTGTGAATATTTTGGTTGCATCACACCTATGCAACTCAAATGCATTCCTAAGGGAATAACTAATCACAGTGTGAACCTTCTAAATGATTAATATGATAATGACACAAAATGATGCGGTTCAATTATTTCTGTACCAAGCATTCAAGGCGGTGTTATTCCCCTTAATAAAGTTGCATATTTAATTGCCAATTCAGCATAAAATTGAGATCTAAAAAAAATTGTGGGGCATTCTCAGCAACCAGGTGCAAGTGGTACCTGATACCCCAGAGGAAACCGAAACAGGTAACTGTGTCACAACTAAAGCATGGAGAAAAGGTTGTACTGCTAAATATAGTGTAGAGCACAATCTGGAGTGCATTAAATGCCAGCTTCCCCTGAAGGTTGAGACAGTGAAATAAATTATGAGTAATGTGAACAATTTGTTAACTCAGGCATAGTTCTGAACTGTGTCACAGATTTGGAACAGGACATCACATCATTTGAACGCAACAAAATATGGAACTGGTTAAAATTATCCCTCAATAAAACGAATCATGGAGAAATCCCATTTCATTCTGTCTGCGAACATTTTTTTTGCATTTACGTGAAAATCTATCTTGTTTGAAGATAGTTTGACATTTGAACCACAAATGGCTTAGAGCCTGAATGCAACAATTGCAGACACAATTAAATACAAGAGCTGGAAGCTTTACACTCAGACAATTCAGGTCCTCTTACCAATTAGTCTTCCCAAGGTTAATGTCTGCCATCCTAATGTGGGAACGCCTTTTAGAAGGCTGCTGCCAGAATGTTTAATGGTCATCTGATAAGCCCATACACAGCAACATTGTGACCAGGAGATACACGGAACTGCAGATTCTGCCCTACAAAAAAAACACATGCAGCATCTCAGGAGAACATGGTCAGGTGACATTTAGGGTCAGGAGCCTTCAAGAACTGTAGAACTTCTTTAAAGTAGGTATACCCCCTTGCAGAGAGAGGAGAACTTCTTCAAAGTAGACATATCTTGAGGAGCAAGGAACTACAGATGTGGTTAATTTTTAAAAAACACAAAGTGCTGGATTAACTCAGTAAATCAAGCAGCATCTGTGGAGAATGTGGATAGGTGGTGATTTGTTTCAGGATTCTTCTTAAGGAAATACAATGACTAGTTTGCAAAGTATGGCACAAAGTGCCAGAGAAGGGTCCAACCCAAAACATAACCCATTCATTTCCTCCAGTGTTGTTGCTTGACCCGCTGAGTTACTCCTGCACATTGTGTCTTTCTGACATTGTGACCATGCATCCATTGCTTTACCAAACAGAGTATAAAATCAAGCTGCCACTTAAAGCTAAGATATTCTCAAATGGTTTTGCATTTACCCATTCTACCAGCTTCATATCTAGTCCAACAGAGCACTGCAGGATGGGGCCTGCATTTGCAACAGTGAGTAAGCTCTTTCAACCTTTCAACACTGTTACTCTTTTTCCATAGAAACATGGTGCACAATGCACAGAAACAGTCCTGGAACTGGGAAATGGAAACTGATTTTGCAAAAATGGGAACAACATGCTGCTGCATCTATGTTGTAGGTGTGATGCAAGAAAATGAGGATGAATATCTATCGCTCAGATTTGGAACTGAGTTTTAAAATTAAAGTATAACAGTTTAGATTATCCCATAGGACAGTGGATGAATATGCCCCATATCAAACCACCTTTCAAGTAATCAGAGACTGATACAAAAACCTTTTATTTTCCAGAGTCATCGTATCATCCCAAATCATCCTTAACTCTAAGGGGGCAGTGTGATCTCCAGGCATTACCACTTTATAAAGGTGAATTATTATTTTGAAAGAATGAATTGTAGTATACATATTGTTACATTCTTCTATCGTTCAAGCTAATTCAGAAACAGATGGTTTTGTCATCAGAGTATTAATGGTTTGTTGCAACTGTGCCAATTTCCTGGAGGTTGTTCATGCTTGGAGAATATTGCACACCAGTGATAAATTATTTCTGCAGGGAAGCAAGCTTGTACTGAATGAAAATCTCCATGTAAAGGACGAATTCTGACAGAACATTAAAACCGATTTTCTCTTATTGGACTCTGACCAGCCTGCTGAGTATTTCCAGCATTTTCTATTTTGTTTCCGATTTTAGCACCCCTACATTTTTTTAGAAAGGGAATTCGAGCACAGTTTGCAGTCTGGAAGTTAGATCTTTTTGTCCATCAATGAAGTACATCTTCAGACATTTCAGGAATAAAAAAATGTACACTGAAGTTTAAATAAATTACAAAAATCCTAGAAACATAGAAACATGGAAAATAGGTGCAGGAGGAGGCCATTTTGCCCTTCGAGCCAGCACCGCCATTCAATGTGATCATGGCTGATCATCCACAATCAGTAACCCGTGCTTGCCTTCTCCCCATATATCTCGATTCCGCTAGCCCCTAGAGCTCTATCAAACTCTCTTTTAAATTCATCCAGTGAATTGGCCTCTTTGTCTTTTGTGGCAGAGAATTCCACATATTCACAACTCCCTGGGTGAAAAAGTTTTTCCTCATCTATGTTTTAAATGGCCTCCCCTTTATTCTTAGACTATGGCCCCTGTTTCTGGACTCCCCCAACATCGGGAACATGTTTCCTGCATCCAGCTTGTCCAGTCCTTTTATAATTGTATATGTTTCTATAAGACCCCCTCTCATCCTTCTAAATTCCACTGAATACAAGCCCAGTCTTTCCAATCTTTCCTCATATGACTGTCCCGCCCTCTCAGGGATTAACCTTGTGAACCTACGCTGCACTGCCTCAATAGCAAGGATATCCTTCCTCAAATTAGGAGACCAAACTGCACACAATACTCCAGATGTGGTCTCATCAGGGCTTTGCCTCCTTGTTGTTGCAGCCAAAGTGGATAACCTCACATTTATCTACGTTATACTGCATCTGCCATTCATCTGCCCACTCACGCAACCTGTCCAAGTCACCCTACAACCTCCTTGCATCCTCTTCGTAGTTCACACTACCACCCAGCTTTGTGTCATCTACAAATTTGCTAGTGTTACTTTTAATTCCATCATCTAAATCTTAATATATATTGTAAATAGTTGTGGCCCCAGCACCGAGCTTTGCATCACTCCACTCACCACTGCCTGCCATTCTGACAGGGACCCGTTAATCCCTACTCTTTGTTTCCTGTCTGCCAACCAATTTTCTATCCATGTCAATACTCTACCCCCAAAACCCACGTGCTGTAATTTTGCCCACTAATCTCCTATGTGGGACGTTATCAAAGGCTTTCTGAAAGTCCAGCTACACGACATCCACTGGCTCTCCTTCATCCATTTTACTTGTCACATCCTCAAAAAATTTCAGAAAATTAGTCAAGCATAAATCCATGCTGACTTGGACCAATCCTTTTATTGCTATCTAAATGTGCCGTTATTCCTTCTTTAATAATTGACTCCAGCTTCTACCCCACCGCTGATGTCAGGCTAATCAAACAAATAAACTAATACCTTTCAGGATTAATTCTCTCCCACGTGTCCACTGGAAAAAATAAGCTGTTAATCCAAACATAGGCTGAGCTACCATTGGAGCCGCCTCGAGCAAAATTGTTGATTTAAAACAGAGGGTAGCTGCATGCCATCAGACAAACAAATCCTTCCAACCAATTCCCAAATCTGCTCTGCTTAATGTTGTCGACCAGTGTAGTAATTCTATTGACCTCTGGCTGTACTGTCTGGATCTGATCACTCATTCAGCCAGTTCATTGGTGTGAATGATGCTGATCAGTGCAATCGTAACTTTGAACAGACACGAGCCTATTATTTGGTTGGACCATCAGTTTTTAGCAGGATAACCAGTAATTTGCACTTCATATCTATGGTATTTCCGGTTCCAATAGACAATAGACAATAGGTGCAGGAGGAGGCCATTCAGCCCTTCGAGCCAGCACCACCATTCTATTTGATCATGGCTGATCATTCTCAATCAGTACCCCGTTCCTGCCTTCTCCCCATACCCCCTGACTCCGCTATCCTTAAGAGCTCTATCTAGCTCTCTCTTGAATGCATTCAGAGAATTGGCCTCCACTGCCTTCTGAGGCAGAGAATTCCACAGATTTACAACTCTCTGACTGAAAAAGTTTTTCTTCATCTCCGTTCTAAATGGCCTACCCCTTATTCTTAAACTGTGGCCCCTGGTTCTGGACTCCCCCAACATTGGGAACATGTTTCCTGCCTCTAACGTGTCCAACCCCTTAATAATCTTATATGTTTCGATAAGATCCCCTCTCATCCTTCTAAATTCTAGTGTATACAAGCCTGATCGCTCCAGTCTTTCAACATACAACAGTCCCGCCATTCCGGGAATTAACCTAGTAAACCTGCTCTGCACGCCCTCAATAGCAAAAACATCCCTCCTCAAATTTGGAGACCAAAACTGCACACAGTAGTCTAGGTGTGGTCTCACTAGGGCCCTGTAAAACTGCAGAAGGACCTCTTTGCTCCTATACTCAACTCCTCTTGTTATGAAGGCCAACATTCCATTGGCTTTCTTCACTGCCTGCAGTACCTGCATGCTTGCTTTCAGTGACTGATGTACTAGGACACCCAGATCTTGTTGTACGTCCCCTTTTCCTAATTTGACACCATTCAGATAATAATCTGCCTTCCTATTCTTACCACCAAAGTGGATAACCTCACATTTATCCACATTAAACTGCATCTGCCATGCATCCGCCCACTCACACAACCTGTCCACGTCACCCTGCAACCTCATAGCATCTTCCTCACAGTTCACACTGCCACCCAGCTTTGTATCATCTGCAAATTTGCTAATGGTACTTTTAATCCCTTCATCCACGTCATTAATGTATATTGTAAATAGCTGCGGTCCCAGCACTGAGCCTTGCGGTACCCCACTAGTCACTGCCTGCCATTCTGAAAGGGACCCATTTATCCCCACTCTTTGCTTTCTGTCTGTCAACCAATTTTCTACCCATGTCAGTACCCTACCTCCAATACCATGTGCTCTAATTTTGCCCACTAATCTCCTATGTGGAACCTTGTCGAAGGCTTTCTGAAAGTCGAGGTACACCACATCCACCAGCTCTCCCCTGTTAATTTTCCTAGTTACATCCTCAAAAAATTCCAGAAGATTAGTCAAGGATGATTTCCCCTTCGTAAATCCATGCTGACTCGGAACGATCCTGTTACTGCTATACAAATGCTCCGCAATTTCGTCTTTTATAATTGACTCCTGCATCTTCCCCACCACTGATGTCAGACTAACTGGTCTATAATTCCCCGTTTTCTCTCTCCCTCCTTTCTTAAAAAGTGGGATAACATTAGCTACCCTCCAATCCACAGGAACTGATCCTGAATCTATAGAACATTGGAAAATGATCACCAATGCGTCCACAATTTCTCAAGCCACCTCCTTAAGTACCCTGGGATGCAGACCATTAGGCCCTGGGGATTTATCAGCCTTCAGTCCCATCAGTCTACCCAACACCATTTCCTGCCTAATGTGGATTTCCTTCAGTTCCTCCGTCACACTAGGATCTCTGGCCACTAGAACATCTGGGAGATTGTTTGTATCCTCCTTAGGGAAGACAGATCCAAAGTACCGGTTCAACTCGTCTGCCATTTCCTTCCCTCACAAAATTGTGGATCTGGGAATTTTCTTTCTGTGTACACCCAGAAACGTACTAATGCAGGATCTGTTCATTTACCAAAGGTATGTATTGCTCACTCTGCATGGGTTTAATAAATGCTTTATGGTTCATCGAGTACCTTGTAATGGATTGATCACAAAACACAAACTCAACCTGGCCTAGTTACTGACACCATACTCTGGAAACCCCGCAGTACCACACATCTTGCGGCTAACATGGATGGTGGAGGGGTTTCAGAGAAGTGGGGTACGGTTTTGCACAATGTGAAAGCAAAATCTATCATTCCATCCATATCCCCACACATCCCATCTTTTCCGACAACACCCAACTCCCCCCCACCATTGATATACATACCCTTGCACTCTTCCTCCACACACCCACACAGAGGTTAAGTCACTGACCCGTAGTCAGAACCAAAGACTCATCTTCCATTTGGGCACGTTGTAGCCCTCGGAATTTAATGCTGAATTCAATAATTTCAGGTAACCAGCATTTCCTGGGCAGTTTTGATGTAAGGTTACCACTGATAACATTAACTATTTGTTCTCTCTTGACAAATGCTGTCTGAATTCTCATCTCCACCTCGACATAAACATTCCTTTTATTCTCCCCTTGCCTCCCCCTCCCCTGCAACAGAGCAGTTCTCACGTAGAGTCATTGATCTGAAATGTTGACTATGTTTTTCCCTTCACAGATCCTGCATGTCATATCTCCAGCATTTTGTTTTTATTTCAGATTTCCTGCACTCCAGAATTTACTTTTATTTAATGAAAAATGAGCTTTTACTTTAATCACACATTTTTTAAAATTTGAATATTTGTCCATTATAGCATGTTATGTTTTTTTTAATTATATTTTGTTAAGTATTAAGGGTAGGCACAATAAGCTTTGGCTTCTGCCTACACCTTTTTTTTCGGTCAGAAAATATCATGTGTGATTATATTGTTTTATTTTTGATACAATGATTTCGTACTATTTAACTTTTACAACTGTATGGTCAATCTGTCGTATTGTATTGACCGGAAAATAAATAAATAAATAAATATAAATAAAACAAATATATGGCATCAAGATTCTGCTGTTGTGTCAATATATTTTAAATGAATTTCAAATTTATTTTAGAAACTTTTTAACAACCTAAACATATTTATTCTTTAGCCACATTTTTTACACATTCACCATCATGGTGTGAAGACCATCCTTTAAAGATTGTATACTTCTGAATACACTTAAATCCAGTTATTTCTGTGAAAGTTGCCAGAGAATTTCCAGAACGACTATGTTGAAATGAAATTGTATGAACGATGAAGCTCCACTGGCTCTCCATCCCCCAGAGAATCCAGTACAAAATCCTCCTCATTACCTACAAAGCCCTTCATAACCTGGCCCCATCCTACCTGACTGACCTCCTCCACAGGCACACTCCCACCCGCACCCTCCGTTCTGCTGCTGCTAACCTCCTGTCCCCCCCCCAATCCGGACGAAACTCAGATCCTGGGGGGACAGGGCTTTCTCCATCGCTGCTCCCACCCTCTGGAACTCACTACCTCGAACCATCAGAGACTCCTCCTCACTCACCACATTCAAAACATCACTTAAGACTCACCTGTTCAGCACTGCCTTCAACCACTGACCGTCGCTTCTCCTTATCCTTCCTTTTTTTGTTCGTTTATTTATTTATTTTTATGTTTTACTTACTCTGTAAAGCGTCTTTGAGTTTGCAGAAAAGCGCTATACAAATGAAATGTATTATTATTATTATTATTATTAATTACTGACATATTTTTAAGGACAAATAGGATAGCTAGATGTTCAACCGTAGATCATTTGCAACCAAACTTGGGTCTCTCTGGCACTACTCTCATTTCAACAAACTACCATCTGGTCCCTGACGGCTTCAATCTTTTAGCCTTCTCTCAGTATCTCCAAGCTACGTCTGGCTTACCAGACCCCAGTGCTCAATGGAGTGTTAATTGTGCCATACTTGGCATGAAACAAATGTCTAGCTGGGGTTGCCCTGAACTGCAATGCTCTCTCCAGAGTCAACAAAACCATTACTTTAATGATGGGAGGGTCACATTTTCAATCCATTTTACTAACATGCGCAGGGACTCTGGATACTTCAGACCAGTGGAATAAAAATAAAAATTACTGCTGCAGAAATATCATTTCGTAGGGAAACTGGGCCCTGCGTACAAATGTAACCTTAGTTGCTGTGTGTTAACACGTGTGCACAGCTCACCAAATCTTCTTTTGCAAACTTTAGACTTCAGAGATACAGCGTGGAATCGGGGCCTTTGGCCCAGCAAGTCTGCGCCAATAGTGATCACCCCGTGCTCTAACGCAATCAGACACAACAGGGACAACTTACAATTTAACCGAAGCAAATTAACCCACAAACCTATATGTCCTTGGAGTGTGGGAGGGAGGAAATCAGAGCACTCAGAGAAAACCCACATGGTCACAGGGAGATAATATAAAAGGGCAGACAGCACCCGTAGTCAGGGTCGAACCCAGGTCTCTGGCACTGTAAGACGGCAGCTCTACTCTATGCCAATGTGCCACCCCAGTGGATTCTGATTTTAAACTGAGAGTGATAGTCATCGGAAAGAATAGGCTTCTTCAACTGCAGAAAATGAGCTTTGCTTTTATCATTATGTGTAGGGAGTAAAATTAGCTGCAAGGATTTGTGTGAATGGTAAATTATAAAAGTGGGGTTTGAGTTATTGCGAATAAAAATGTAAAGACTTTAGCTGATTTGGTGTTGATTTTCACCATGAAGCAAAAAAAAACAAGTCATTGTAACCTGTATTTATTTTAGAAACTTTTTAACAACCTAAACATATTTATTCTTTAGCCACATTTTTTACACATTCACCATCATGGTGTGAAGACCATCCTTTAAAGATTGTATACTTCTGAATACACTTAAATCCAGTTATTTCTGTGAAAGTTGCCAGAGAATTTCCAGAACGACTATGTTGAAATGAAATTGTATGAACGATGAAGCTCCACTGGCTCTCCATCCCCCAGAGAATCCAGTACAAAATCCTCCTCATTACCTACAAAGCCCTTCATAACCTGGCCCCATCCTACCTGACTGACCTCCTCCACAGGCACACTCCCACCCGCACCCTCCGTTCTGCTGCTGCTAACCTCCTGTCCCCCCCCCAATCCGGACGAAACTCAGATCCTGGGGGGACAGGGCTTTCTCCATCGCTGCTCCCACCCTCTGGAACTCACTACCTCGAACCATCAGAGACTCCTCCTCACTCACCACATTCAAAACATCACTTAAGACTCACCTGTTCAGCACTGCCTTCAACCACTGACCGTCGCTTCTCCTTATCCTTCCTTTTTTTGTTCGTTTATTTATTTATTTTTATGTTTTACTTACTCTGTAAAGCGTCTTTGAGTTTGCAGAAAAGCGCTATACAAATGAAATGTATTATTATTATTATTATTATTAATTACTGACATATTTTTAAGGACAAATAGGATAGCTAGATGTTCAACCGTAGATCATTTGCAACCAAACTTGGGTCTCTCTGGCACTACTCTCATTTCAACAAACTACCATCTGGTCCCTGACGGCTTCAATCTTTTAGCCTTCTCTCAGTATCTCCAAGCTACGTCTGGCTTACCAGACCCCAGTGCTCAATGGAGTGTTAATTGTGCCATACTTGGCATGAAACAAATGTCTAGCTGGGGTTGCCCTGAACTGCAATGCTCTCTCCAGAGTCAACAAAACCATTACTTTAATGATGGGAGGGTCACATTTTCAATCCATTTTACTAACATGCGCAGGGACTCTGGATACTTCAGACCAGTGGAATAAAAATAAAAATTACTGCTGCAGAAATATCATTTCGTAGGGAAACTGGGCCCTGCGTACAAATGTAACCTTAGTTGCTGTGTGTTAACACGTGTGCACAGCTCACCAAATCTTCTTTTGCAAACTTTAGACTTCAGAGATACAGCGTGGAATCGGGGCCTTTGGCCCAGCAAGTCTGCGCCAATAGTGATCACCCCGTGCTCTAACGCAATCAGACACAACAGGGACAACTTACAATTTAACCGAAGCAAATTAACCCACAAACCTATATGTCCTTGGAGTGTGGGAGGGAGGAAATCAGAGCACTCAGAGAAAACCCACATGGTCACAGGGAGATAATATAAAAGGGCAGACAGCACCCGTAGTCAGGGTCGAACCCAGGTCTCTGGCACTGTAAGACGGCAGCTCTACTCTATGCCAATGTGCCACCCCAGTGGATTCTGATTTTAAACTGAGAGTGATAGTCATCGGAAAGAATAGGCTTCTTCAACTGCAGAAAATGAGCTTTGCTTTTATCATTATGTGTAGGGAGTAAAATTAGCTGCAAGGATTTGTGTGAATGGTAAATTATAAAAGTGGGGTTTGAGTTATTGCGAATAAAAATGTAAAGACTTTAGCTGATTTGGTGTTGATTTTCACCATGAAGCAAAAAAAAACAAGTCATTGTAACCTGTATCACAAGACAAAAGAGTTTTCATAAGTCTGCAATTTACCAGCAGCTGGTGATCCATTTCTGTTTGATAACAGGTCATTCTGTTTTCTTCATGGTAAATAAGAAAATGTTTTAAATAGTAAGAAAATCAAGTATTTATTTACCCATTCATGACAATGAATACCCTCTTCATGGTTTACATTTTTGATTTTGTTTGGACATCTTTACACATCCATAAACAGGACCATCAAACTTGTTTTAACGCATGATGGGGTATTCCCATCTCGAGGTAGTTTAGGTTTGGGTTTAGGTTTATTATTATTGTCACATGTACAGTGAAAAGTTTTATTTTGCTTGCTATCCAAACAGATCATAACTACAATCAAGTCAAACTCAAGTACAATAAATAGAGCAAAGGAAACAACACAGAGTGCAGAATATAGTTCTCAGCAATGTAGCACATTTTAATGCACCAGTTCCATAGACAAAATCCAATGTCCTCAATAGAGCAGTGAATCGGACTGTACCCCAGTTTATGGAAGGACTGTTCAGAAACCTGATAACAGAGGGGAGAGCTATTCTGAAGTCTGATGGTGCTTTCCACATGGGATTGAAAACATGTGGAACACATCGTGCACACTATTTCTGTCAATAATACTAAACAAACTTAACCTTGCCGATTGAGGTATAACTCAGTTTTTAAATGGCATACCAAATTGTAGAGGCTGTTGAATATTTAACCTGGAAAAAATAGTTTTATGTATGTGTAATCTTGTTACTTCTGATTGACGAGAGAAGATCCCATTATTTTTAATGGTTGCAGAATTTGCTCATATACTTCAGCTCCTGCTCAAGTGTTTATTTTGCTTTCAGCAGAAAGAATGTTTAAAAGGATATTAAAAATCAATACTTTCTACTTCCTGATTTGCTGCCGAAGAACCATGTTGAGTCTGATTGATTGTTCAGCCTGTTTGATGGTATGTGTTTGTCATCAATAGGAAAACACAGACCAATACGTGTGTACAGTGAAAATAGAGCGAAGTCATTCAGAGACAAAATAAACAGATTAATGAGCTCAGACACACCTCTTGTGAAATATTTTTGAATGGATTTTTGCTTTATTACTCTTTAAAATATGGGATGAATCTTAACATTACCTAATAATGTAAAATGGCTGTTGGTACTTCAGAATTTAGTTTTACATTTTGCCCCATTGCTTTATCATCATCCAACAAAGTGAAAATTACCCATGACAAATATTTGGGTTTGGGATATGAAGGTACACTTACAACATTTTAAGAAACATAGAAATATAGAAACATAGAAAATAGGTGCAGGAGTAGGCCATTCGGCCCTTCGAGCCTGCACCGCCATTCAATATGATCATGGCTGATCATCCAACTCAGTATCCCGTACCTGCCTTCTCTCCATACCCCCTGATCCCTTTAGCCACAAGGACCACATATAACTCCCTCTTAAATATAGCCAATGAACTGGCCTCAACTACCTTCTGTGGCAGAGAATTCCACATATTCACCACTCTGTGTGAGAAAAAAAACTTTCTCATCTCGGTCCTAAAAGACTTCCCCCTTATCCTTAAACTGTGACCCCTTGTTCTGGACTTCCCCAACATCGGGAACAATCTTCCTGCATCTAGCCTGTCCAACCCCTTAAGAATTTTGTAAGTTTCTATAAGATCCCCCCTCAATCTTCTAAATTACAGCGAGTACAAGCCGAGTCTATCCAGTCTTTCTTCATATGAAAGTCCTGCCATCCCAGGAATCAATCTGGTGAACCTTCTCTGTACTCCCTCTATGGCAAGAATGTCTTTCCTCAGATTAGGAGACCAAAACTGTACACAATACTCCAGGTGCGGTCTCACCAAGGCCCTGTACAACTGCAGCAGATCCTCCCTGCTCCTATACTCAAATCCTCCTGCTATGAATGCCAACATACCATTCGCTTTCTTCACTGCCTGCTGCACCTGCATGCCTACTTTCAATGACTGGTGTACCACGACACCCAGGTCTCGTTGCATCTCCCCTTCTCCTAATCGACCACCATTCAGGCAATAGTCTGCTTTCCTGTTCTTGCCACCAAAGTGGATAACCTCACATTTATCCACATTATACTGCATCTGCCATGCATTTGCCCACTCACCTAACCTATCCAAGTCACCTTGCAGCCTCCTAGCATCCTCCTCACAGCTAACACTGCCCCCCAGCTTCGTGTCATCCGCAAACTTGGAGATGTTGCATTCAATTCCCTCGTCCAAATCATTAATATATATTGTAAATAACTGGGGTCCCAGCACTGAGCCTTGCGGTACCCCACTAGTCACGGCCTGCCATTCTGAAAAGGACCTGTTTATTCCTACTCTTTGCTTCCTGTCTGCCAGCCAGTTCTCTATCCACATCAATACTGAACCCACAATACCATGTGCTTTAAGTTTGCATACTAATCTCTTATGTGGGACCTTGTCGACAGCCTTCTGGAAGTCCAGATATAACACATCCACTGGTTCTCCCTTATCCACTCTATTATTTACATCCTCGAAAAATTCTATAAGATTCGTCAGACATGATTTACCTTTCATAAATCCATGCTGACATTGTCCAATGATTTCACCACTTTCCAAATGTGCTGCTATCCCATCTTTAATAACTGACTCTAGCATTTTCCCTTCTACCGATGTTAGACTAACTGGTCTGTAATTCCCCGTTTTCTCTCTCCCTCCCTTTTTGAAAAGTGGGGTTACATTAGCTACCCTCCAATCCTCAGGAACTACTCCAGAATCTAAAGAGTTTTGAAAAATTATCACTAATGCATCCACTATTTCTGGGGCTACCTCCTTAAGCACTCTGGGATGCAGCCTATCTGGCCCTGGGGATTTATCAGCCTTTTATCCATTCAATTTACCTAACACCACTTCCCGACTAACCTGGATTTCACTCAGTTCCTCCATCTCATTTGACCCCCAGCCCCCTGCTATTTCCGGCAGATTATTTATGTCTTCCTTAGTGAAGACAGAACCAAAGTAGTTATTCAATTGGTCTGCCATGTCCTTGTTCCCCATGATCATTTCACCTGTTTCTGACTGCAAGGGACCTACATTTGTTTTAACTAATCTTTTTCTCTTCACATATCTATAAAAGCTTTTGCAGTCAGTTTTTATGTTCTCTGCCAGTTTTCTTTCATAATCTATTTTCCCTTTCCTAATTAAGCCCTTTGTCCTCCTCTGCTGGACTCTGAATTTCTCCCAGTCCTCTGGTAGGCTGCTTTTTCTTGCTAATTTGTACGCTTCATCTTTTGTTTTGATACTATCCCTAATCTCCCTTGTTAGCCACGGATGCACTACCTTCCCTGATTTATTCTTTTGCCAAACTGGGATGAACAATTGTTGTAGTTCATCCATGCGGTCTTTAAATGCCTTCCATTGCATATCCACCGTCAACCTTTTAAGAATCAATTGCCAGTCTATCTTGGCCAATTTACGTCTCATGCCCTCAAAGTTACCTTTCTTTAAGTTCAGAACTGTTGTTTCTGACTTAACTAAGTCATTCTCCATCCTAATGAAGAACTCAACCATATTATGGTCACTCTTGCCCAAGGGGCCACGCACATCAAGACTGCTAACTAACCCTTCCTCATTACTCAATACCCAGTCTAGAATAGCCTGCTCTCTCGTTGGTTCCTCTACATGTTGGTTTAGAAAACTATCCCGTATACATTCCAAGAAATCCTCTTCCTCAGCACCTCTGCCAATTTGATTCACCCAATCTATATGTAGATTGAAGTCACCCATTATAACTGTTTTACCTTTGTTGCACGCATTTCTAATTTCCTGTTTGATGCCATCCCCAACTCTACTACTACTGTTAGGTGGCCTGTACACAACTCCCACTAACGTTTTCTGCCCCTTAGTGTTTCGCAGCTCTACCCATATCGATTCCACATCCTCCAAGCTAATGTCCTTCCTTTCTATTGCGTTAATCTCCTCTCTAACCAGCAATGCTACCCCACCTCCTTTTCCTTTCTGTCTATCCCTCCTGAATATTGAATATTCAGCTCCCAGCTGAATGTTCAGCTCCCAGCCTTGATCACCCTGGAGCCATGTCTCCGTAATCCCAACTATATCATATTCATTAATAACTATCTGCACATTCAACTCATCCACCTTATTACAAATGCTCCTTGCATTGAGACACAAAGCCTTCAGGCTTGTTTTTACAACACTCTTACCCCTTATACAATTATGTTGAAAAATGGCCCTTTTCGATTTTTGCCCTGGATTTGTCTGCCTGCCACTTTTACTTTTCACCTTGCTACCTATTGCTTCTATCCTCATTTTACACCCCTCTGTCTCTCTGCTCATGCTCCCATCCCCCTGCCACATTAGTTTAAATCCTCCTCAACAGCACTAGCAAACACCCTCCCAAGGACATTGGTTCCATTCCAGCTCAGGTGCAGACCGTCCTGTTTGTACTGGTCCCACCTCCCCCAGAACTGGTTCCAATGTCCTAGAAAATTTGAATCCCTCCCCCTTGCACCATTTTTCAAGCCACGTATTCATCTGAAATATCCTCCTATTTCTACTCTGACTAGCACGTGGCACTGGTAGTAATCCAGAGATTATTACCTTTGAGGTCCTACTTTTAAGTTTATCTCCTAGCTCCCTAAATTCACCTTGTAGGACCTCATCCCGTTTTTTACCTATATCGTTGGTGCCAATGTGCACCACGACAACTGGCTGTTCACCCTCCCCCTCCAGAATGTTCTGCAGCCGCTCAGAGACATCCCTGACCCTTGCACCAGGGAGGCAACATACCATCCTGGAGTCTCGTTTGCGGCCGCAGAAACGCCTATCTATTCCCCTTACAATTGAATCTCCTATTACTATAGCCCTTCCACTCTTTTTCCTCCCCTCCTTTGCCGCAGAGCCACCCATGGTGCCATGAACTTGGCTGCTGCTGCCTTCCCCTGATGAGCCATCTCCCCCAACAGTATCCAAAATGATATATCTGTTTAGGAGGGAGATGACCGCAGGGGACTCCTGCACTACCTGCCTTCTGATGAGCATAGAGGCATAGAGTTACACAGCACAGAAACAGGCCCTTCAGCTCAAATTACCTATGCCAAACTAGGTGTCCCATCTACACTAGTCCCACCTGCTCGCATTTGCCCCATATCCCTCTTGACATTTCCAATTCATGTACCTGTCCAAATGTCTTTTAAATGTTGTTATAATACAACTACCTCCTCTGGCAGCTCATTCCATACACCCACCATCCTCTGTGTGAAAAATTGCCACTGAGCCTCCTATCTTTTCCCTCTCACCTTAAACCTATGTCCTCTGGTTCGTGGTTCCCCTCCCCTTGGTAAAAGACTTTGTGCATTCACCCTCGCACTTGAATCGCTGAGGCATAGTTGGCTACAAAACAAGTGCTAATATCTGGGTTTAGTGGAGATGGGCACTTGATGTTTGGGCCTGTTTCTGTACTGTGTAATTGTATGACTGTAACTCCAAAAACATCACAGCTTGGAAATCAGGAAAGAGTTTGGTTGTAATAGGACTATTGAGTGAGCAGCCAGTTGTCATGCAAAGGCCACTGAGCACTGCATTTAACTACATGTACATTTTTCAGGCTATCTAGGCCATGGCTGATGTTGATTGGAATCACAGCTATTATTAACAATTGAGGATACAGACCTGGCAACATTAACTTTCCTGCACTAAAAGTCTATCTTATTTATTGATTCATAGCGATCCCTTGCACATAAACATCTCTTGTTCTCGAAACAAAATCACCACACAAAATTTCAAAAATGTGCTGCATATTGTTCAGTTCTGCCCTGGGTATTGAGACAAATAAATTGTTGTTGTATTTCTGGAATTACATTTGATACAACGGCGCAATCTACAAGCATTCCCGATGGCTCTCTGGTGTACTGGGGTTATTGTCCGAGAATGTTGCTGCTGGTAATTTAAATTTTGCAATGCCGGCTCAGCATGCAAAGTATCCCCTGTACAATGTTTCAGTCAAGAACCGTAACTGCAGAGAGTTACTGCATTCTGGGCCTCTATGGGATGTCAATGCTTTAGACTTTTCTATTTCCCAGGCTGTTGCTGTACTATTAAAAATCTAAGCAACCGCTAAGTAAGCAATATCTGTCTGGTTTGTTGTGCAATGCACCAGTTAACATGCAATTCATGCAATTCCACCTGCTTTTTAAATGGAGAGCAGTCTGTGGAGTATGCAGTATGGAAATAGAGGGGCTAAATTTGATGGCACATGAAGATTGCCTATGGGATTGAGATCCGCAATTAACCCAAGGCCATTGATTGCGAAAAGTCACAAACGTTTTATGCTGTCTGATTATTGTAATGATTTTAGCATCCAGCCAGCACTAATCAGGCTGATTGGGTGGAGGAACAGCAAGATGCCAATATCATGAGCTGAGCTTCAATTAAAGTCAGCCTGCACAATTTAAAGGAGACCACTGCTTCAGAGACCCTGGTGGAAAGAGCAGCGAGCTTGCGCTCGATGCAGGGTCAAGTTCTCTGGACTTAGACACAGTGTTGCAGGAAGTTTAAAGGCATCAAAGTAACGCTGAGGGTTCACCTTGAATTTCCCTTTTGTACTGTATGCATAGCTTCAGACACTCCACATGGCGGCGCGCACGGACGCAGCGGCTCACAGCTCTCCCTTTCGGTGCGTTTTATGTGTGTTATCTGTGTTATGTCTGTTAGTCAATTTTAGTCATGCAAACCAGGCAAATCAGGCAAATCCTACCTACAACCGAAAGGATCTTCTGATCATAGGATTCCAGTGCAATCGGGACCTTGTGCGCGAATTTCCACACCCGCGAAATATACCGGAAGAGATAGCCAGGACACCGGGCGCTCCGTGGATAGTTGTCGGCGCGAACAGGCGTCGCAGGCGGAGGAGAAACAGGAAGCAAAAGCGAGGATGCCGGTCCGGTATACTTGCCAAGCTAAAGAGACAGCCACACAAACCACCGCTACCCAGCATGTTTCTCACCAACGCCAGATCCATCATCAACAAAATGGACGAACTAAAACTACAGATATCAGCAAACAAACTCGTGGAGGACTGTTGCATTCTCTTAGTAACAGAGACATGGCTTCATCCACTTATCCCAGACGGAGCCATTGAGCTAGCCGGGCGTACAGCGTTTCGTTGGAACAGAAACATCGACTCCGGTAAGAGCAAGGGGGGGGGGGGTTATGCATTTACGTGCACAACAACTGGTGCACTAACATCCAAATCATAGATAGCCACTGTTCTCCTGATCTGGAGTTCCTAACAGTTAAATGCAGGCCTTTTTACCTTCCTCGCGAATTTACAGGGGTTATAGTAACAGCAGTCTACATCCCACCGAATGCTAACGCTAGCACAGCTTTAGGCTACCTGCTCGGTGCAATAAACTCACAACAGAGCACATATCCAGAAGCAGCCCACATCATAGCCGGGGACTTCAATCATGCAGACCTAAAGTCAGTTCTCCCGAAACTTGAACAACACATAAGATGTGCTACCAGGGGGAAAAACACACTAGACAAGGTTTATTCAAATATTAAGAAGGGTTTCAGGTCAGCACCACTACCACACCTGGGGCAGTCAGATCACCTGTCCATATTCCTAACTCCAGCATACACCCCACTCAGGAGGAAAGCTCCAGTCACCATAAAGATTGTTAAGACATGGCCTGAAGGAGCTTCCTCGCAGCTGCAGGATTGCTTCGAAAGGACCAACTGGGATATTTTTGAGGATCAGGACTTGGAGGAGTACACATCAACTGTACTCTGCTACATCCAAAACTGTGTTGACAATGTCACCGTCGACAAACGCATCCGGTTGTATCCCAATCAGAAACCCTGGATGACAAAGGATGTCAGGTATCTCCTCAAGGACCGTAACACCGCCTTCAGGTCTAGTGATAGAGCTCTATACAGTGCTGCTAGAACCAACCTGAAGAGAGGCATCAAGGATGCCAAAGCGTCCTACAAGAGGAAGATTGAGGACCACTTTACCAACAATGACCCACGGCGGGTATGGCAAGGCATCCAGCACATCACCAACTACAAGACCAGCAACCGCACGACTGCCGACGGCGACGCCTCGCTGGCAGAGGAACTTAACTGTTTCTTTGCTCGTTTCGAGGTGAAAGCTACAGTGGCAGACATAACACCCTCTCCAGCACCTGACAGCAACACCTTCACTGTGCAGGAGTATGATGTTAAGCGCGTGCTCAGAGCAGTGAATCCCAGGAAAGCTGCAGGCCCCGATGGTGTGACGGGCAGAGTGCTGAGGGAATGTGCAGACCAATTATCTGAGGTCTTCACAAAAATCTTCAACCTGTCCCTTTTAAAATCCACCATCCCTCCCTGCCTGAAGTCCGCCACAATCATCCCACTGCCGAAAAAGTCTGTCATCAGCGGCCTTAACGACTACCGTCCGGTAGCACTCACACACACACACAAAGTGCTTCGAGAGACTGGTCCTGCAGCACATCAAAGCCAGCCTCCCACCCACCTTCGACCCACACCAGTTTGCCTACAGAGCAAATAGGTCTACAGGGGATGCCATCGACACTGCTCTTCACACTGCACTGACCCACCTTGAACACCAGGGGAGCTATGTGAGGATGCTCTTCCTCGATTTCAGCTCTGCCTTTAACACGGTCATCCCGAGCAGACTGGTCACCAAACTTTCCGACCTTGGATTTTCCCAAACCATCTGCCAATGGATCAAGGACTTCCTGACCAACCGCCCCCAGACCGTCAAAATAGGCCCTCACCTCTCCTCCACCATTACACTGAGCACCGGCTCACCACAGGGCTGTGTGTTGAGCCCCATCCTTTACTCCCTCTACACTCACGACTGCGCCCCCACCCATCCCACCAACACCATCATCAAGTTCGCGGATGACACGACTGTGGTTGGACTCATCTCAGGAGGAGATGAGACAGCCTATAGGGATGAAATCCAAAGGCTGGCAGCATGGTGTTCAGTGAACAATCTGGTCCTGAACTCCTCCAAAACAAAGGAACTTATAATTGACTTTAGAAAAACCAGTGTAGAATACGACCCACTCTACATCAATGGGGTCTGTGTGGAAAGGGTACCCGCTTTCAGGTTCCTGGGTACGCACATCGCAGAGGATCTTACCTGGTCTACCAACACCATCACCACAGTAAAGAAGGCACAGCAGAGACTCCAGTTCCTGAGGATCCTCAGGAAAACCAACCTGCAGGAGAAGCTCATGTTGTCCTTCTATCGCTGCTCCATCGAGAGTGTGCTGGCATACTGTATAACCACATGGTATGCCAGCTGCTCAGAAAAGGACAGGAAGGCCCTTCAGAGGGTCATCACGACGGCCCAGAAGATCATCGGCTGCTCACTGCCCTCCCTGGAGCACCTGTTCAGCCTACGCTGCCTCAGTAGAGCAGGCAAAATAATAAAAGATCCATCCCACCCCGGCCACCGTCTGTTTGTTCATCTGCCCTCTGGTCGACGTTTCAGGTCGATCAAATCCCGAACAAACAGACTTAAGAACAGTTTTTACCCCAGGGCCATACGAGAACTGAACACTACCTTTGCACTAGGCAACACCGTTAAAAAATCTTGTATTTAATATAATTGTATTTATGTATTTATTTGTTTTTGCATTTATTGCATATATGTTTGTACGCACCGTCAGGATTGGCTATTTTTTAATTTCGTTGTACTCGTTGCAATGACAATAAATGAATATTATTATTATTATTATTATTATTACCTATCAACAATCTCAAACAAAACGACATATACTTAATATGCAAACCATGCAAACCATGCATAGCATTCAGACCACGCCCTCACTTACTTACCACAGCCACAAACCTTGCGCTCACGTATCATATTATTTACAACGTTGCCATCCATTCATTCTTGGCAGCCACCTTACATAACTAGATTGCACAACATTCCCTTCTCTGTCAAATGATAAGATGGTACACAATCAGAGAGAGTAATGGTTAACTGGAGGGGACAGGCTTGAATGCTTACCCTGCCAATCAGAGAGGGGGAAATGCTGTTCATCGTAAGGATGGTTATTACTGAGGTGACAACAATAGACAATAGACAATAGGTGCAGGAGTAGGCCATTCAGCCCTTCGAGCCAGCACCGCCATTCAATGCGATCATGGCTGATCACTCTCAATCAGTACCCCGTTCCTGCCTTCTCCCCATACCCCCTCACTCCACTATCCTTAAGAGCTCTATCCAGCTCTCTCTTGAAAGCATCCAACGAACTGGCCTCCACTGCCTTCTGAGGCAGAGAATTCCACACCTTCACCACTCTCTGACTGAAAAAGTTCTTCCTCATCTCCGTTCTAAATGGCCTACCCCTTATTCTTAAACTGTGGCCCCTTGTTCTGGAATCCCCCAACATTGGGAACATGTTTCCTGCCTCTAATGTGTCCAATCACCTAATTATCTTATATGTTTCAATAAGATCCCCCCTCATCCTTCTAAATTCCAGTGTATACAAGCCCAATCGCTCCAGCCTTTCAACATACGACAGTCCCGCCATTCCGGGAATTAACCTAGTGAACCTACGCTGCACGCCCTCCATAGCAAGAATATCCTTCCTCAAATTTGGAGACCAAAACTGCACACAGTACTCCAGGTGCGGTCTCACCAGGGCCCGGTACAACTGTAGAAGGACCTCTTTGCTCCTATACTCAACTCCTCTTGTTATGAAGGCCAACATTCCATTGGCTTTCTTCACTGCCTGCTGTACCTGCATGCTTCCTTTCATTGACTGATGCACTAGGACACCCAGATCTCGTTGAACTCCCCCTCCTCCTAACTTGACACCATTCAGATAATAATCTGCCTTTCTATTCTTACTTCCAAAGTGAATAACCTCACACTTATCTACATTAAACTGCATCTGCCATGTATCCGCCCACTCACACAACCTGTCCAAGTCACCCTGCAGCCTTATTGCATCTTCCTCACAATTCACACTACCCCCCAGCTTAGTATCATCTGCAAATTTGCTAATGGTGCTTTTAATCCCTTCGTCTGTCATTAATGTATATCGTAAATAGCTGGGGTCCCAGCACCGAACCTTGCGGTACCCCACTGGTCACTGCCTGCCATTCCGAAAGGGACCCATTTATCCCCACACAGGGGTGAATCTATTCAAAATGACAGTACCTTATGTCTAACTCTCCTTTCCAACATCCCCTTAACTTTTGGTGTTAGAACTGTAGGTGAACCAAACTTACACCTTTACATACTCCTTGTATCATAACCTTAATGTCCTGATTTTACACTTTAAGCATGATGTTAGAAACATAGAAAATAGGTGCAGGAGTAGGCCATTCGGCCCTTCGAGCCTGCACCGCCATTCAATATGATCATGGCTGATCATCCAGCTCAGTAACCTGTACCTGCCTTCTCTCCATACCCCCTGATCCCTTTAGCCACAAGGGCCACATCTAACTCCCTCTTAAATATAGCCAATGAACTGGCCTCAACTACCTTCTGTGGCAGAGAATTCCACAGACTCACCACTCTCTGTGTGAAGAAATGTTTTCTCATCTCGGTCCTAAAAGGCTTCCCCCTTATCCTTAAGCTGTGACCCCTGGTTCTGGACTTCCCCAACATCGGGAACAATCTTCCCGCATCTAGCCTCTCCAACCCCTTAAGAATTATATATGTTTCTATAAGATCCCCCCTCAGTCTTCTAAATTCCAGCGAGTTAAAAAGCTCCAAAGTAGCTTTACAGGTAAGAAACAGAAAGTGCTATCTGGAGAGGGTAACCCACAAACCTTTGCTGCAGATGATTCAATTTAGCATTTCAAATGAGTCTGAAGAAGGGTTCCAACCCGAAACATCACCTATTCCTTTATTCCAGAGATATGCCTGACCTGCCGAGTTACGGCAGTGTTTTGTGTCTATCAAAGTATTTTAATAGTTCAGGCTAGTGAAGAAGACTGATGCATGTTCATAACTAAATGCTTGCCACATTAATGGGTCAAACATAAATCCTGCTTTCAGTGTCAAGAACATTGGAAGAGTCTGGAGATGGCCTGGGATAGAGCTTTAAGCATCCTTTTTCTCTCTAGATCTACAGACCCACCCTAATCAGCTGATGGGGCAGTGTTCCATAAGTATTCTGAGAGGTTATCTTAACTTTGTACTGCCATCCAAGCAGGGTGTTTTGGGTGACAGTGTCCTGCCCATGTTACACTCATTCTGATGGCCACTTTCGTGTGAGGCTGCATCAGGCTGCATGTAGAGCCAAAGCACGTGGGCACTACCTGCTGAGGTTCTACTGTATAAGAAAATAACTGCAGATGCTGGTACAAATCGGTTTATTCACAAAATGCTGGAGTAACTCAGCAGGTCAGGCAGCATCTCGGGAGAGAAGGAATGGGTGACGTTTCGGGTCGAGACCCTTCTTCAGACTGATGTCGGGGGTGGGACAAAGGAAGGATATAGGTGGAGACAGGAAGATAGAGAGAGATCTGGGAAGGAGGAGGGGAAGGGAGGGACAGAGGAGCTATCTGAAGTTGGAGAAGTCGACGTTCATACCACCGGGCTGCAAACTGCCCAGGCGAAATATGAGGTGCTGCTCCTCCAATTTCCGGCGGGCCTCACTATGGCACTGGAGGAGGCCCATGACAGAGAGGTCAGACTGGGAATGGGAGGGGGAGTTAAAGTGCTGGGCCACCGGGAGATCAGTTGCGTTAATGCGGACCGAGCGCAGGTGTTCAGCGAAGCGATCGACGAGCCTGCGCTTCGTTTCGCCGATATAAATAAGTTGACATCTAGAGCAGCGGATGCAATAGATGAGGTTGGAGGAGGTGCAGGTGAACCTCTGTCTCACCTGGAAAGACTGTTTGGGTCCTTTGATGGAGTTGAGGGGGGAGGTAAAGGGACAGGTGTTGCATCTCGTGCAGTTGCAAGGGAAAGTGCCCGGGGTTGGGGTGGTTTGGGTAGGAAGGGACGAGTGGACCAGGGAGTTACGGAGGGAACGGTCTCTGCGGAACGCAGAGAGGGGAGGGGATGGGAAGATATGGCCAGTGGTGGGGTCCCGTTGTAGGTGACGGAAATGTTGGTGGATGATATGTTGGATCCGCTGGCTGGTGGGGTGGAAGGTGAGAACGAGGGGGATCCTGTCCTTGTTGCGAGTGGGGGGAGGGGGAGAAAGAGCGGAGCTGCGGGATGTAGAAGAGACCCTAGTCAGAGCCTCATCTATAATGGAGGAGGGGACGCCCCGTTTTCTGAAGAACAAGGACATCTCGGAAACACCTCATCCCGGGCGCAGATGCGGCGTAGACGGAGGAATTGGGAGTAGGGGATAGACTTTTTGCAGGGGACCGGGTGGGAAGAAGTGTAGTCCAGATAGCTGTGCGAGTCGGTGGGCTTGTAGTAAATGTCCGTCACTAGTCTGTCTCCTGTGATGGAGATGGTGAGGTCCAGAAACGGGACGGAGATGTCAGAGATAGTCCAGGTATATTTAAGGGCAGGATGGAAATTGGAGGTGAAGTGTATGAAGTCAGTGAGTTCTGCATGGGTGCAAGAGGTAGCACCAATGCAGTCGTCGATGTAGCGGAGGTAGAGTTCGGGGATGGGGCCAGTGTACGTCTGGAACAGGGATTGTTCGACGCACCCGACAAAGAGGCAGGCGTAGCTAGGGCCCATGCGAGTGCCCATAGCTATGCCTCTGGTTTGGAGGAAGTGGGAGGAGTCAAAGGAGAAGTTGTTGAGGGTAAGAACCAGCTCTGCTAGGCGGAGGAGAGTGTTGGTCGATGGGGATTGGCTGGTTCTACGGTCGAGGAAGAAATGGAGGGCTTCGAGAACATCCTTGTGGGGGATGGAGGTGTAGAGTGACTGAACATCCATGGTGAAAATGAGGGAGTGGGGGCCTGGGAACCGGAAGTTATCCAGGAGATGGAGAGCGTGTGAGGTGTCTTGGACATAGGTGGGGAGGGATTTAACCAGGGGGGATAGGATGGAGTCGAGGTACGTAGAGATAAGTTCGGTGGGGCATGAGCAGGCAGAGACAATGGGTCTGCCGGGACAGTTGTGTTTGTGGATTTTGGGTAGGAGGTAGAATCGGGCCGTGCGGGGCTGGGGAACTATGAGATTGGAGGCACTGAGGGGTAGATCGCCGGAGGTGATGTCGGTGATGGTGCTGCTGATAAAGGTCTGGTGTTTATCGGTGGGGTCATGGTCCAGGGATAGGTAGGAAGAGGTGTCTGATAGTTGTCGTCTGGCCTCGGTGCGGTAGAGGTCAGCACGCCAGACTACCACAGCCCCTCCCTTGTCAGCGGGTTTAATTATTAAGTCCGGGTTGTTGCGGAGTGAGTGGAGGGCTGCACGTTCAGGAGGGGAGAGGTTGGAGTTAGTCAGGGGAGTGGAAAATTTGAGGTGGCTGATGTCACGCCGGTAGTTTGAGATAAAAAGTTCTAGTGAGGGTAGTAGGCCACACTGGGGGGTAAAAGTGGAGGGGGTCCGTTGGAGACGGGAGAAGGGGTCATCAGTGGGGGGTCGGGACTCCTTACCATGGAAAAAGGCTCGGAGGCGGAGGCGGCGGAAGAAGAGCTCCACGTCATGGCGGACGCGGAACTCGTTGATGTGGGGGCGGAGGGGAACAAAGGTAAGGCGTCCGCGTCCGCCATGACGTGGAGCTCTTCTTCCGCCGCCTCCGCCTCCGAGCCTTTTTCCATGGTAAGGAGTCCCGACCCCCCACTGATGACCCCTTCTCCCGTCTCCAACGGACCCCCTCCACTTTTACCCCCCAGTGTGGCCTACTACCCTCACTAGAACTTTTTATAATAATAATAATAATAATCCATTTATTTTATATAGCGCCTTATCACATGCTCAAAGCTCTTTACAAAAACAATTAACATAGAAACAAACAGACAAACTATCCTGACGGAAAAGCGGCGAATAAACAACGCCAGCGTCCTCTCACGTCAGGGTCCGGCAGTAGACATTAAAGAGCACAAGACACACAGATACAATTTTTTACATAAAACAGCCATCACAGTGATTGCTCTAGGCATACCCTCACTGTGATGGAAGGCAAAGTCTTATCTCCTCCTCGTTCTTCTCCCGTGGTGCCACGAGGTGATCGAGGCTCCCAACTTTATCTCAAACTGCCGGCGTGACATCGGCCGCCTCAAATTTTCCACTCCCCTGACTAACTCCAACCTCTCCCCTCCTGAACGTGCAGCCCTCCACTCACTCCGCAACAACCCGGACTTAATAATTAAACCCGCTGAGAAGGGAGGGGCTGTGGTAGTCTGGCGTGCTGACCTCTACCGCACCGAGGCCAGACGACAACTATCAGACACCTCTTCCTACCAATCCCTGGACCATGACCCCACCGATAAACACCAGACCTTTATCAGCAGCACCATCACCGACCTCATTACCCCCGGCGATCTACCCCTCAGTGCCTCCAATCTCATAGTTCCCCAGCCCCGCACGGCCCGATTCTACCTCCTACCCAAAATCCACAAACACAACTGTCCCGGCAGACCCATTGTCTCTGCCTGCTCATGCCCTACCGATGGATTATTATTATTATCTCGACTCCTACCTCGACTCCATCCTATCCCCCCCTGGTTAAATCCCTCCCCACCTACGTCCAAGACACCTCACACGCTCTCCATCTCCTGGATAACTTCCGGTTCCCAGGCCCCCACTCCCTCATTTTCACCATGGATGTCCAGTCACTCTACACCTCCATCCCCCACAAGGATGGTCTCGAAGCCCTCCGTTTCTTCCTCGACCGTAGAACCAGCCAATCCCCATCGACCAACACTCTCCTCCGCCTAGCAGAGTTGGTTCTTACCCTCAACAACTTCTCCTTTGACTCCTCCCACTTCCTCCAAACCAGAGGCGTAGCTATGGGCACTCGCATGGGCCCTAGCTACGCCTGCCTCTTTGTCGGGTGCGTCGAACAATCCCTGTTCCAGACGTACACTGGCCCCATCCCCGAACTCTACCTCCGCTACATCGACGACTGCATTGGTGCTACCTCTTGCACCCATGCAGAACTCACTGACTTCATACACTTCACCTCCAATTTCCATCCTGCCCTTAAATATACCTGGACTATCTCTGACATCTCCCTCCCGTTTCTGGACCTCACCATCTCCATCACAGGAGACAGACTAGTGACGGACATTTACTACAAGCCCACCGACTCGCACAGCTATCTGGACTACACTTCTTCCCACCCGGTCCCCTGCAAAAAGTCTATCCCCTACTCCCAATTCCTCCGTCTACGCCGCATCTGCGCCCGGGATGAGGTGTTTCAGACTAGGGCTTCCGAGATGTCCTCGTTCTTCAGAAAACGGGGCTTCCCCTCCTCCATCATAGATGAGGCTCTCACTAGGGTCTCTTCTACATCCCGCAGCTCCGCTCTTGCTCCCCCTCCCCCCACTCGCAACAAGGACAGGATCCCCCTCGTTCTCACCTTCCACCCCACCAGCCAGCGGATCCAACATATCATCCACCAACATTTCCGTCACCTACAACGGGATCCCACCACTGGCCATATCTTCCCATCCCCTCCCCTCTCTGCGTTCCGCAGAGACCGTTCCCTCCGTAACTCCCTGGTCCACTCGTCCCTTCCTACCCAAACCACCCCAACCCCGGGCACTTTCCCTTGCAACCGCACGAGATGCAACACCTGTCCCTTTACCTCCCCCCTCAACTCCATCAAAGGACCCAAACAGTCTTTCCAGGTGAGACAGAGGTTCACCTGCACCTCCTCCAACCTCATCTATTGCATCCGCTGCTCTAGATGTCAACTTAATTATATCGGCGAAACCAAGCGCAGGCTCGGCGATCGCTTCGCTGAACACCTGCGCTCGGTCCGCATTAACGCAACTGATCTCCCGGTGGCCCAGCACTTTAACTCCCCCTCCCATTCCCAGTCTGACCTCTCTGTCATGGGCCTCCTCCAGTGCCATAGTGAGGCCCGCCGGAAATTGGAGGAGCAGCACCTCATATTTCGCCTGGGCAGTTTGCAGCCCAGTGGTATGAACATCGACTTCTCAAACTTCAGATAGCTCCTCTGTCCCTCCCTTCCCCTCCTCCTTCCCAGATCTCTCTCTATCTTCCTGTCTCCACCTATATCCTTCCTTTGTCCCACCCCCGACATCAGTCTGAAGAAGGGTCTCGACCCGAAACGTCACCCATTCCTTCTCTCCCGAGATGCTGCCTGACCTGCTGAGTTACTCCAGCATTTTGTGAATAAAAAGAGGTTCTACTGTACCTGTGCCTGGTGTTACGAAGGATGGGCCTGGCACAGATGCCGCACAATGTGCCAGTTAGCTAAACACCATCATCACCACCATCTTAGGACACCATCTGTCCTTCGTGAAAAGGATCTTCAGGATCAATACCTTTGAGCAGGTCCATCTGGCAGTGGTCGGCATGGAACATCCTGCAGGCGCTGCAGGACAAGAACTAGATGGATCCTGTGTCATGGTTCCCTCAGAAGATTGCCCAGCTTGTCTGGTGAAATACCTCATTGCCAGAATTCACCAACGAGCATCAACACCTCGCTTGGCAGGCATTGAGGGGGTCCCTCCAAGTCAGATCCTTCTTGCACCGTCAGAACCTCATTACCAGCACGCTCTGCCCTCAGGATGACTGCTAAAGAGAGGAGACATTTGCCCACCTCTTCGCAAAGTGTGGACTTGCAGATTCTAGAGAATGATGCAAGAGTCCTTGTCACGGTTTACCCCGAACTGCTCCCTCACAGAGGACTCTGTGATTTACAGACTGGTCCCAGGGACACATTCAGAGATGGACATCAAGTGCTACTGGAAGGACATCAACTCAGTGAAAGATGCTCTTTGGTCTGCCCAAAATTTGTCGATCTCCCAGTGGGGTCAGGGAATATTTCGAAAGTGTGAAGCCAACTAAAGCCTCAAGCTCCAGCCTGGAAGGAGCCATATGCATAAAAGTTTATTGGCATTGTTAATCTGAAAACCATTGTAAACATAACCCGTCCTTCCATTACATTTGTAAATAAACTTGTAGCATGTGTCAGATATTAGTGAGGGAAGGTTTATAGATATATTTTTGGTCTTGCATGCCTTGTACATTCACAAGAGAATAAACATGTTTTTTTTACACCCACAGCTGTTTATAGAACAATATTTTAAGGTGAGTGGAGAGGTTTAAAGGAGATTTTCACAACTAATTTTTTATGCAGTTGTGAAAAGTGCTGGGTGCCTGGAACATGCTGTCAGGGGAGGTGCTGGAAGCAGATAGAATAGCAATGTATAAAAGGCATTGAGACAGGCACATGAACAGGAAGGGGATAGGCGAATATGGAAGATATGTAGGCTGATTGGATGAATTTAAATTGGCATCATTGTCAACACAAGCATCATGGGTCGAAGGGCCTTCTCCTGTGCTGTACACCTCTGTACTCTAAATATTTTCTGCAATATCTACCATCCTTAATCATGGGATTTCACAGAATGGCTTGGATTATAGTTTGGACTGTCTCATGTAAACTGGGATGCAGTGACTTTGAAATGGCTGTAATATAATTGAGCACATGCAGTCCTTGTCTCATACTGGAGAATAACGTATATTCCAGGGTTTAAAATTGTGCTTCATCCAAGTTTCCTCAATACCTTCTGGATTCCATGGGTATCTCCTTTATGAACCATTATGAACCGTAGGTTTGATCAGCATAATTGTATTTCTTCAAAATCTCCATTGTTGCGGTTAGCACATTTAAGGCCCTGTCCCACTTAGGCGATTTTAAGGCGACTGCCGGCGACTAGGCTGTCGCCGACAGTTCGTCGGGGTGTCGTGGGCATGATCGTGAGTAGTCTTCCAAAAAACATAGTGGATCTCAGCGGAGTGAAATTTCTCGGCGACAGCTGGCTTGTCGCCAGGTATCGTTGCTTATTGCAGGTGCTGTCGCATGCTGTCCCCAGGTTTGATAGGTTCTCTTAGATGCATTTAGAAGCACATAATATTAAAATAAGTAAAGTCATTTCAAAATACTATAAAATGCTTGTGTTTAACCAATTTATTTACCGTCAGGACATTTGACAGGTAGATTGGAGGCGACAGTTTGACGGTCAGGTAAGCGTGGGAATTTTTGCGATGTTTATGGCCATCAGCCAATACATTTAAAGTGGGCTCCCAACCCAGATATGCAACCCAGAAACCAGATATGCATCTCCCGTATATTTTCAAAGAATCCCCACACATTTTTCACAAAAATCCACTTAACCACTCTTAAAATTATTTTTTTAATACAGCTATTAGTAAACTGGAAGTAAATCCAGTTTATGCCTTGTTACAGTGAAGCTTGGTTTTTAAGTAACCCATACAAGATGTTATAGTTCACAACTCTCAAGTACTTACAGACTTGTCAGTGATTTCAGTGAAAAGTAGGACGCTGGAGAAGCATTGACAGCGTGGGAATCTCGCAAATGTTTCCGAAGACGGTATAATCTCGACCTGACTCGGCATTGTTGTGGTCATTGTCGTCGGGTAAAATAAAATGTTGGCGATCTGCTACGACTTTGACAGTCGCCGGCAGTCACCAAAAAAATTGCCTAAGTGGGACAAGCCCTTAAGTAGTAGAAAGCAGACATAAAGCTGGAGTAATTCAGCGGGACAGGAAGCATCTCTGGAGAGAAGGAATGGGTGGTGTTTCAGGTTGTGACCCTTCAGACTGAAGAAGGATCTCGACCCGAAACGTCACCCATTCCGTCTCTCCAGAGATGCTGCCTGTCCTACTGAGTTACTCTAGCATTTTGTGTCTACCTTCGATTTAAGCCAGCATCTGCAGTTCTTTCCTACACAAGTAGTAGAAAGTCACATGAAGAAAATTTGTGCAAGAGATGGTGAAAACTCTAACAGGTTCAGTGCAGGAAATGCTGGAGATATTTTGATTCCATTCAAACCAAATAAGATAGATTGACTTCCAGGCTTTGGGTGCAAATATTCTCTAAAAACAAATGTGAAGCACCTTAAACTGAGGTCCAGGAACAGCAATGTTCAGATCCAGATGACATAATGGGACAAAGTCTGATCTTGTTTGACCAAGCCTGTGAAAACATGAAGGTTGTGGTCGATTAATGAGCTTTGAAGAGCCAACAGGAGAGACAGCACTGCATCCCATCAGGCCTCATTAGTCAGCAAGCTTTCACTCAGTCACATTAATACTGAGGGACCTGAATAATCTGCAGTATGGCCAACACTGATTAACATTTACTCTCATTCCAGTAATTTAGAAATCAATGGAAAAGAGCTGAGCAGGATAAATGAGCTGATATCCTGGATTTAAATGCAAAAGTAATATATGCCTGACTTCACTTCACCAGGGCAACTCTCTTCAAATGCAGCATTTAAAATGTGTCAAGTAAAATCAATTCGTATCACCACACAGAGAACTTGAAAGAACAAGGGAAAACTAAAATCCCATTTCCTCCTGAATAATTTACAATGTATCAATTGAATCTTTTTGTACAATTTTTGCAACTCCTTTATTTTGTATGAATGCTTTTCATTTATATTTGCGGTTTCATTTTCCATTTGATCTCTACAAACTTTGAGGGGAAAAATGCGCAAACAAGAGTTCCATTTGTGCTTAAAATTCAGCCGAAGTGCACTTTGGAATTCCCTGACACACGTGGCAGCAATTTAAAGTGTTCCAACCAAGTCAGCTTTGCAAGCCACAGCCCAACCAAAGTCTAGGAACTTGGGAGTTACCATGACAATAAAAAGAAATCCTTCCTTACAATCTCTTTGAAAAAAAAAGAGAAAAGGCCACTTTTTCTGGTACTAACTTGCAATGTTAAATACGTGCTGAGAAATTAGCTCCTAACCAATCTAAAACTCATTCATTTACCAACCATTTCGGGCTTTTGAACATTTGGAGCAGTTAACTCTTAATGTTCCCAAGTTAGCATATATTATATCAGTTGCATTTACCATTTAATGTTTGAGACCAAGAGGTGTTAATTAGTTCAAACACAATTTGGTATCCAGGACCAGGGATCATCAACCAGCACAGAAGCTCAAGAAAACCACAAAATTGGTCCTGGCGACCCAATTTGTTTCATCCAGACAACTTGCTGGTGCCTGTTGAGTCTCTCCCAGACAGATCAACCATTTCACAATGGTGAATAACATATTGCTAGCTGTACCCTGGGGATAAGAAACCTGAGGTTTCTAAGAAACCCTGACCTTTAGTCAGAGGGTGGTGAATCTGTGGAATTCTTTGCCACAGAAGGCTGTGGAGGCCAAGTCAGTGGATATTTTAAGTCAGAGATAGATAGATTCTTGATTAATACAGGTGTCAGAGGTTATGGGGAGAAGGCAGGAGAATGGGGTTGGGAGGGAGAGATAGATCAGCCATGATTGAATGGCGGAGTAGATTCGAAGGCCCGAATGGACTAATTCTACTCTTATCACATGACCTTATGACCTTATGAGGTAAGGGGTTTCTTAAGCCAAAACAGAGAGAGGGCTATTTCATGAGCTGTGTGAATGTCTGAAGAAGTGTCTCGACCCAAAATGTCACCCATTCCTTCTCTCCAGAGATGCTGCTTGTCCAGCTGAGTTACTCCAGCATTTTGTGGCTGTCTGCACACCTTGTCTGTTCCCAGTATTCCTCGGTGGACTGATGGGAGTGGAACAGGAAAATAGAGGGGGTTATGCAGGAAGGAACTGCAGATGCTGGTTTATACCAAAGATAGACACAAAATGCTCCAGTAACTCAACAGGTCAGGCAGCATTTCTGGAGAAAAGGAATAGGTGACATTTTGGGTCGAGACCCTTCTTCAGGGGGAGCTGGTTTGAGGCTGCATTGGGAACATTGTTCTGGGGCTTGAATAATTCAGATCTCCAGAAAATAAAAGGGTTGTCTTTGATTATTGACACATTGACACAAAATAGCATTTCTAATTTTGTAAAGTCTGGTCATTGTCATATACCACAAAGTTCTCATTGGCTGAAGATCCTTACCAGCAGCTAACGCATCATTTGAGCCAGACAAGTTTGGCCTGATAAACTAATCTAAATTAGAACACAAAGTGCTAGAGGAATCGGCAGGTCAGGCAGCATCTCAGGAGTATGTGTAAAGGCAACATTTCAGGCTAGAACCCTTTTTCAGACTGATTGTATGGGAGGCGGTGGGGCGATGGGTGGACAAAGTTGTGAGCTGAAAAGGAGACAGAGAGACAAAAGGGTGTTGAAACTCAATAAGGAGAGAAGAGCCTAGGCTTTGAAAGATATTGAAGTGTTGAAGAGCATGTGAGCTGTCTTGGATGATGGCCTTCCCACACAAACCGATCCCTCTCCAGATACTTCCCCTGAAACCACAGGAGATGCAACACCTGCCACTACACCTCTTTCCTGAGCTCCATCCAGAGATCTCAGCAGCTCTTCCGGATAAGGCAGAGGTTCACATGCATCCCCTCTAACCTTATCTACTGCATTTGATGCTCAATAAGTGGCCTCCTTTACATCAGTGAGACCAAGTGTGGACTAGGCAACTAGCCAAACACTTGCGCTTGGTCCACCTAGGCGTGCTAGATGTGTCGGTTGCTAATCATTTTACTCCGCCTCTCACTCTCAAACTTACCTTTCTGTCCTTGACCCCTGCCATTGCCACAGTGAGGTCACATGCAAATTGTAGGAACAGCACCTCACATTCTGTTTGGGTAGCTTAGAGTGTAATGATATGAACACTGAATTCTCCACCCCACCCCTATTTCTCACCATTTTCAAGTCATAGAGTGATACAGCATGGAAAACAAACCTTTGACAAAACCAGTTTATGGCAACCAAGATGCTCCATCTAAGCTTAGTCCCATTTGCTTGTGTTTGGCTCATGTCCCTCTACATTATTCCTATCCATGAACCTTCTAAAGTGTTTTTTTTATTTTCTCAGTGAGATTTGGCTGAATTACAGTTTCACATTCATGGGTCACAATGGGACTGATGTCTCCAGAAACAGCCAGCACCAATTGGATTGACCTCTTTCTGTGCTGTAATAGTTCTATGATGGCAAGTGTTCAATCACTAGATGATTTGTGCAATCAGTAACAGCAAATTGAGCACCAAGTCAGCACAATAACATGTCAAGGAAGAATGTTTTTTTAATTCATTTCATTAGGCAAAAAAGCACAATGCAGTCTGTCTTTTGAAAACCTAATTATTAATGTTGAATAATAATATTATCAATGGAACATTTATTCATCTATTTTTAAGTCAATAAATAAAAGCAATATTTACTTCAGGTTACTAGTTCACTTTCCTGACTATTACTTTAAAGACGATTAGTTTAAGTAATATTTAGAGGAAATGCAATCATTTCTGGTGTGGTTTGTGATAAATGTGACTAACCTTGGGCTGTTACAGTGCTGTGCCTTCAAACTGTCTGTTTTAATGCATGGTTTATTTCCTTTAGAAATAATTTCTCCTACATTATCATCCCTGACTGTTTTACATAATAAGGAGCACTTTCAGCTTTGTCTATCCACTCAGTCTTTGAAAAATGAAGCTAATTTTAACCCAATAAATCATGATAATTGATTGGTGAAACTCAATGAAATTAACTCTGCGTTTGTAGTTTATAAGTTCATTGAATACACACTGTCGTGCACATGACGAACTTTAGCTAAGAACCTTCATCACCACCAACACCTTGATATTTTCATATTGAAGATAGTTGCATAAAAGCATAATATATCTCCAATAGAAAATATTGTTAGAAATGCCTAGATTTGTCTTGAAAGCAAGTCTCTGTGATTTTGCTTCTAGTCTGCACAGCACAGGCAGAGGCACACACTGTGGGCCTGATTGCCCTGAATGTTAACCAGAGGGTCTGCAGAGAACTGCAAGCTGGAGGTCATGTGCATGTCATTGCATTCTTGACATCTGGCTCTGTGCGTTGTAGTGTGAAAGTAAGAAACATGCTGCGGCTCAGATGTCGATTTGACTGATCACTCTCACCAGCCTTGGGTTCACCAATGGTTTTTCTGCAATGCCATGAGCAGAGTTTAGATTAGTTTATTCTAGTTTAGACATGCAGTCCAGAAACAGGCCCTTTGGCCCACCGAGTCCATGCTGACCATTGATCACCCATACACTAGATCTGCCCTACCCACTTGGGCTAATTTACAGAAGCAAATTAACATACAAACAAGCACGTCTTTGGAATGTGGGGGGAAACCAGAGCACCCTGAGGAAACCCACACGGTCACAGGGAGAACCTGGGTCTGTGGCACTGTAAGACAGCAACTCTACTGCTCAGAGCCACACAGAGGGGCTGGATACAACCTGGGTCTGTGAGGCAGCAGCTCTATTAGCTCCACCACTGTGTCACCCCAACAATTTAAAACAAAAATCCAGACTTATTTAAATATTTTAAGTTAAGGTCCTCAGCTTCCTCAGTACTATTTAAACCCATGTCTCTGATCAATAGTCCACAATGCTGGCTCCTAGTCTAGTCATGTAAACACTGTACTCTCCAAAGTGTAAGATCCTCCGTTAGAAAATACCTCCCTTGTTCCAACTGTCAGGAGACTTGATAGACATCTTTAACTTCTCCCTATTCCATTCCGCTTTAAGAACACCACTATCATCCCGGTGTCAAAGATAAGCAAGGTAGAGTGCCTTAATGACTACCACCCAGTGGCTCTGACATCCACTATCATGATGTGCTTCAAGAGGCTGGTCATGACACATTAACCAGTTCCATACACCCACCACCCTTTGTGTGAAAAAGTTACCCCTCGGATTCCTATTAAATCTTTTCCCCTTCACCTTGAACCTATGTCCTCTGGTCCTCGATTCCCCCTACTCTGGGCAAAAGACTCTGTGCATCTACCCGATCTATTCCTCTCATGATTTTGTATACCTCTATAAGATCTCCCCTCATCCTCCTGCACTCCATGGAATAGAGACCCAGCCTACTCAACCTCACCCTATAGCTTACACCCTCTAGTCTTGGTAACATCCTCATAAATCTATTCTGAACCCTTTCAAACTTGACAATATCTTTCCTATAACATGGTGCCCAGAACTGAACACGGTATTCTAAATGTGGTCTCACCAATTATCTGCTTCAACCACCACCACTGGCAGCGCATTCCTAGCACTCACCGTCCTCTGTGTAAAATTATTGTCCCACGCATCTCCTATAAACTTTGCCCCTCTCACCTTAAAGCAATGCCAACTAGCATTTGATTTTTCCATCCTGGGGAAACAATTCTGACAGTCTACCCTATCTTTGCCTTTCATAATTTTATATATTTCTATCTGGTCTCCCCATAACATCAGGCATACCAGAGAAAACAATCAAAGGCAGTCCAAAATCCTCCTGTAGCTAATACTGTACATTCTAATCCAGGCAATGTTCTGATAAACCTCCTCTGCACCCTTTCCAAAGCATCCCCATCCTTTTTGTAATAGGGAGAGCAAACCTGCACAAAATACTCCAAATGAAAGGAGACGAGGAGGAATTTCTTTAGTCAGAGGGTGGTGGATTTGTGGAATTCATTGCCACAAACGGTTGTGGAGCCCAAGTCAATGGATATTTTAAGGTGGAGGTTGACAGTTTCTTGATTAGGATGGGTGTTAGGGGTTATGGAGTGAAGTAAGGAGAATGGGGTTGAGAGGGAAAGATAGATCAATGATGATTGAATGGCAGAGTAGACGATGGGCCGAACGGCCTAATTCTTCTCCTAGAACTTATGAACTTATGAAATGCCACCTAAACAAAATCCTATAAAGCTGCATCATGACTTCCTGACTCTTACATTCAATGCCCTGACAATGAAAGAAAGCCTTCTTCACCACACTATCGACGGGTTGCCACTTTTGGGGACTTATGGACTTGGACACCTCTGTACATCAATGCTGTTAAGGATCATGCCATTCTTTGTATATTTTCCACTTTAATTTGACCTGCCACCGTGCAATACTTCACACTTACTTGGATTAATCTTCATCCGCCATTCCCCACCCATTTCTGTAACTGATCTATGTCACATTGTATACTCTGACAGCCTTCCTCACTGTTTGCATTTCCAGCAATATCAGTGTCATCTGCAAACTTACTAACCAACCAGTCTAACCAACCAAGTCATTTGCATATATTTATCACAAACAGCAGAGGTCCCAGCACAGATCCATATAGAACTCCCCTGGTCATTCCTCCATGAGTGTTGGAAGAATATTATCCTTCTACCACTACCCTCTGTCTTCTAAGATGTAAGCCAGTTCTAAGGAATTAATGGCATTGGCCATAGCTTTAATGTGGTTGGTCCAAGACCAATTGTTAGTGATATTTATGTCTAGCAATTGAAGATCTTGAGCATTGCCATTTCAGCACCATTGGTGCTGACTGGGGCATGGACACACTACCTTATTTCCTGACGAAAATAACAGGCTGTTTCATCTTGTTAATATTGAGGGAGAGATTGTTGCCTTGGCACCATATTACTAACCACTCGATTTTCTTCCTTTACTCTGTCTTGTAATTGTCCAAGATCCAGCTCACTACTGTGGTGACATCTAAAAACTTGGCAATGGAGTTAGAGCAGAATTTAATTGCATGATTGTGAGTGTATAGGGAGTATAGTAAAAAGCTGAGAATGTATCCTTGCAGAGGATACATCTCTGTATCATGGTAGTATCATGGAGGATAATTTGTCACTTATCCTCAACGATCGTGGTCCATGGGTCAGGAAGTCCTGTTGCAGATAAAGATGCTGACACCTAGGTTCCAGGAGTTTGGAGATGAGTTTGGATGGGATTATGCTGTTGAAGGTGGAGCTATGTTCAAGGAGTCTGATGTGGAGGACCTTGTGTCTAGGTCTTCCAGAGATGAGTGTGGAGTTAGAGAGATGGCATCTGCTGTGGACTTGTGATGGTAAGCAAACTCCAGTGGACCAAAGCTGTATGGGAGGCTGGTTAATGTGTCATGACCGGTTTCTTGAAGCACATTATAATAGTGGATGTCAGAGCCACTGGGTGGTAGTCATTAAGGCACTCTACCTTGTTTATCATTGATGATAGTGGTGTTCTTAAAGCGGAATGGAATAGGGAGAAGTTAAAGATGTCCATCAAGACTCGTAGGCTTGTATACATTGGAATTTAGAAAGATGAGAGGGGATCTTATCGAAACATATAAGATTATTAAGGGGTTGGACACGTTAGAGGCAGGAAACATGTTTCCAGTGTTGGGGGAGTCCAGAACCAGGGGCCACAGTTTAAGAATAAGGGGTAGGCCATTTAGAACGGAGAAGAGGAAAAACCTTTTCAGTCAGAGAGTTGTAAATCTGTAGAATTCTCTGCCTCAGAAGGCAGTGGAGGCCAATTCTGAATGCATTCAAGAGAGAGCTAGATAGAGCTCTTAAGGATAGCAGAGTCAAGGGGTATGGGGAGAAGGCAGGAACGGGGTACTGATTGAGAATGATCAGCCATGATCACATTGAATGGCGGTGCTGGCTCGAAGTGCCAAATGGCCTACTCCTGCACCTATCGTCTATTGTCTATTGTCTATAAGACTCTTGACGGTTGGAACATGGGAGGTATTTTCTAACGGAGGATCTTACACTTTGGAGAGTAAAATGTTTAAAAGACTAGACTAGGAGCCAGTATTGCGGACTATTGATCAGAGACATGGGCTTAAATAGTACTGAGGAAGCTGAGGACCTTAACTTAATATATTTAAATAAATCTGGATTTTTATTTTAAATTGTTGTGGTGACACAGTTGTGCAGCTAATAGAGCTGCTGCCTCACAGACCCAGGTTTTATCCTGATCTCAGGTGTTGTCTGTGTGGAGTTTGCACATTGTCCCTGTGACTGCATGTGTTTCCTCTGGGTGCCCTGGTTTCCTCCCACATCCCAAAGATAGCGGGTTAATTTGCTTCTGAAAATTGCCCTTAGTGAGTAGGGAGTGTGCTAACATAGAACAAGTGTAAACAGGTGATCGATGTTTAGTGTGGACTCAGTGGTCTGAAGGGCCTGTTTTTATGCTGTACCTCTAATCATGAACACGCTGGTCTCAGCATCGGTAACCATAACATTAGCAAGTTGTGTAAGACAGGAAATGTTGAAAACATTCAGCAAGTCAGACGACATCCATGGAAAGATAAACAGTTAATGGTTCAGGTCTGAGAACTAGAGTTAGATCTGAGAAAGAAAGAAAACAAGTTCATGTTAGGAGTAGAGGATTGACAGAGGATTGGGTAAAACAAAGGGAATATTTCTCATTATATAATATGGACAGTCTGTATACATACATCAACCTTTTTTGATTTGCAGCAAGTTCTAGATTTAAGTGGTCTAAATTGTGTTACCATTGTAAACAGGCAAAGCCTAACAAAATTAGTCTCAGAGGATGCTGTCTCAAATTAGGAGTGATCTTCGAGCTAATCAGCAATGACATCATTTGTTCCTTAACTCTCTGACAGCTCAGAGGCAGGAGCACCATAATAAACGATTTGATGTGATACTCATCTGCTTCTTCAGCAGTTCTGCTTCATTGGTATAAATCTGCCTAAGAACTTCTTAATCTTCAATAATACTGGCTATCTCCTTGATTCCCAAGTTAAAAGTTGATTGCTACTTATCTTGTATGTCAATTAAAGCTTTTAACCAGGGCAATTATGTCATTCAAGCATTTTAATAGCTCTTTCTGTGCACTGCGGTGCTTAAGATCTTGAAATTACCCAGTGGCAATCATTCCCAGTTTGGAAAAGCATTCACATCTGCCACACAAATTGAAAGAAACCTACAATGCAAAACTGATTTTGCAACAGGGTTTACATGTCATTAAATCTTTTAAATCAGTCGGAATCCCCTCAGTTAGATTGAAGCTTAGAATTCATTTCCACATGTCCTTTTATTGACAGATAACAACTAACACTCATTTTGAGATTCTGTACATGAGTTCTATAAATCACACATCCATCTGTTGCTGTCTATTAAATTTGAAACATATAAGTTGTGAATAAAATATAAGTTGTTCCATAAACCTTTGCCCCGACTGTGAGGTGATGGTTTGCTCAAATTAATCGCACTTTTTCCCCCTCACGGAATGCCATAAATATCCTCAACTCTGAGGGACTTGATCACAAGGATATCTAGTGGGTAAGCTAAGCAACTGAAAACTAAAATCAGGAATGGCAACTTTTTACCAACGCTAATGAGATGAGATATCCAACTGTGTCAGGCACGACTGGATTTTATTCCCTTTGAACAGAACGCAACATTAACAGAAAATAAGACGGTGATCTGATCTGAAGACAGAGTTTCTAAAAATTAGATTTCTACGTTACCACTTTCTACAAAGTCTCATATAGCACCTTTAAAAATCTTTATTTTCATGTTATTGGGGGAAATTTCAGTGAAGCTAACTAGATAATATTAAGGGATGGAGGTCCATGCGTTCAACCACCTGTATCTACTCCCAAAAGGTTGAAGAGAGAAGAAGGAATGGCTAGCGTGGCATGCATCATGAACATTACTTTCAACCTTCCTGATACACAGCCCATGAAGATGGACTGGACGGAGTGAAATGATGAGACTCTGGTGGACTGGGCTGTGTTCACCACCATCTCTGAAAATTCAGGTGTTCAGGAGGGAGCAGTTGCCATACTGTGATCCATTCCATCAGAATGCTTTCTACAGCACAATTGTAGAAGTTCAAGAAAATACACATGGACGTGCCAAATGTTCTCGGATACCTATGAAAGTAAACATGTTGATGTGCTTTTTTATTCAAGGCATTAATGTGAGGAGTCAAGGCTAGTTTGCTGATATAATGGATGCCTTGGAGTTTAAGTGCTCCACCATCTAGATTATCTGATGTGAATAGAAGATTGACCGGTCAATAGGAAAGACTTGGCTTCCAGGGGGCTTTCAGTGGTTGGCAAAATGTAATGAACGGAATCTTATAGGGATTGTTGATGGGAACCTAATCTTTTAATTTCTTTTTTGTGAATGATATGGTGAAAGATATTGTTGATCAATTCAGTGATGGCACAAAGAAAGGTAGGAAAAAAAAGTTATGAATAAGAAATAAGAAGACTATAATGACTTATAGATCAATTAGGTGAGGGGGCAGGAAAGATTTGGTAAGTGGGGGATAATGTTGGAATTAACAAGGATTAACAAACTTATTAAGAAGGTTGGCTCCGTCCTGGGGCAGAGAGATTCATGGGAGGTGGGCTTGGAGGGGAGGATGCTCAAACTGCGGAGCATCTTGTACAATACAGCTCACCCCTCCATGACACACTAGTCAACCTGAGGAGTACCTTTAGCAACAGACTGGTTCCACCTAGATGCAGTACAGAATGCCACAGGAGAACCTTCTTCCCTGTGGCGATCAAATTAATACAACTCCACCCCTTCTGTCGTGGTGTCCCCTCCCTCGCACCCCCCCCCCCCCTTGTATCATATTGTATCATATCGAAAGTATAAAATTGTCCATCTTACCAAGAAAAGTTCAAAAATGAACCACATTTTATGAATGGTGAGAGATTGCAATAGGATGCAAAGTATTTGGGTGTCCTTTTGTATGATTACAAATGTTAGTTTGCATGCACAGTAATTAGGAAACCTAAAAGCTGTTTATAGTGAGTGGAACTGAATGCAAAATTAGGGAGGTTATGTTTCAGCTATATAGGGCATTTGTGAAGCTGCATCATGATTAACAATGTTCCAGGGTGTAATTGAGCTGGAAACAGTTCAGGGGATTTTTTTTTGACTGATTTCAGAAATAAAGCACTTTCCTTATTCTAAGATTAGAATTTAGAAGACTAAGAAGTGACTTTATTGAAACACAAGAACCTTAAGGATCGTGACACAGTCGATATGGAAAGGATATTTCCTCTTATGGGAGAACTGAGAGCAAAGAATCACTATTTAACAACAAGGAGTTATCTTTTTCAGATAAAATGAAGTGATTTTTAAAATATACTCTAAAGGTTTTGAGATTTTGGTACTATCTTCCTCCAAGGACAGTAGAAGCAGAATCTTTGAAGGGAGAGTTAAGCAAATACTTGCTGAGCAAAAAGGTGAAAAGATACCAGAGGTAGACAAAGTTGAGGCTAAAATCACTTCTACCCTTGTTACTAATTCCATATAAAACATGTGAGAAAGTATTATAAATGCTGGATGGGTATTATATGCAAAAATTTCCACTGAAGTTACATCTGAAAATTCCCCACCATCATTTGAAGAACTCCCTTCATGTTGGGACATAAGTTGTGCTGTTGCAGAACATGGCCAAGGAATTTTATTGTTACTGTTGGTGGATTTTTTTAGGCTATTCCATTAGGTGAATATCTTTTTCCAATAATCTTAAAAAGAATTCCCAGAGATTTAATGTAAATGCATTTATAATGACTTGCAGTGGATTCCAATAACAACACAATAAATATCTTAATAGTACAGGAATCAAAAGTGATCTGCCTGCATGGAACTTTACAGAAACTGGGTAGGAAGGAACTGCAGATGCTGGTCTAAACTGAGTGGACCAAAGCTCAGCGGGTCAGACAGCATCTCTGGAGAAAAGGAATAGGTAACATTTTGGGTTGAAACCCTTCTTCGGAAACTGGGAATGGACAGTAATATGGAAACCACTCTTGGGGCTCTTTGATGATCAATGGAATCAGTTTACATTCTAAACATCAGATACAATTGTCTCTTTCACAGCAGAGTTAACACAATGAATGAGAAATTGCTATCTGCCTCTCTGACTTACTCTTAGACTTTGACTGATTTTACCTCTGAATTTCATTACATTTGTGTAACCTTCACACTGAAAGACGTTTAATGGGGTCTGACAGATAGCTTTGTCTCTAAAACAATCTTCTTGCTGTAAAGAGCTCCTGATTAATTCCTGCCATATATTTTACCTTCCTTGCTCAGGAAGGCCAGATTATGCACACACACAAAATGCCACGTGTGGCATAAATCTTTCCTATTGCTTTAAGTTATTTGATGACATTCCTTGGTCTCCAGTATCTTCATTCTTAATCAAAAACGGCCTTTAAATTTCCTTTCAAATGTCACTTATTATTTTCTCTGGAAATTGATGTTGTGGTTTAAATTTATCATTGTCTACATTTTGAAATTATACTTACCATCTCGGGAACAATAAATTAAAATGCTAAGTACTAGGCTGGGTGGATTTGTGCTAAATCATTCATTTCAACAATGGCCACTCAGGCAGTGACCAGATGGAACAGGCCACTAGCTGAAACAGGATTCTCATCATTCTCGTGTCATTGATTTTGACATAGAACAAAACCAGGCAATGATCCATCAAGCAGTGAATTTAAAATTTACTTACAATATTATTCAGGTCAAAACTGATATCACGTCACAAGCTGTTTGAAAAGACAATTTCTAATTGTATTATCATTGGAGAGGAAACTGACGTAGATAATTACAACTGAAAGGAGACCCAAATGCCATTTAACACTGTGACACATTGGCTGTGACTCAGTGGGCAGATGGCACTTCCATTTCTGATCAGAGGATTTGAGTACAATATCAATCAATACTCTGCGAGTTCTGTTGAAGAGCAGACCGTTGCAAGTGTTATTTAATAAATGAGATGTTAAGCAAAGGATCCATCCACCCAATCGGATGGATGCAAAAGATCCCAAGCTGCTATTTCAATATGGTGGTTCACTAGCTAATTACCCTTCATTAAGAAATAGATTATCCGTATACTATCCCATTGATTTTTGCAACGTTTTTCTCTGTACAAATGGCTGCCATTTTACCTACACTTTACCATGATGACAGCATTTATACAAACTATATTTCTTTTTCCAGATCATTACTTTTTTCTTCATGTTAAATTTCTACCATATCAAGTTCCTGAATTTTCCTAATGAACCCCTGGTGAGACAATTTATTGTACACCATTTCAAAATCACCAGCTCATTCAACACCTTTCTGGATTGTGATTAATCTCCCTCTGTCATACTATATCTGAGGCTCTAAAAATAGCATATACATTACATCTAATCATATTAATTTATGACTAACGCAAAAACTAGCATATTTTCAAGGGGAAATGCGAAACTATTATTGGTGGGGAGAAACTGTAGTATCAAGTTATAATTCAAAAGACTAATTTGATTCTTCACTTTCTCACTGCAAAAGCCATTTTGTGAGGCTCCACAGAATTGATATAACAGGATTAAGCTGTTGCATAACCTTGCTTCTTTTGTTCTGCGTGTGGAGGCTTGTAAAAGTTCCCAGCCATTTTTTTCCGGATGATTCATTTTTCTCTCTTTCAAAATATTGGTTATGACTATCAATGTCAAGCTTTATTGTTCATTTGCCATACAGTTATCCCTCCTATTTTCCTTGTCAAAATTTAACATTCAATGGTTATGTTGAAATTCCCCCATGATTGGTTTTATGTTGCCATCAACATTCTATTGTGAGGCACTTGAAGGCCAGGTTTTCAGTTTGGCTTCATTATCAGTCTTTTGCTTGTTGTCACTTTGGGAATAGCATTCCTTTCGGTGGTCGAGAGAGTCAAAACCTTCAAGTTCCTGAGCATATATGTCTGAAGATCTGTCGTGGGTCCAGCACATTGATGCAATTACATAGCAAGCTTATCTATACCTCTACTTCTTTAATTGATTGAGGAGATTCAGTATGTTTCCAAATACTCTATCAAACATCTACAGGTGCACGGTAGAGAGCAAACTAATCAGTTGCGCCACGGTCTAGTTTGGTAACTCAAACGCCCAAGAATGTAGAAAGTGGTGGACATTGCCTGGACCATCACAGTTACTAGTCTCTCCATCAGCAAAGAGATCTACAGCAGGCAATGTCTCAAAAATGCAGTAACTCAACGGGTCAGGCAGCATCACTGGAGAACATGGATAGGCAACGTTAAAGGTTGTGACCCTTCTTCATTATGGTGGAGGGAGAGGAAAGCTGGAAGAGAGCAGCAGGGAAAAGCCTGGCAATTGATAGGTGGGTAGAGATAAAGGTATTTGTAATAGGCAGATGATTGGACATAGGCCAGAGGTGAAAAGACAAAAGGTGTGAGATAAGGATTGACTTTGTGAAGTGAGAAGAAGGAATGTAGGTGGAGGGGAGGGCAGAAATAGGTGTGAATCTAGGTGGGGCAGAGGGGAGAGAGAGGGGGAAAGATTTTTTAGATTTAGAGATACAGCGCGGAAACAGGCCCTTCGGCCCACCGAGTCCACGCCGCCCAGCGATCCCCGCACATTAACACTATCCTACACACACTAGGGCCAATTTTTACATATTACCCAGTCAATTAACCTACATATCTGTACGTCTTTGGAGTGTGGGAGGAAACCGAAGATCTCGGAGAAAACCCACGCAGGTCACGGGGAGAACGTACAAACTCCGTACAGACTGCGCCCGTAGTCAGGATCGAACCTGAGTCTCCAGCACTGCATTCGCTGTAAGGCAGCAACTCTACCACTGCGCCACCGTGCCACTGTGCCGGGGGGGGATTTAGTTTGTTACCTAAAATTAGAGAATTCAATATTCATACCGTTGGGCTGTATGCTACCCAAGCAGAACATGAAGTGCTGTTCCGCCTGTTTGTGTGGGGGTCCAGGTAGATCCAGATAACTGTGGGATTGGGTGGGTTGGGAGTCAGAGAGGTGTCTTTCTTTGACAGTACAGACTGTCGACTGATATGTGTAGGAAGGAACTATCCAAATAACTGTGAAAGTAATTGGGTTTGCAGTAAATATCAACCGAAGATAGACACAAAATGCTGGAGTAGGTCAGCAGGACAGGTGGCATCTCCGGAGAGAAGAAATGGGTGACGTTTCAGGTAGAGATCCTTCTTCAGGCTGAAGAAGGGTCTCAACCCAAAATGTTACCCATTCCTTCTCTCCAGAGATGCTGTCTGTCCTGCTGAGTTACACCAGCATTTTGTGTCTTTTGTCAATTGATATTTACTGCAAACCCAATTACTCTCACAGTGATTTGGACTACACCTCCTCCCACCCTGCTCCTTGCAAAGATGATATCCCGTACTCTCAATTTCTCCATCTCCACCACATCTGCTTCCAAGGTGATGTTTTCCATTCTAGGACATCAGAGATGTCCCCTTTCTTTAGAAAATGTAGATTTCCCCTTTGCAGTCATTGATGGAGTCCTCACCCACTTCCCCTAGCCCCAGATGGAATAAGGATATGTTCCCCTGGTCCTCACTGTTAACCCCACGAGCCTCCGCATCCAACAGGTCATTCTCCATCAATGCCAATGTGGTTTCACCGCCAGTTCCGTCATCCCGTCCCCACCTTTTTCTGCCTTGTTCAGTGATCGCTCACTCCACAACTCCTTGGTTCACTCATCCCTTCCCATCCAAACAATTCCCTCCCCAGTTACTTTCCCCTGCAACAGTAGGAGATGTAACATTTGTTCCTATACCTCCTCTCTCACATAAGGTTCTCATAAGTTCTCATAAATTATAGGAGCAGAATTAGGCCATTTGGCCCATTGAGTTTACTCTGGAGTTCACTAAATCATGGCTGATCTATATTTCCCTCCCAACCCCATTCTCCTGCCCTCTTCCCATAACCCTTGACACCTTTACTAATCAATGATCTGTCAATTTCCACCTTAAAAATGCCCCATGACTTGGCCTCCACAGCCAGCTGAGGCAATAAATTTCATTAATTCACCACGCTCTAACTAACGAAATTCCTCCTCATCTCCTTTCTAAAGGTATGTCCTTTTATTCTGAGGCTGCACGCTCTGGCCCTAGATTCTCCCACTTGTCGAAACCTCCTCTCCACATCCACTCTATCTACTTTTGGCTATTCGGTATATTTCAATGTGGTCGCTCGCCCCTCATCCTTGTAAACTCCAGCGAGTTCATTGTACATTAACCCAGTGATCCCCAGGATCATTCTCGTAAAGCTCCTCTGGACCCTCTCAAACGCCAGCACATTCTTCCTCAGATATTGTTGTGTTCTTTAAAAAGATACAGTGAGTCCGACTGTGTTTTTACGCGAGTGTTTATTCAACCGCACATCTGCTCCCCCGGGCTCCTCCCCGTCGCCCTCTGATGACCCCCTACCAATAGACCTGTGTAGTCTTAAAGGCACATTGCAATAACACCACATCTCCCCTTTCTAGAATCAATCGGTAGACTGCGGTTGATTCACCAGACCTTAGAGGATTATTTTGCCTCTTTAGCTGGAAGGTCTGTTCCTATCTGAACTAAATTAATTCAACATAAGTACATGTAAACACATTGTCTTAGTGAAAAGGATTTTACCCTTTTCACTAAATTAGAAAAACATTTTTCTTTAGAAACTCTCTTTTTTTTTCACTTATAGTTCAACCTATCTAGTCTCACCACTCTTCTCCCAAACCTGGTTCTGGGAGTGGATGGCAGTTCTGGAATGTTATCTTTTGGTGGCTCTGCTGAGCTCTGCTCTGGAATGTTATCTTTTGGTGGCTCTGCTGAGCTCTGCTCTGGAATGCAACCCAGCCGGGAGTTGCTCTTTCATACCACCCCCACTCTGGTCCGGCAAGGGTTTCATGGGAATTAGATGGCGACGGTTTCGCCTGACCGTCCCGTGAGGTCCCTCCACGATGTAAGAGCGGGGGGCGGTGTGGCTGCCGATCACAGCTCCAGCTTCGCCTTGATCCGTGACCCACACTTCTTGTCCGGGAAAGAGCCTGTCGAGACTCCGTGCACGATGCCGCAGGTTGTACCGTTGTGCATCTCTGATTCTCTTCTCCTTTTCCTTCCACGCAACCACTTCATTGTCGGGAAGAGCAGGATTCAGCAGGGCTGGAAGTGTTGGTACCGTAGTGCGAAGCCTTCTCTCCATAAGGAGTTGGGCTGGGCTGGGCTGTACCCGTTTTGCAGTGGGGTCGCTCTATATGCAAGTAAAGCGAGGTAGGGATCCGCCGCTTTCTTCAGGAGACCCTTCACTGTCTTGACTGCACGTTCGGCCTCCCCGTTGCTCTGAGGATATCTCGGGCTGCTTGTGACATGGCGGAAACCATACGACTTTGCAAACGCAGCAAAGGCGGTTCCGGCAAACTGAGGCCCATTGTCTGTGACCAATGTCTCCGGAATGCCGTGACGTGCAAACATTGATTTGAGGTGGTGGATTACATCTGTCGACTTGGTGGGGCTGAGTGGAGCGATTTCCACGTATCTCGATGCATAATCCACTACCAGCAGGTAGTTCTTGCTTCCCAGCATGCACAAGTCAGCTCCCAGCTTTTGCCATGGTCGGCCTGGGTATTGTGATGGCATCAGCGGCTCTGTGTGGTTCTGTCTCTCTTTGCTGCATGTCCGGCAGTTGAGGACCAATTCGTTCAGCTGCTGACTTAGTCCAGGCCACCACACTGACCATCGTGCACGCTCTCTACACTTCACCACTCCCTGGTGACCTTCATGTAGTCTGGTCAGCACGTCGTTCCTCATAGTTGAGGGTATGACTAATCTGTCCCCTTTGAGTAACAGTCCGTCATTTACCGTGAGCAATGCTTGTTCTGCCCAGTACAGCCTGAGTGCCGGTTCACTGTTGCTATTCGTTGGCCATCCTTCCTGACACAGCTGCATTACCCGTGCGCACACACTGTCCCTTTTTAGCTCCGCTCTCAACTCATCCAGGTAGGCAGTGCTTGCCGGCAGGTTCTCTATTATCATGTCCACATAGATGTTTGTATTCTCAAACAACTCCTTTTCGTCAGGCGTTTCCCCCATTTTCACAGGAGCACGCGACAGCGTATCAGCTGTCCACAGACACTTTCCTGGCACATGAGAAATGGAGTAAGAATAGCGCATGAGGCGCATCCGGAAACGCTGAATCCGTGGAGGGAGAGCATCCAGTGCCTGTGACCCCAGCAGACTCAGGAGAGGCTTATGATCCGTCTCCATCTGGAAGTGTTTACCGATGAGAAAGTTGCGGAACCTTTCGCAAGCCCAGGTCAGGCCCAAGGCCTCTTTCTCCACCTGCGCGTATCTCTGCTCCGTCTGTGTGAGAGATCGCGACACGTAGGCTACCGGTCTCCACTCCTCATCCCATTTTTGGAGAAGTACACTTCCCAGGCCGTAAGATGACGCGTCTGCTGAGACTTTGCATTCACGGTTCGTGTCGTACATGGCTAGTACAGGTGGGGATACCAGTGCATTCTTCAAATCTTGAAACGCTCTTGCCTGGTCGACGCCCCACAGCCAGCAGTTCCTCTTTGACAGGAGGTCTCGCAGAGCCTTGTCTCTCTCTGCTAGTTGCGGGATGAACTTCCCCAGCTGGTTAACCATTCCGAGAAAGCTCCTCAGCACACTCACATTGGTCGGCTCCTCCATCTTCCTTACAGCCTCAGTCTTGCTCGGGTCAGGACTAATGCCACTGGAGGAGAGGACATGACCAAGAAAGGTCACCTCTTCCTTCGACAGGTCACATTTGTCAATGTTAAGCGTAATGCCCGCCTTTTGGATACTCGCCAGCACAGTATGCAGACGAGCGTCGTGCTCCTCTCGTGTTTGGCCCCAGACCAGTACATCATCCATGTGGCAGACGATTCCCTCGAGTCCCTCCGTGACCTCTGACACCATCCTATTTTGAAAGTGTTCGGGGGCAGAGGCAATGCCGAAGGGCAGCCGCTTGAACTAGTAACGACCGAAGGGTGTGATGAATGTTGTGTATTTTGCTGAGTCTTCGGTCAGGGGTATTTGCCAAAACCCCGTGTTGGCATCCAACTTGCTGAATATTCTGGCTCCAGCCAGCATCCCCAGTGTTTCCTCCACCGATGGCAGGATGTACTTTTCTCGACACACCGACTCGTTGAGGTTAGTGAGATCGACGCATATGCGTACGGCTCCTGTCCTTTTCGGCACCCCCACCATGCCTGAACACCAGTCAGTAGGCTCTTCAACCCTGGTGATCACCCCCAGGCCTTCCATGCGGGACAGTTCTCGCTCGACTTTACCCATCAGCGGCAACGGAATCCTTCTGGGTGTCTTCAATGAGAACGGTTGGGCCCCTGGTTTCAGCTTGATGGCATACTGCTGTCGTACCTCCCCGAGACCGCTGCATAGCTTCGGGTAGCTGGTCTTAAGTGTCTCTATGGTGATGCTGTCTAGCCGAACCACAAGCTCCAGCTTGCCGATAGCAGGCCTCCCCAGCAATGCAGTGTGCAGGTGTCGTGTGACGTACACATCCTCCATCACCCTTTTCTCTCCTTTCACCAGGAACAGCCCAGCGACGCCCACAACTTCTAGTGGACTCCTCCCGGGTCCCAGCAGTGGCTTGGTTGCTTTACGGAGGGTAGGTGGATCGCTGTCTCTATAGATCTCTTTAAACACGGTGTGGAGTAGGACTGTAACATTGGCGCCGGTGTCAATTTTGAATGACACGTTTTTATTATTTATGTCGATGTTTACCATCCATGGCTCTCCATCGGCTGTGACGCTGCCTAGGAACATAACATCCTCGTCCTCTTCAACTTCCTGCACGGTTTTGGGTGATCTACACACACGCTTGTAGTGTCCCTTTCTCCCACATAAATGGCATTTTGCATCCTTTGCCGGGCAATCCTGCCTTGGATGGGACGGAAAGCTGCCACATTTATGGCACTGTACACTTTTCCCCCTGCTGTGTTGGGCGCTGTGTGTTTTGAGTTGGTGGCCATAAGCCTGGACAGTACACTTTTCCCCCTGCTGTGTTGGGTGCTGTGTGTTTTGAGTTGGTGGCCATAAGCCTGGTGAGGTTTGTTTTTGGCACCTTTACTACTGCTCTTATACACTGTCCACAGATTTAGCATCACTTGTCTCTGTCCTGGTGTCACCTCGCAGAGAAGATTGTTGCCGTTTCACCTCCTCACTCTGCCTCGCCATATTGACGGCCTTTTCGAGCGTCAATTCTGCGTCAAGCTGCATACGTTCGGACAGCCGCTTATCCATCAGTCCGACAACAAGCCTGTCGCGTATCAGCTCGTCGTGTAGCACCCCGTAGTTACAGTGCTCTGCCAGCGCATATAACGCAGTGACAAAGGCATCCACTGTTTCATGTTCTCCCTGCCTGCGCATGTTGAACTTGGCACGCTCATAGATTATATTTTTCTTTACTATGAAAAATCGTTGGAAGCCATCGCGCACCCCTATGTACGTTCCGCTTGTGCTACTGTCAGGTTTAACCCGCACAGAACATCGTCCGCCTCATCTCCCATGCAATAAATCAGCGTGTTAACTTGATTATCTTCGGAGCTGGCATTCAAGTTACTTGCCAGATGGAACCTTTCGAACCTCCGTATCCATTTGGCCCACTCTTGCGGCTTTGAAAAGTCGAAGGACTCCGGAGGCTGGATGCTAAATGTAGCATTTGGTCCTACCGGGGCTCTCTGTGCGTTGTCCTCTTGCATGTCGCACTCTTCTTTCTCTTTTGCCGTCAACGAGCTCCAAACGATAGTTGTTCGACTCAAAGTACACTTCACGCACCCTACAGGACTTCTGACACCATGTTGTGTTCTTTAAAAAGATACAGTGAGTCCGACTGTGTTTTTACGCGAGTGTTTATTCAACTGCCATCTGCTCCCCCAGGCTCCTCCCTGTCGCCCTCTGATGACCCCTCTACCAATAGACCTGTGTAGTCTTAAAGGCACATTGTAATAACACCACAGATATGGGGATCAAAACTGCTCTCAATACTTCAAATGCTTCTGACCAGTGCCTTATAAATCATCAGCATTACATCCCTGCTTTTATATTCTAGTTTTCTCAAAATAAATGTGAACATTGCATTTGCCTTCCTTACTACCATTTCAACTTACAAATTAACCTAAGATAGACACAAAATGCTGGAGTAACTCAACAGGACAGGCAGCATCTCAGGAGAGAAGGAATAGGTGACGACCCGAAACATCACTCATTCCTTTCTCCAGAGATGCTGCCTATCCCACTGTGTTACTCCAGCATTTTTGGTCTATCTTCAGTTTAAACCAGCATCTGCACTTCTTTCCTACACATTTTGTTTACAAATTAACTTTTCCGGAATCTTGCACCTGCACTCCCAAGTTCCTTTGCACCTCCAAATTCTGAGTCCTCTCCCCAGTTAGAAAATAGTCTATGCCTTTACTCCTACTACCAAAATGCATGACTCCACACTTTGCTAGATCAGATTCTATCTGTCACTTCTTTGATCACTCTTCCGTCCTGTTCAAATCCTTCTGCAGAGTCCCTGCTCTCTCTACACTACATGCCCCTCCACCTGGCCTTGTATTATTCCACAAACTTGGCCACAATGCCTTCAATCCCCCTCATCTAAATCATTAATATACAACATGAAGAGTAGCAGCCCCAGCACCGAGCCCTGGAGAACACCACTAGTCCATTGGCAGCCAACCAGAAAAAAAACCTTTTATTCCCACTCTTTGTCTTCTGCCATCCAACCTATCCATGCTAGTATCTTTCCTCTAATACCATGGGCTCTCATCTTCCTTAGCAACCTCACATGCAGCACCTCATCAAAGGCCTTCTTAAAATCCAGGTACAGCCATCCAGGGACCTCAACTGTCCTTCCAAGTGAGACACATGTTCACGTGCACCTTCTCTAACCTCACCTACAGCATCTGTTGTTCCCGATGTGGCCTTGTTTACATCGGTGAGACCAAGCATAGATTTGATGTCTGTTTAGCTGAATACTTTGTCTTGGTTCGCCATGGCCTACTGGATCTCCCAGTTGCTAACCATTTTAACTCCTCTTCCCATTCCCATAATGGTCTTTCTGTCCTGAGCCTCCTCCATCACCAGAGTGATACCACAAACAAATTGGAGGAACAGCACCACATTTTCTACTTGTGTCACTTATCACCCAATAGTATGAAAATTGAATTTTCCAACTTTAGCTATCTCGGCAATTTCCCACTCCCCTCGGTTCTTTCCACCCCTTTCTTTTTCTTCCTTTTCTCTCCTGTGCCCCACCTAGACAACGCACCAAATTCTTCCCTCCGCTCAATTTACATACCTTTCTTCAGCTTCATAATTTGCAACTTATCAATCCTTATCACACACCTTCTGTCTTTTCATCTCTGACCTTTTTCCAATCATCTACCTATCAACCCCCCCCCACCTCATCTGTATCCACCTATCATTTGCCTGCTTTGTCCTGCTCCTTCTCTCTTCCTGCTTTTATCCCCACCCCACCCCCCAGCACAACCAATCTTAAGTAGTGCTTCAACCCAAAACATCACCTATCTATGTTCTCTTGGGATGCTGCTTGAGTTACTCCAGCACCGTGTCATTTTTCATCAAAGATCACCCTGGCCATGTTCTCCTCTTATTCCTACCATTGGAACGAAAATACAGGAGCCTAAAAACTGTGACTTCCAGGTTCAAGAACAACTTCTTCCCAGCAACCATTAGGCTTTTGAATACTGCACAACACTAACACGACATCAGTAACTATGACCTACTACAGACTTTGTTTTGGTTGTACTATTATGGTCTGATTACCTTGTATTACTGATTATTAATTCATTGTATAATTGGTGATTGTACATTTATTCATGTATTTTGCATTAATGGGCCTGTGAACCTGCAACCAGTATGAATTTCATTGTTCCATTTCCGGTTCATATGACAACTAAACACTCTTGACTCATCATATCTAACTTTTCCCATATAAATTTTATTTCTTAACTTCCAGATTTATTTGCAACCAGTAAGGCAAAAGGTAATTGAAGAACTGGAGAGCAGAAGAAGAAGGGTTTTGACCCAAAATGTCTCCCAGTCCTTCTATCCAGAGATGCTGCCTGTCCCGCTGAGTTACAGTACTCCAGCATAATGTGGTGGCTGGATTGTGAGATGACTAAAATTACTTTAAAGCAATTGAAGACATTGCTTTTGTTTAGTCATTGTTACTATGTTCCTCAGCATTGTTCATTTACCCATCTATTTCCTTTGCTCCCTGTATTTTTTGAACATGCTAACATTATTGTTCATGTTCATGATGTGTTTGATCCTGAGGAAGACGGGCCAGAAGCTCTGTGCGGAACAGCAAACATCCTCCAAGGTAAATGTCACTACGTTTAGGATTCCTGCACAAACACGATAAGAATTTGTTGGCTGGTTTTAAGTGACTGCTTCCTGCCTGCATTCGAAATTAAAATCCTTGGGGAAATTCATCAAGAGGCCTGCTTCAATTCCCCAGCAATAATGCTGAGATATCTGTGCACTGCACGTGACAGAATGGCCCAGGAACAATTATTCCTTCTATTTTGAAAGGAATGAGAATGAGGTACATTTTAGAGACAGCGCGGAAACAGGCCCATTGGCCTGCCGACCAGCAACCAATATTTGAGTTAGTTTATATTTTTGGAAGCACTTGAGTTCATAGAGTGTATAGCACAGAAATTAGCCCTTCTGCCCAACACATCCATGCTGTCGCTTTTGCCCATCTACACTGATCCCATTTGACCACCTTAGGTCCGCAACCTTCTGGGCCTTATCTATTTATGTGTCTATCTAAATGTCATTTAAACATAGTGATTCTACCCTGCTCTAGACTTACACAACCTTCCTCACTGTCCCTTCTGCCATATGCATCGTACTACTGAGGATCAGGCCTGCTTTGGATCACTGGTTGACAACACGGACTAAAAGGTAATTGCATTGTAGATTGGCAATGTATTTGGGCAGCTTGCCACAAGTTCAGTTTGCCACTTGCACCTTAAACCTCAGTGGTGGAAAAGCTTTGAGAAATAATCACTGAGGAAAGTGGATTTATTAAGGCAAGCAGGCATTAATTTGTTGAGGGAGAAATCATGTTTAACTGATTAGATAATATATTTTGATGCATTAATAGAGGTTAATGCATTTGAGGGGGTGCATATTAACTTTCGGACAGCTTTTTGATACAGTGTTACATAACAGCCTTATCAGCAAAGTTGAAACACTTGATGTAAAAGGAGCACTGATAGCATTAGCACAAATTTTACTAAATAACTGGCAACAAAGAATCATGGTGAATTAAAGTTTTTTCAAATTGGAGAAAGGCGAAGAGTGATTTATACCAGTGATTACTGTAAGGGTCATTTTTTAAAACTCTGTATCAATAAGCAAGACTTTAGAATGCAAACCACAATTACAACATTTGCAAATGACACAAAACTTGGAGGCATTAAGGACTGTTTAAAAAAGAATGTAGTAAAGCTGCACATGATATAAACAGGCTGCTCGAATTTGCAGATTAATGAAAGTGGGTAAAATCCATAAAATTCTGAACTTTCACAAGAAAAGGCAAAAAAGCTGTGCTAAAACTCAATAAAACACTGGTTCTATTTCAATGGAGTATTCTGTTCAAAAGAGCTGTGACCTGCAAGGCTACAGATCTGGTGCTGGTTTACAGCAGGTTGCTTCTGTTTCCACATAATACAACGAAAGACTTCCTTTTGTCATACTGTTCTCTGAATCTATCAACTCTTCCCTAGACGTGCATACATTTTCCCATTTCATATCTTAGCTGCAGCAGCAAATGCTGTTTGGCTCCTACCTTGGCATTTTCAAAGAGGGATCACATTGCCACAGTATACTGCCACTCACATTTTTCCATCACTGAATGCCTGCGTGTATCCCATGATTTCAGTGTTGGCGAGTACTTGGCTCCTGGTAAGGCTTTTGTTACCAAAGTTATTGTTTGCTTCCGTCAAACAATTTGTTCACAAAATTTTATTGACTCAATAGTTGTAAGAGTTATAAGTAGAGGGTCCTTATGAATGGTGTTAAAGGTCATCAGGCGAAGTGAATTATGATGTGTGGCCAGGCCAGTCAATGTGGTAAGATCATTAATCTTTGCCTGTTCTATTCAATGTCTTAGGGCTAACGGAATCAAGAGATATGGGGAAAAAGCAGGAACGGGGTACTGATTTTGGATGATCAGCCATTATCATACTGAATGGTGGTGCTGGCTCAAAGGGCCGGATAGCCTACTCCTGCACCTATTTTCTATGTTTCTATGTTTCCATGGTCCCTGAGCTAACGGAGGGTACAGGTACCTCTGCAATCTCTTACAATTTTGTACGCAGAAGCTTTTTATGTGCTATTGTGTTATCAATCATCAGGAATCTACCTTCTCGGCCTAATACTGTAATGTTACCACTGATAAATCAGAAAATGTTATACCTTTCCCCAAGACTGACCTCTTTTCATGGATCCACATTCAGACTCATCTGTTCTCAGCTTCATTCATTGAACCACAATGACACTTAAGTAGGTCAGCATCATGGTAGCAGAAAGATAATGGCATTGCAAGGAATTTCCATAGGACCCTACCAACTCCATAGATTTGACAGAAATTTGTTTTCTAATTTCCTGTGTGACAAGGGTGCCCTTGTGGTGACCTCGGAACTACGGCACAGCAGCTCACAGCTGAAAGGAACCAAATTTGGACTCCTCCGGTCAATGGAGCAAATTGAATTTTATAATATTGGCCTTAACATAACTTTACATATGTAAAAAAAAGACTGGTTTAAAAATGTGATTATTCCCTGGAATGGGTCTTCTGGAGATGGAAACATTTTTTGAAACCAATTACCTTGATCTCTGGTTCCAAACAATATGGCAGCACGATGATCAAGTAACTGGACTAATACCTAGGAGGCTTGAGTTCAGAATTTGTCCTGAAGAAGGGAGTTCAATGCCTACCCCAGTAACTGACGAATTTAAAATCCATCAGGAAAAAAATAGAAATTATAAACTTTAAATAGTAGGGGAGCATCAACATTATTGAAAATATCTATTCGAATAACTGGTGCTTGTTTTAGGAAGAGGCTTCCATGTGACTGCAGAGTATTGTGAAACTGGCTAACTTCTAATTGCTCTCTCAATCAGTTAGAAACAGAGAACCATAGAAAATGGGTGCAGGAGTAGGCCATTCGGCCCTTTAAGCCAGCACCGCCATTCAATAAAATCATGGCTGATCATCACCCCGTTCCTGCTTTCAATACCCCGTTCCTGCTTTCTCCCTTGATTCTGTTGATCATGTCATTGAATTCATAAAAGTTATTAGGGTTGGGCTGCAAGTAGCCTTACTACCAATGCCCCTGTATCATGAATGATTAATAAAAAAATATGGTTTTAACTACGGTCTCGTTTAAGTGGGCATCTGTGTCATTTTAATTTATTTGTGTATGCTGGTTTATCTGTATGACCTTTCTAGCGAGAAGCTTTATAGTACAGCTTTTTCTCTAATCACAGAGCCCAGCATTACAGCAGCCAATTAAAGATCTCACATCAGGGCTGTTAAACAATGGATTGCACAGAGTCAGTCACTGCAATCGTTGATGCCAGCTGTTATGGGGTAGATTCACAATGAAAATTACACAAAGGGGGGGGTTAGAATGCGGTTAAAAGTTTTTCACAGCACCTTTACAGAAAAGAATGCCCATATGTTTTTTTTTAAATCAATTACTTGCAATCAGGAGAGAATGGTCAACTAATCTAAAAAAAATGGCCATCACTAAGTGATGAGTGAATGAACAAATCATCAAATGAATGCAAAAGTCAGTATCTGCATGCTATTATGCAGATTCCAAATTTAAATGAATAAATTTTCATGGTGCATTTAAAAACTGAAATTAATATCAGAAATGTTCTGGTGGACAGGATAATGGAATGAGATCTTTGACTATTTCCTTGCAGCAGTGCAGGAAGGGTACTGTAAATAAACATGGGGTATATCATTCGCTATTGATCATGGTAACTTGGATTATGAGACCTGATTCAGCAAGATGATGTAAGTCCCAAATGCATTGTTGACATTTCAGCAATATTGCATAGTTAGCAACTCAGAGTTCCATGGACAGTTGAATTATATGACAAAATATTATTATACATAAAAGGAGAGCATAGCGAACGGAAATAAATTGGTTGAGATAACGCAATGTTCCTTTGACTCTGAAAGACTAAATGGTTGATGGAAAAAGTTCATTCCTCTTTGACCTGCTAACCATTTTAACTACTCTTCTAATTCCAATATTGACTATTCTGTCTTGGGCCTCCCCCATCACATGCAAACCGGAGGAACAACACCTCATATTCCCCATTGGGAAGCTTACAAACCAACAGTATGAACATTGAATTCTCTGATTTGCGATAACGCTCGTCCCCTTGCCACCCTCCCCCCTCTTTCCCTATGCCTCAACTGGGTGCACACCCATTTCTCCCTCTATCCTGCACCTTATTTGCCCTTCCTCTCTGTCCCCTTCCTCATATATCTTTTCCTCTGGCTTCACATTTTACTCCTCTTCTTTTCTTACTCTCTTTTGTCTCCATTTCATCTCCAGCATTTCTCTATGCATCTCCTAATCCAACTTCCCCCCTCACATATATCCACCTATCACTTGGCTGGCTTTCTCCGGCACCCACCTCTCTTCCACTTTTTTCTTTTACCATTAGTCTGAAGAAGGGCCCCGACCCAAAACGTTACACCGAAAATGTCCTCGAGAGATGCTGCCTGACCCGCAAAGTTTTTCCAGCATTTTGTGGGGTTTTTCTATTCCTCCCTTTTCCTCCCTCATAAAATTGAATGGGTCGGCAAGTGAGGTTTGACGTGGCACCTGTACCCTGATAGTGGGCTGATTGGCATGATCTGACCAGTGATGTGTCACAAGGGTTAGAGTTGGGGCCTCAACTAATTACAAGCACCTTAGAAGATGGGATTGAAAGCCTTAGAATCAGAAAACATTAGAATCAATTAAAGGTATTTATTCACAAAATGCTGGAGTAACTCAGCAGGTCAGGCAGCATCTCAGGAGAGAAGGAATGGAATCAATTAGATCAGGTGGATCAGATTATTCGAGCTATAGATTTTCTGACTATTGGTTGTGCACACAGAAGCGCAGGAGGATGAGAGGTGATCTTATAGAGAGCATGAGATCTCTACAAAATCATCAGAAGAATAGATCGGGTTGACGCTGAGTCTCTTGCCCAGAGTAGGGGATTCGAGATCCAGAGGGCATGGGTTAAAGGTGAGGGGGGAAAGATTTAATAGGAACCTGACTTTTTCCACACAAAGGGTGTTGGCTGTATGGAATGAGCTGCCAGAGGAGGTAGTTAAGGCAGGTACTATCGCAACGTTTAAGAAATACTTAGACAGGTACATGGATAGGACAGATTTAGAGGGATATAGGCCAAATGCGGGCAGGTGGGACTGGTGTAGATGGGACATGTTGGCCAGTGTGGGCAAGTAGGGGCAAAGGGCCTGTTTCCATGCTGTATAACTCCACGACTCTATTATCACTTCTCTAGTGTCTTTTTCCAGTGGTCCAATGTCCACTCTAGCCTCCCTTTCTCTTTATATATCTGAAGAAACCTTTGCTATCCGCTTTTATATTATTGGCTAGCTTACCTTCATATTTCTCCTTTTTTGGCCCATTGCCTTTTTAGTTACCATCCTTAGTTTTTAAAAGCCTCCCAATCTTCGAGCTTCCCACAAATCTTTGCCATATGACATGCCTTCTCTTTAGTTTTCTTCTCCGTGACATCCCTTGTCAGCCACGGTCGCCTCATTCTCTCCTTAGAATCTTTTTCTCCTCTTTGGGATGAAAATATCCTGCTTCTTCGGAATTATTCCCAGAAACTCCAGCCTTTGCTGTTCCGGTCATTCCTGCAAGGGTCCCTTTCCAAACAACTTTAGCTAATTTCTGCCTCATGCCTCTGCAGTTACTTTTACACAACAGTAATACTGAGACATCTGATTTCATCTTCTCCCCCTCAAACTGCAGGTTGAATTTTATCATGTTATGGTCACTACTTCCTTTACCTTAATCTCCCTAATCAAACCCGGCACATTACATAATACCAAATCCAGAATTGCTTTAACCCAAGTAGGCTTGACTAGAAGCTTCTCTGAGATGCCGTCTCGTAGGCACTCTACAAATTCCTTCTCTTGGGATCCTGCCAACCTGATTTTCCCAGTCTACCTGCATATTGAAATCCCCCATAACCATTGTAACATTGTCTTTCTTACATGCTGATTGTATCTCCTTGTGTAATTTGTACCTTACATCCTGGCTACTGTCTATTTCCCCTTTCAGTTTCTTAGCTGTATCTACAAGGATTTTACATCTTCTGATCCTATGTCATCCTTTCTGTCTGTTATATCACTTACAAAATTCTTAAGGGGTTGGACAGGCTAGATGCAGGAAGATTGTTCCTGATGTTGGGGAAGTCCAGAACAAGGGGTCACAGTTTAAGGATAAGGGGGAAGTCTTTTAGGACCGAGATGAGAACGTTTTTTTCACACAGAGAGTGGTGAATCTGTGGAATTCTCTGCCACAGAAGGTAGTTGAGGCCAGTTCATTGGCTATATTTAAGAGGGAGTTAGATGTGGCCCTTGTGGCGAAAGGGATCAGGGGGTATGGAGAGAAGGCAGGTACGGGATACTGAGTTGGATGATCAGCCATGATCATATTGAATGGCGGTGCAGGCTCGAAGGGCCGAATGGCCTACTCCTGCACCTATTTTCTATGTTTCTATGTTTCTAGGTTTGTCTTTCACTCTGGTTCATATCATTTTAAATGTTTTATTTCTCAATCTCAATTTGCTCTTCCTGTTATACTCCTGTTTCAGCTACTCATCTATCTACACTTTGATTTTGTCTCTACAATATCTGTCTGTTATATCGCTCAACTTTGCTCTCTAAATTGACATCTTCGTAAATACTAAAATGTCATTTGTTTCCATGTGACCACCACAAAGCTGTTCCACTGTTATTATCATCCTGTTTTTGGTTTAGTTCAGTATGGAGATACAGCATGGAAACAGGTCCTTCGGCCCACAGGATCAATGCCAACCATTGATTACCCTTTCCTGTGTTATTGCATTTTTATTGATTAATCTTATTGGTCTTATTGTTCAACTGCGGGTAATGTTTCATTTTACTACACATTTATGTGTATGTAACAAATAAATGACTATTGACTATTGACTATTGACACTAGTTCTATGTTATCCCAGTTTCTCATCAACTCCTTACACATTAGGGGCAATTTTCCAGAGACCAATTAATCTACAAATCCACATGTCTTTGGGATGTGGGAGCAAACTGGAGCACCTGAAGGAAATGCACATGGTCCAGGGAGAGCATGCAAACTCCACACAGACAGCAGCCAAGGTCAAGGTCTGGTGCTGAGACAGTAGGTCTACCAGCTGTGCCACTCTGCTACCTCATTACCTTAGTCTCAACTTTTCACCTTAAATATTATGTTGTCAAAATCATGAAAATTAATGTGGTGTCTTTTTTTTAAAATTTGCCTGGGCCTGAAACATGCTACTGGGTTGAGGCAGATATGATAGTGGCATTTAGGGGACTTTTGGATAGGCACATGAATATGCAGGGAATAGAGGGATAGGGATTATATGCAGGTAAATAACAGATGGTTTTGGCATCATGTTTGGCACAGACATTATGGGCTGAAGGACCTGTTCTCATGCTGTACTATGTTCTATGTTCCATATTTAAAGTGGAAGATGGGATTCCTGTTCCTGTTGCCACCAATGATAAATTAATTGTTGCAGCCTCAAAGAGACAATTATCATTACCAAAACACTTAGTGCACTTTTGTTCTGGGCATGAGTCTCAAAATCTATTCAGCAATAAACAAAATTGTGCTTAATGAGTTAAATGGACTTAATGTTTCAGAAAGTTGCACTTAGCCTGTACTCTATAGCAGTATAACTGAATCATAAAAAACTGATAGCATTTCACTCTATTAACAATAAAATCACTGTTTTGAATTATGAAATGATTGTGGAAGATTTTACTCGGCAAGAGTATCAGAGCTGAACCCAGTTCCCTTGATCAGTACATCTGATCACAACATTAATTTGTTCCTGCCACATGTGTTCTTGTCCATTGCTTCTGCCTCAAACACATTTTCAGGAATTGAAACCTGCAGCCTTGTTTTTTTTGGCAGGATATATGAGGAGACACAATATAATCAGGAACAAAGAGTCCTAGGGTGTATGTAAACAGATCATTCAAAGCAGCAGGGTGATTTGAGAAAGTTGTTAAAAAAAATTACAAAGGATCATGGGCTTTTCTAAATAGGATTTAGAGCAAAAGAACAAGTAAACATGACAAATCTTAACAAAATGCTGGTTTGGACAAAGCTGGAACATAGTGGTCTGGCCACTGCCCTTGGAGGATGAGAGGACACTGAATGTATTTACTAGCATGATTATAGGTACGAGCGACTTTAGATTTGTTTAAGTTTAGGTTAAAGACAGCATGGAAAAAGGCACTTCCCAATCCTCACTGACCATCGATCACCCATTCACGCTAGTTCTTTGTTATCCCACTTTCTCATCCATTCACTACATATTAAGGGCAATTTACAGAGGCCAATTACCCTATAAACCTTCACGTCTTTGGGATGTGGGAGGAAACCAAAACACATTGGGGAAAATACACGTGGTCACGGGGAGAACGTGCAAACTTCACACAGCCAGCACTCACTATCAGAATCTAACTCGGGTCTCTAGAACTGTGAGGCTGCAGCTTTACCAGCTCCGCCACTGACCTTCCTAATTTATTTAATTGGATACACAGGAGAAGCTGGAATTGTCCCTATTTGGAACAAAGGAGAATTAGAAAGGATGTGATGGAGATATTGAAAATCATGCAGGGTCTAAACAGACTCTGTTTTCCCATTAGTGGAGGGCTCAAGAACCAGAGAATGTAGACTAAAGTTGGTTGGTAGAAGTCGAGGAAATTCTTTGTGACCCTGAAATAGTTGAGGCAAATATAATAATAATATTTAAAAGACATTTGGACAGATACATGGATAGGAAAGGTTCAGAGGGATAATGACAAGTCTAGGACAAATAAAACTAGCTTAAATCTGGCATCTTGGTCAGCGTGAATGAGTTGGGCCAAGGGGCCTGTTTCTGTGATTCTGTGACTCTGTGACTGCTTCCATTAACTTTCCCGGATGTTTTTGCAAATACGTGGCATTAAAATAATAGAAAGGTGACTTATGGTGACGTGGACGTTCTTCTTCAATTGCTTGTTCTATTTGTCCAACATCATGTGTACGTTTCACTCGACTTCCAGAGTTCTCGTCTTTCTACTTTAGTGCAGACATATTTCAGAAGCATATTACAATATGCCATTGCTGTTACTTTGCATACAACTGAGGATGCATTACATTGCATTAATACTACCCGATGTCATTTAAGGCCTTTGTTGCTTTTCAAACCTTATAAAAAGATTATTTTCTGCTGGAAATAAGAAATGATTGTACACTCTAATTATTAAAGAGATGTGAAGATCAGTAGGCAGTGGACTGCATTGTCAGACGTTCATCCCATATTGTTCAGGGTAATTATTATTCAAGATATTAACGTCACTCTATGCAAACCTCCATTAACATTGACCGCTGTAATAAAGAGGTTGTTGGCACTGTCCCTTGGAGATGCATTTAACTGGGCACAACAAGCACACATAAACACACAAGCACACATCACAGCAATAGGCTGTAGGGAGGTGTCGGAGATGGTCCAAGTGAATTTGAGTGCAGGATGGAAATTAGTCATGAAGTTGATGAAGTCAGTGAGTTCTGCATGGGTGCAGGAGGTAATATCGATGCAGTCATCAATGTAGCAGAGGTAGAGTTTGGGGATAGGGCCAATGTACGTCTGGAACAGTGATTGTTCGAAGTACCCTACAAAGAGGCAGGCATAGCTGGGGCCCATGTGAGGTGCCCATAGCTACGCCTTGGAATTGGAGGCAGAGGGAGGATTTGAAGGAGAAGTTGTTAAGGGTAAGGACCAGCTCTGCTAGGCAGAGGAGAGTGTTAGTAGATGGAAATTGGCTGAAGAAGGGTCTCGACCCAAAACGTCACCCATTCCTTCTCTCCAGAGATGCTGCTTGTCCCGCTGAGTTACTCCAGCATTTTGTGTCTACCTCGATTTAAACTAGCATCTGCAGTTCTTTTCTACACAGCAATAGGCTGTACTGAAACACTGTTTTTTTTGGCAAGAATACTGAATAAAGGCTGTTAATGGATTTACACGAGAGGGTTTCCGGTTAATTTCAAGAGAGTGCCCACAATCATTCTTAAAGTAAAACAAATCTTCTTGTAAGACAACCTAATGCATTGCAGAAAGGGCTTTGATGTACAGATCATTCCATTCCATTTAACAAAAGTACAAAATACTATAGAAAATCTACAATCTACCGAAAATCTACAAACAAGAGTGCTTGTTGTAAATGTTCTTCTTCAGAGACAGTCCCTTGATTTGTAGATGATTTACTATTTGGCTTATTCTGCAATTTCTGAGGTAGATGTGGGCTCTGCAGACTCTGCTACAGGTGGGGCAGGATGTGCTTGATGGGTTGGTTGGTAAATATAGCACATAGAAAAGCACAGCACGAGAACAGATCCTTCGACCCACAATGTTTGTGTCAAATATGATGCCATGCCCATATCTTACTTACCTGCTTATAATCCATGGGTCTCCATTCCCTGGATTTCCATGTGCCTATCCAAATGCCTCTTAAATGCCACTGCCATATCTGCCCAAATACCCATCCCTGTAGTGCATTCTAGGCCCAGGCAAATACAATCATAATGACACCATTATTTTTCATGATTCTTCACAACTTGTAATGTTTAAGGTAAACAGTGAAAATGGAAAATGAGGCTGTAAAGAGGGTAGCACAGTGGCGCAGCAGGTAGAGCTGCTGCCTCACAGTGCCAGAGGCCTGTGTTCAATCTTGACCTTGGCTGCTGTCTGTGTGGGTTTTTTTGCTCACCCTGTGAACACGTGGATTTCCTCCAGGTGCTCCAGTTTGCTCCCACATCCCAAAGACTTGAGGGTTGTAGACTAATTGGTCTCTGTAAAATTGCCCTTAATGTGTAGGGAGTCAATGAGAAACTGGGATAACAATGAACTAGTGTCAATAGTTAATAGTCAATAGCCAATTTATTTGTCACATAAACATAAATATGCAGTGAAATGAAAAATTACCCGCAGTTCAACAATAAGACCAATAAAAATAAGCAATAGAAATATGCAATAACACATACAATCATAAACCAAACAAAAGAAACATCCATCGCAGTGAGTCTCCTCCAGTCCCCTCCTCACTGTGATGGAAGGCCAGAATGTATTTTTCTCTTCCCCTGCCGTCTTCTCCCGCGGTCAGGCTGTTGGAGTTGCCACATCGGGGCGGTCGGGGCTCCTGACATTGAAGCCCCCGCCGGCCGGAGAAAATCCCGCGGCCTATTTCAGGCCGCGCCGGACGGTGAAAGGTCCGCGGTGGGCCGACCCAAGCCCAGCGATTCGGGGCGGGCGAAGACGCTGCCGGAGCTCCCGATGTCGGCCCCCACCCAGGGGCCTGCGGGCTTCCGACGTCCAGGCGGCCCGCGCCGAAGCCTCCGGAGACGAGTCGCAGCCGCTCCCGCAGCATCCGAAGGCAGCCAGCGCCGCAGGTGGTGAGTCCGGGCCGCGGGCTCTGCGAACCAGAGCCCAGGTGGTCCCAGCCTGAGGCAGCCAGCTCCAGGTGCATGGCCGATGGTAGGCCGCAGCGTGAACGGAGACACGACACAGAAAACAAAGGTCGGGTCTCCGTTCGGGAGAGACACTTTTACAGTTCCCACCCCCCCCCCCACCCCCCCTACTCCCCCTACATAACACACAACCGCAAACACTACATCATATTTAAACTACAATTCAGACAAAAACAACAAAAAACACAAAAGATAAACGGACTGCAGGCAAACCGCAGCTGCGAGGGCAGCGCTGGCTCCTCCTTGGTCAATGGTTGGTGTGGACTTGGTGGGCCACAGGACCTGTTTCCAATCGGTATCTCTAAACTAAACTAAACTAAAACAGCATGGCAATAATAGTGGACCAGCCTTTGTGGTGGTCACAAATGAGGGGATACAAATGACATTTCAGTATTTCTGAAGGTAGAAATTTAGAGAGTGAAGTTGAGTGATATAACAGACAGAAAAGTATGAAAGTTCACTCAGAGGTTATGAGCAAAGAAAATCAAAAATTGAGATAGTGTGGAGACAAAATCGAAGTGTAGACCGATGAGCAGCTGAAACAGAAGCAAAACAGGAAAAGGAAAATGAGAAATAATTAAGTAAAACATTTTAAATGATATGAGCCAGGGTGAAAGACAATGACTGAGAAGGAAACAGAAGACAAATTACAAGTTTTGAACTGCACTCTTTACCTTGATGAATAGGAAAGGTTTAGAGAACACAGACCAAAGAACAGTACAGCCCTTTTGCCCACAATGTCTGTGCCGAACATGATGCCAAGATCAGAACTTATCTACGTGCACTTAACCCATACCCCCCACCCCCCACCCTCATTCTCTGCAGTTCCATATGCCTGCCTAAATGTTTATTCAATGCCACTAATGTATCTGTGTCAACCACCACCAGGCACAATCCAGGAACACACCACTCCCTGTGTAAAACAACTTGTAACACCCATCTCCTTTACACTTTGCTCTTCTCACCTATGATCTCCACTATTAAATATATAGGTATAAAAGGGTATCGTCCAAACGTTTGGTCCATTTCTGTCAAGTGGACAAAATCACTGTATTTTATTTAGGACAATTATTAAATTACTTAGGATTATTCTAAACTGAGAGTAATATCTAGCTTTCACTCCCAACACGTAAGCAATTCCTGGTCAACAGATAACATCACTATTTTGGCAACCTGATGAAGATGACTTCATTTTTGTAAGTGATAATTGTCCAGTCTGATGTCAATAAAGATGTAAAATTGAAGAATCTGATTGAAGTGGATACTCTTGTCAATTGTACCACGTACTCTGAATTGTAGGATTGCTCAATTGTATTATTATAATTCTTCAATCTATTCATTCAATCTATTACTGGAATGAATACTGATTGAAATCTTACTCACAGTGCTGAGTTTAACTTAAGGGCTGCAGTGCCTCGACTCACAGGTATAGCGGCAGGAGTCTTTGATTTGGCAAAGGAGCCTCTTTGTCTTAATTGCCATTTGCATGCACAGCCATAAACTCAATTGCTTTTTAATCTCAAAACTAAATTAAGGAACAGCTGCTAAATGCTCAGTGTTCAAGGGTAGTGGGCTGCTGCTTGAGAGAAACAGGCTACAGAAAGAAAATTGCTGTTGTAAGATGAGGACAAATTGTTTGGTTTCAAAGTGTATCATGTATGAGTCAGAGTGTCATAGTGGATTGGGCCCTTCAACACAACAACCATGCTGAGCTTTTAGTCCATCTGCACAAATCTTATTTACTTGTGGTAGGTCCATGCAGTGCTTAATTAAGTGCCATTCTAAGTGTCCCTTAAATGTGTTGATTTTATCTGATTCCACCAGCAGTGGGTTCCATATATCAACCATCTCTGCATAAAAGAAAATCTCCCCACAAATCCTTTTTGATCAATTTTCCTCTCATCTTAAACCTAAGCCCCCTTGTTCTTGTTGCTTGTATCATGGGAAGATTCTGAATATCTACCCTACCTATGCCTCTCATAATTCTATACATCTCCATTGGGCTACTCTTTCACCTCCCCTTCACTCCAAGGAAAACAAACCCAGCCTATCCAATCACTTCCCATAACCCGAGTCCTCCAATCTCACCAATATCCTCCTGCATCTCCTCCATACAACTTTCCCATTATTTGGCGACCAGAACTGTACACAAACTCCAAATGATGTCTAACCAGTGTTTTGTAAAGCTGCAACGTAACATCCCAAGTTTTATATTTTAATCCCTGACTAATGAAGGCAAGCCTGTCACATGCCTTCTTCACCACTGCTCTACCAGCTTGTATTGCCACTTTCATAGAACTATGAATTTGAACCCCAAGATTCCTCTATTCATCAAAACTCCATAGTACCCCACCATTTACTGTATATGTTCTATCCCTGTTTGACTTCCCAAAATGCATTCCTCATACTTGTTGGGATTGAATTCCATCTGCCAACACTCTGCCCAACTTTCCACTGTATCAAAATCTTGCTGTAGCCTATGACAATCTTCCTCACTGCTCACAACACCATCAATGTTCTTGTGTAAACTTGCCAAACATACTTCCTACACTTACATCCTATGTATCATAAGCAACAAGGATCCTAGCACCAATACCTCAGAAACACCACTGGCCATAGATTTCCTATCAGAAAATCAGTCTTCCACCACTACTCCAACCCTCCTTAATCTAACACCTCCTCCTTCTTAAGAGAGACCTGCTCCATATAACCTTCCCTCAATTCACTACATTCCATGTTCTTTTCCTTGGTGAATACTGAAGAGAAGTATTCATCTAGTACTACTCCCACATCTCCTGACTCCTCCTATAGATTAATCACTTAGATTTGGTCCATAAAGGGTGCACTCTTTCCCTGGCCATCTTCTTGCTTCTGATATATTTAAAGGGATTGGGAAGGTAAATCGATTGCAGAGTCTCCTGAGTAGGTTGGCTTCCTGAGAGAAATATTATAGTCCAAAGATGATCGGGAGGAACTGTAGTGATGATTGTACCAATACATCTTAATCATAGAGTCAGAGTCATAGAGTGATACAGTGTGGAAACAGGCTCTTCGGCCCAACTCGCTCACACCGGCCAACAATGTCCCAGCTACATTAGTCCCACTTGCCTGCGCTTGGTCCATATCCCTCCAAACCTGTCCTATCCATGTACCTGTCTAGCTGTTTCTTAAACGATGGGATAGTCCCAGCTTCAACTACCTCCTCTGGCAGCTTGTTCCATACACCCACCACCCTTTGTGTGAAAACGTTACGCCACGGATTCCTATTAAATCTTTTCCCCTCACCTTGAACCTATGTCCTCTGGTCCTCAATTCCCCTACTCTGGGCAAAAGACTCTGTGCATCTACCCAATCTATTCCTCGCATGATTTTGTACACCTCTATAAGATCTCCCCTCATCCTCCTGCGCTCCATGGAATAGAGACCCAGCCTACTTAACCTCTCCCTATAGCTCATACTCTCTAGTCCTGGCAACATGCTCGTAAATCTTTTCTGAACCCTTTCAAGCTTGACAATATCTTTCCGATAACATGGTGCCCAGAACTGAACACAATATTCTAAATGCAGTCTCACCGATGTCCTTGACTTGGCGGTTATAATTAAGAAACTTGAATGGTGGGTCACGCACCTCTGCTGAATGGTGGTCATAGTCATAAAGCTATAGTTGTACAGCACAGAAATAGGCTACGGGTGCTTGTCTGTACGGAGTTTGTACGTTCTCCCTGTGATCTGCGTGGGTTTTCTCTGAGATCTTCGGTTTCCTCCCACACTCCAAAGAAGTACAGGTTTGTAGGTTGATTGATTTGGTGTAAATGTAAATTGTCCTTAGTGTGTTTAGGGGGGTGTTAATGTTCAGGGATCGCTGGTCAGTGCGGACTCGGTGGGCCGAAGGGCCCGTTTCCGCGCTAAATCTCTAAACTAAACTAAAGATATGTTATGCTGACTGGTCTATAATTCCCAGGCTTTTCCTTGCAGCCCTTCTTAAATAGAAGCACAACATTAACCAACCTCCTGTCATTCAGCACATCAACCATGTCTAACATTTGTTTCTGTTAGGGCTCCTGCAATTTCTTCTCTAGCTTCACACAGATCAGACCAGGAGATTTATCTACTTCATATATCTTAGGATGTGCTTAGGAGTAGGTAGCTAGCAACATTTGTCCTAACATATCATATCATATCATATCATATCATATATATACAGCCGGAAACAGGCCTTTTCGGCCCACCAAGTCCGTGCCGCCCAGCGATCCCCGTACATTAACACTATCCTACACCCACTAGGGACAATTTTACATTTACCCAGCCAATTAACCTACATATCTGTACGTCTTTGGAGTGTGGGAGGAAACCGAAGATCTCGGAGAAAACCCACGCAAGACACGGGGAGAACGTACAAACTCCTTACAGTGCAGCACCCGTAGTCAGGATCGAACCTGAGTCTCCGGCGCTGCATTCGCTGTAAAGCAGCAACTCTACCGCTGCGCTACCGTGCCGCCCATAATAAACCTGAGTTAGAAAAATACCCGAAGATCTATCTGCTCAACTTTGAATGCACGCAGTAGAGCACTTTATTTTCTCACTGAACAGGAAGTTACTGCTTGATCACCCAATGAGTAACATTCAATAGTCAGCTTTATTCTAATTGTGTGGAACTCAGTGCCACCTGACTGTCATCTGTCAGCGTACCGCTCATGTATTTTTAAAACAGTCTTTGAGCCAAGAATGCAATTCTTGTGGTATTATGTGGCCGAGCAAAAATACCTAATTTTCTATTTCAGATGCATGCGCACACTTTGCCATCTCTACTTTTTTGCACATTTCACTGACCCAGAATATGTAGTACCCCTTATTAGGCCGCATGGAGCTTGATACCGTGCTGCTAAATAATTTAGCATCCAGCAGATGTAATATTTAACCATGCTTTCTTTGTGAAACAATTGACCCAGATGTAACCTACAACTGTGCAAATAGCTGAAGAAAGGAAAATAAAGTAAAATTTCTACAATGCACTAGCATCAAATCATAAATATAATGACTACATGGGGTCATGGAGTTCCAGTATTATTGAAACAATGCAGTAACAAAGATGCAATAATTCATAATTCTACGGCAAATGAAGCTGTTAGCAAGCTTTAATAATGCTCAGGCATGCCTGATCAGTAGCAAGTGACAGTCATGCCACAAAAGTGTTAGGCGAAGACCATCTGCAACAAGAACTACTGCCCATGACAGTCAATGACATTACCACAGCAAATTATACATCATTAATATCCTAGACTTATAATTAGCAAGACATACAAATGGATCAGCCACTTAAATATTGTGGCTATGAGAGCAAGTCAGAGGCTGCGTACCTTGCTGCGAATAATTCCCCAAGTCCTTTCCATCCTCTGCAAGGCACAGATCAGGATCATGATGGAATACTTTCCACATGTACTGATGTGGTCAGTGCAAAAAACTCTCAAGAAGTTGGATATCATCCAGGATAAAGCAAGCTATTTGATTGGTATCCCACCAACTAACTTAAACATTCATTTTTTTCAACTTTGGCGTAGAGCGACCGCATTGTGTATCATTCTAGAGATCGAGGTTACTTACTGTGACACAACCTCCCAAATCTATGAATTCTACCACTAAGAAAGACAAGGACAGCAGGTGTATGAGGATACCTCTTCCTGCAGGTTCCCCTCCACACCATTCTAACTTGGAAATATATCGCTCGTCCATCATAATTAAATCCAGAAACTCCCTACCCGACATCACTGTAGGAGTACCAGACTGCAGTGATTCAAGAAGAGAAGTCCAAGCCCAGTTAGGAATGGGCAGTACTGCTGGCCCTGCCACAGAGGCCTGGTTTCTGAACATGAATGGAAGAAATGGGTTTTGAAAGTCACAGTGAAATTCTTTGTTTTGCATACTCAAGGTATGCAAAGTGCCCAGTGGTATGAACATCGACTCCAGTGCCATAATGAGGCCCACCGGAAATTGGAGGAACAGCACCTCATATTTCGCCTGGGCAGCTTGCAGCCCAGTGGTATGAACATCGACTTCTCCAACTTTAGATAGTTCCTCTGTCCCTCTCTTCCTTTCCCCATCCCAGATCTCCCTCTATCTTCCTGTCTCTACCTATATCCTTCCTTTGTCCCGCCTCCCTGACATCAGTCTGAAGAAGGGTCTCGACCCGAACCATCACCCATTCCTTCTCTCCTGAGATGCTGCCTGACCTGCTGAGTTACTCCAGCATTTTGTGAATAAACACCTTTAAAGGCAAAGAGTCATCACATAAAGGACGCCGACAAAGATACAAAGTATTTCTGCGCCGGATCCCTCCTTTATTCTTTCCCCACCCCCCCACCCCATGACAGTTCCGCCACACCGATCCTCCTTTGATCCATCCTCCGGCTCCCACGTGGCCCATCTTCTACCGCCGGCGCCATCCTCGACCTTTGTCGCCACCCTCACCGACTGCCGACCTCGACCGGCGCCCTCAACTACCGCCCACCCAGGTCATATACCTAGTCCTCTATAATATAAGTAAGAGCTAAATCTGTTAGCTATAGAGGAATAGGATAGAATGTTGAGATGACCAACCTGTCATTTTGCTTTCATTGAGTTGACAATGTTGGCATTCAATGTCAACCCCTAATTGACCCTGAATCAAGGCGGAGGTTATGAAGCAACTGCACTCGTAGGTCTGGAGTCATATATAGACCAGACAGGCCAAAGACATTCCTTCCCTGAAACATAATAGTAAATCAAAAGAGATATCATGACAACCTAGTATAAAATGAGAAGTAAATCAAATTGGACATGTGCTTGAATCCACTGACAAATGAGGTGGCCAATTATGCAATGTTAGGTTTCGCATTATTATTCAGTTCTATATTATTCAGTTATGCCAAATCAGGGATTCAAAAGCTACTGCGTAAGGTATGATTTTACAAATAGGTACAAAGGAAAAGCACATAATGGGATGTCTATTTTAAATTGTTCTGAGCAAATCAAGAGTTATGTCACGTTCCCCAGACAAAAGAAAAATGATTGAAAATAAATTTGATTGAGAAAAAGAATGGTGTAGCTTTAAACTGCAAGTTAAAAGAGAATAAGCATCAAAGGATTTGTGCCTGTGGAGAGTAAAATCAATTCCAGACAGCATGCTTAATCTGACTTCGAAGCCAGGCATTAAAGGTGTCATTTAAAGCACTGCAAATTTCCTTGGCTCTGTAAAATTTAGACTAGAGCAGCTGATCCAACTTCAATGGATGGCAGTTTAGAGGAATTTGAAGATGAGAGAAGATGCACAGAGTCACTCATACACCCAAATGTGAACGAATGTCCAAAGGCAAATTGATTTGTCAGAGTGAAAATTACTAAAATGCATAGCTGACATGCAAACAACAGTAGAGAAAGATACCTTACAAATCTAACTTAGTTTAGTTTAGTTTAAAGATACAGTGCAGAAGCAGGCCCATCGGCCCACTGAGCCCACACTGACCAGTGATCCCCACACACTAATACTATCCTTCACACACTAGGGACAATTTACAATTTTACAAAGCCAATTAACCTACAAATCTGTACGTCTTTGGAGAGTGGGAGGAAACCGGAACATCCAGAGAAAACCCACGCAGGTCATGGGAGAACGTATAAACTCCATGCAGATAGCACCCATAGAAAGTAGAAAGTAGGTGCAGGAGTAGGCCATTCATATCATATCATATCATATACAGCCGGAAACAGGCCTTTTCGGCCCACCAAGTCCGTGCCGCCCAGCGATCCCCGCACATTAACACTATCCTACACCCACTAGGGACAATTTTTACATTTACCCAGCCAATTAACCTACATACCTGCACGTCTTTGGAGTGTGGGAGGAAACCGAAGATCTCGGAGAAAACCCACGCAGGTCACGGGGAGAACGTACAAACTCCTTACAGTACAGCACCCGTAGTCAGGATCGAACCTGAGTCTCCGGCGCTGCATTCGCTGTAAAGCAGCAACTCTACCGCTGCGCTACCGTGCCGCCCTTCGAGCCAGCACCGCCATTCAATATGATCATGGCTGATCATCCAAGGATCATAGTCAGGATCGAACCCGAGTCTCCCGCACTGTAAGACAGCAACTCTACCGCTGCGCCATCGTGCAACTTATGTGCCGAAGAAATCATATTGCCACTCTTTTTATCAACACTTCCATCTGTTCCTGATGGAGATTCCCAAGTGATTGTGGAGTGTTGGAAAGGAAGCTGATAGATAACACCCACCAGCTAAATTTCCTCATCAATAATGTTGAAGTCAACTATGAGAAAGTTCTGATGGAAACTTTGCACTAATTTGCTTACACATAATTTAGGAAGGTCAGGATGTTTACAACATGACTCATTTATAACATTGTCGAATTTACAATTTACAATTTACAATGTCTTGCAATTCCTTATTCTTTTTGGTGCTTTTTAAAAAATCTATCGGACTTTTGATGGAGGCTGCAAGACTTATTTGGTGAAGTTCCACCAGGCTTTCTCATTTCATCCGTATCCTACAATCGTTTCCTTGTAAAATAAACAATTGAATCTGTCACAAATCTGGAATGATAAAGATAGACAATAGACAAGAGACAATAGGTGCAGGAGTGGGCCATTCGTCCCTTCGAGCCAGCACCACCATTCAATGTGATCATGGCTGATCATTCACAATCAGTACCCCGTTCCTGCCTTCTCCCCATACCCCCTGACTCCACTATCCTTAAGAGCTCTATCTAGATCTCTCTTGAATGCATTCAGAGAATTGGCCTCCACTGCCTTCTGAGGCAGAGAATTCCACAGTCCTGCAATATAAAATAAGAATTGTTGCTTGTAAAGAGTGGTAATCCTTCATACAACCTATAATTAAAAACTGGGCATCACAGTCGTGCTGTGGTAACCTTGCTGCCTTACAGGACCCGGTTTGATCCTGGCTTTCAATACATTGACCTTCATCAGTCAGATGTATAAGACATTGGTTAAGCCGCATTTGGAGTATTTTGTAGGAAGGAACTGCAGATGCTTTTCTTTTTTCCTTTTTTTTTGTTGTGTGTCGGTGTTGGGATGGTTTTTGTTTTTGTTTTTTGGCTGTGTATGTGTGGGGGGGTGGGGGATGTGGGGTGTGGGGGGGTGGGATGGGGTGGGGGAAACCTTTCTTTTTTAGGTCTCTTCCTCATGGCGCGGGGCGCGGCTCGGCCGCGGGGCCTTCCATCGCCCGGTGCGGCTCGGCCGCTGGACTTAACAGTGCCCGGTGCGGCTCGACCGCGGGGCCTTCCATCGCCCGGTACGGCCGCGGGACGGTTCAGCGCCAGGTGCGGCTTGGCCGCGGGGCCTTCCATCACCCAGCGCGGCTCGGCCGCGGGACTTTACATCACTGGTGCGGCTCGGCCGCGGGACCTAACATCGCCCGGCGCGGCTCGGCCGCGGGACTTTACATCGCTGGTGCGGCTCGGCCGCGGGACTTTACATCGCCCGGCGCGGCTCGGCCGCGGGACTTAGCTACGCACGGTACGGCCGCGGGGCCTTCCATCGCCCGGCTCGGCCGCGGGACGTTTCAGCGCCCGGTGCGGCTCGGCCGCGGGGCTTTCCATCGCCCGGCTCGGCCGCGGGACGTTTCAGCGCCCGGTGCGGCTCGGCCGCGGGGACTTCCATCCCCTTGCGGGGACTGTGCGGGTCGGTCGGGGACGAGCTGTCTGTCCGTGGGCGTGGGGAAGAGAGCGGAAGTTTTGTTGCCTCCATCACAGTGAGGGGGTGTTTGGAGTCACTGTGATGGATGTTTGTGTTGGGGTTATGTGTCTTGTGTTCTTTTTTTTTTGTGTGACTGCTGGTAACGTAATTTTGTTCGGTACCTCAGTACCGAATGACAAATAAAGCTCTGTATTCTGTATTCTGTATTCTGTATGCTGGTTTAAACCAAAGATAGACACAAAATGCTGGAGTAATTCAGCAGGATAGGCAGCATCTCTGGAGAGAAGGGAATGGGTGACGTTTCGGGTCGAGACCTTTCTTCAGTCGAGATTCAGGGGAAAGGAAAATGAGAGGTATAGACGGTGATGCAGAGATATAGAACAAATGAATGAAAAATATGCAAAAAAGTAGCAATGATAAAGGAAACAGGCCATTGGTAGCTGTTTGTAAAATATGAGATGCTGTTCCTCCAATTTGCATTTAGCCTCACTCTGACAATGGAGGAAGTCTAGGACTGAAAGGTCAGAGTGGGAATGGGAAGGGGAATTAAAGTGTCCAGCAACTGGGAGATCAGGTAGGTCCAGACAGACTGAGCGAAACAATCGCTTAGTCTACGTTTGGTCTTGCCGATGTATAAGAGTCCACATCTAGAACAACGGATACAGTAGATGAGGTTGGAGGAGGTGCAAGTGAACCTCTGCCTATCCTGATAGGACTGTCGGGGTCCCTGAACAGAGTGGAGGGAGGAGGTATAGGGACAGGTGTTGCATCTCGTGCGGTTGCAGGGGAAAGTACCTGGGGAACGGTGGTTTAGGTGGGAAGGGATGTTAACCAGGGAGTTGAAGAGGGAACGATCTCTGCGGAGGCAGAAAGGGCAGATGGAGATGGGAAGGTGTGCCTAGTGGTGGGATCCCTTTGGAGGTGGTGAAAATGTCGGAAGATTATGTGTTGTATACGACGGCTGATGTGGTGAAAGGTAAGGACTAGAGGGTCCCTGGTCCTACTAGTGGGAGGGGGAGCAAGGGCAGAGCTGCGGGGTACCGAGGAGACATGAGTGAGGGCTCCATCTATGATGGAAGGGGGGAACCCCTGGTCCCTAAAGAATGAGGACATCTCGGATGTTCTAGTATGGAACTCCTCATCTTGGGCACAGATGCGGGGTAGACAGAGGAATTGGGAGTAGGGCATAGAGTCTTTGTTGGAAGCAGGATGGGAATAAGTGTAGTCGAGATAGTGGTGGGAGTCAGTGGGTTTGTAATATAGGTGATGTGAGATCAAGAAAGGGGAGGAAGGTGCGGAGATGGTCCAAGTGAATTTGAGTGGAGGATGGAAATTAGTGGTGAAGTTAATAAAGCTTTGGAGTATTGTGATCAGTTTTGGTCACCCTGCTATTGGAAGGATATAGTTAAGCCGTAAAGAGTGTTGTGATAATTTACAAAGATGTTGCCAGGATTTAAGGATCTGACCTAAATGGAGAGGCTGCACAGGTTAGGACTTTATTCCTTGGAGAACAGGAGGCTGAGGGGTAATCTTATAGAGGTGTATAAAGTCATAAAGGGAATAGATTGGGTGAATGCATAGTCTTATCCAGAGTAGGGAAATAGGTTTGTGAGAGGGAAAAGATTAAATAGGAGCCTGAATTACAACTTTTTCACCCAGAGAGTGATGGGTCCATGGATCGAGCTGCTAGATGAGGTACTATTGTTAAATCAAATTCTTTACCTTCAGTCTGAATAATCACACGTGATACTGGATTAGCACATCAGATTTATTCCACCATGGGGTTCTTCCCGAGAAGATCTCCAGACACAACACTAGTGTCTGAAGAGATCTCAACTCAGGGGAGGGGAAGAACAACTTCTCCACCATTGTTTACTTTTTTATACAGAAAAAGAGAGGTGTGACAAAAAGAAATCAAGGACCAATTACACATCTAATACAAGGACCAATTACACATCTAATACAATTCCCATGGTTACAGAGAAGACAAAATCATTGATACAGGTCACATGCTCAGAAACCAAACCATTAATATAAGTCACATGTTTTTAGAGAAACGCATCAATTTACCTAGAGTGGATTCAAAACTTTTCCTACTTTCACATGCACCCAAATAAGGAGTTGTTACTAAGAAAGAAACTTTCTTATCTCTATAGACGAGCAATCTCGTAGCTGCATGACCTTGCATCCAATCTATCAAAGAATTAATTTCAAAATACTACTGTTGATTCATAAAGCACTGAATGGTTTAGGGCCAAAATACATTTCTGATCTTCTGCTACACTTTAAACCATCCAGACCTCCCAGGCCTTCAGAGTCAGAAATAAACCTAGAGAAGCTGCGTTTAATTTTTATGCACCACATATATGAAACAAACTCCCAGAAAACTGCAGGTTCGCTGCAACACTCAGTTCCTTTAAATCGAGGCTGAAGACTTCTGTTTGACGCTGCCTCTTATTAAATCAAATAATTATTCATTCTAACATTGCACTGTAACCTTTATTCTGGTATTTTATACCTGTCTTATTCTATTTCAGCTTCCTGCTCTTTAATGTTTTATGTAAAACACTTTAAATTGCCTTGTTGCTGGAATGTGCCATATAAATAAACTTGCTTTGCCTTCGGCTTTTACATTCCATGCTTCCCCCACGCTGACCATCCTTCGTCTCCTAATCTCTTGGTTACAAGCTGATAACTGTGTGTAATATGTACGTTTTCCAGGGTCTAAGTAACACATATCCCCCCTTCCCCTCCAGGAGGGAAACTCGGTTAACACACTGACCAATTTATAAAGTATTTCTACAGACCCCATCCTCCCTGGGACGGGTTACTCAATTTAAAGTCTCCAATTCATAAAACTTTCTTACTGGCTTATTGGCTTCTATGTGACCACTGTGTTCCCAGGAACCTTTTTCAGGAGTCCAGACACAAAGGATCTGATAGTGCACTTTTACTCCCTTCAAGGTCCTGGTCAGACCACAGCCACTTACTCAGTTGTTGGATATAATTTCAGCAGGACTCAGCCGTGCTTCCCCAGCCGGGGTGATACGTATCTGTATATATATGATATGATGATATGATATGATAGGGATACGTGAAGTAATTTGACCCATGTAATTCCCATTTCACCCTGTAGTTGGCCAATTTACTTTTAAGGTCTGATTAACCCTTTCAACTAGTCTGGCAGTCTGAGGTCTGTAGGCACAATGCAACTATTACTGGATGCCCATCTGGGTACAGAATTCCTTGTTTATTTGATCCATGAAATAAGAGCCGTTGTCTGAACTTAATCGGCTTGGAATTCCATACCTGGGAATAATCTCATTAACACTTCACGACAGAAGAGGCTTTGTTATCCCTTGTCAGGTGAGCCTCAATCCATTTACTAAACTCATCTACAATAACTAATACATATTTATAACACTGACATCTCTCCAGCTCACTGTAGTCCATCTGGAGGGTCTCAAAGGGACCCACGGACAATGGTGTTTTACCCATCTCACAAGGTACACCCTTTCCAGGATTATGTTGCTGACAAATCAGGCAACGATTGCTAATACCTTGAGCCAGAGATTGTAACGTGAATGCCAGCATGTGGCTAGGAGCATATCACTGGTTGCTTTAGCACCACAATGAGTTGCAAAGTGTATATATTCAATAACCCACATTGCTAAATCATCTGACATACAAGCCTGTCCAGCAGGGATGATCCACAGTTTAGATTCACAATCAACTGTACACCCGAGCTGTTTCCACAATACCTTATCCCGGTCAGGAGCGTCGTCCTGTAATTTAATGACGTCTTGGATGGTTGGCATTCCTTTCCAAGGGAGACTTGCTTTTATTTGAGCTTTTAGTCTGGCCCATCATTTTAGGCACAACCACCCGCTGTCCCCGGGACGCCTCTCTAGCTTCCTAAACGGTTCCCTACATCCACCGGTGTTTGACCTGTTGTGTGGGCAGATCATTTCATAACGGAAATCTGCTCTGTTGTATTAGGACAACTAGTTCAGCTGGCTGAGCAGAATGCTCAAAGCTGCTGACTCCAGTTTGCCATCCTGACAACATATGGGGGATTTAGGGACTTCAGGCAATTCTGTGATTCCATTCATCCAAATCAGGAAACAAACAGTCTCCCTTCATTCGGGAAAGCCAGCCATTGGACTACGTAATCCCTTACATCCATATCCCCAGACCCCATCAGGGTCTTACCAGACTTCTGTCTCAAACGTTTCTCATGAGCACATTCCTTCTTTAACACTCCGGCTGATTTAGCCACTCCCCCTTCAGTAATTCCTATTCCCAATTTCAAAGCATTATCCTGCCAACTTGCCAACACTGAAGCTTCCTTAATTCTTGACAATACTGTTTCCACAGGGCAATAAGTTCCTTTGCCAGAGTACCCCTATTACTCTTCCAAATTATCTCCTGAACCTTCTTAACATCATCCAGAGCCTTTATTCCTTCTAATGGCCAAAAGTCATCCCCTAATTTCTTGTTTAACTCCCCCGACAATTGTCTGAATTGCTCCGATTTGTCAGGATACCGTTCACATAAGATTTGCAAAGCACTGTTTGATTCAGTTGTAGTATCCAAACGATTACCCATCTTGCTGACTGATAATTCAACACAGTGCGTTGCAAATTACACAAATTACACAGTCGCATTCCAAACGTCACAAATCTTAATACCCCCACAACACTTCACACAAGCTCACACAGCCTCACAACACTTTCATACACACAATCGGACCCAATCTTACAGCGACTGTAACCCACGCTTTCAGGACTGAAACCTGAACAACGTCCGGGATGGACGGAGACGGGCAATGTTTTTGAGGTGGAAGAAGGCTGTCTTTGTGATGTGTTTGATGTGGAACCATTCAGTGCTTTATGAATCAACAGTAGTATTTTGAAATTAATTCTTTGATAGATTGGATGCGAGTGTGAGACCTCAGAACTGGAATGATGTGATTCACTTTCTTGGCCTTAGTGAAACTTGAGTGGCTGTTTCTGAAACCGCTGCAGCTATCCTGCTGAGCCATAAGTCCTTTAACCCTTGAGATATTCTTAAGGTGATAGTAGACTGACTGAAGTCAGTAAGCAGGCGGAGTAGGTGCTATGAGAGAGAGAGAGAGAGAGAGAGAGAGAGAGAGAGAGAGAGAGAGAGAGAGAGAGAGAGAGAGAGAGAGAGAGAGAGAGAGAGAGAGAGAGAGAGAGAGAGAGAGAGAGAGAGAGAGAGAGAGAGAGAGAGAGAGAGAGAGAGAGAGAGAGAGAGAGAGAGAGAGAGAGAGAAGAGGAGAGAGAGAGAGAGAGAGAGAGAGAGAGAGAGAGAGAGAGAGAGAGAGAGAGAGAGAGAGAGAGAGAGAGAGAGAGGAGAGAGAGAGAGAGAGAGAGAGAGAGAGAGAGAGAGAGGCAAGAAATGGAAGAAATAGATTGAGGAATGGAAATATGAAGAAAGAGGTGTGGGAGGAGTTTCAGCATATTGGATGGATAATCTAAGTTGTAGAGGGATAGAGTTACATACGAAGGAAGGCATATTGAAAAGTTGGGATGTATTATTGGCAGAGTGCCAATGGCATGATGATCAGGAGGAAAAATGCAGTTGGCCAACAGGATTGTAAAGAATTGGTAATGCAAAAATGGAAACCTAAGCGAAATAACCCCGAGGACTCCTTGTCTGGCATGGTGACCCTGTTTATAGAAGAGGAGATGAGGAGTAAATTGGGAAAGTCGGGAATGGTGTAGAACACCCTCCCCCATATGCCCCTAGCCACCTGTCCCCAAGAGCAGGATACTGGATTAGCACATCAGATTTATTCCACCATGGGGTTCTTTCCCGAGAAGATCTCCAGACACAACACTAGTGTCTGAAGAGACCTCAACTCAGGGGAGGGGAAGAACAACTCAGGGGAGGGGAAGAACAACTCAGGGGAGGGGAAGAACAACTCAGGGGAGGGGAAAGAACAACTCAGGGGAGGGGAAGAACAACTCAGGGGAGGGGAAGAAACAACTCAGGGGAGGGGAAGAACAACTCAGGGGAGGGGAAGAACAACTCAGGGGAGGGGAAGAACAACTCAGGGAGGGGAAGAACAACTCAGGGGAGGGGAAGAACAACTCAGGGAGGGGAAGAACAACTCAGGGGAGGGGAAGAACAACTCAGGGGAGGGGAAGAACAACTCAGGGGAGGGGAAGAACAACTCAGGGGAGGGAAGAACAACTCAGGGGAGGGGAAGAACAACTCAGGGGAGGGAAGAACCCCATGGTGGAAATAATCTGATGTGCTAATCCAGTATCACGTGTGATTATCAGACTGAAGGTAAAGAATTTGATTTAACACTATAACTACATTTTAAAGACATTTGAACAGATACATGGGTAAGAAAGGTTTAGAGGGATATGAGCCAACACGGGCATATGGGACTAATGAAGATGGGGCATCTTGGTCAGCATGGACTGAAGTTGTGCCGAAGGGCCTCTATGGCTGCAACACTTTCTCCACAGTCTTCTCCTCCTGAGATCCTTTTCTCCTTCCAGCATTTGCTGCTCTATTTTTGAGCAAAATACAAATTCCACCTGCAGACTGTGGCAAGGCCTGAATATGATAACTGGCTGCAAAGTGAAGTCAGGCAACATCAGTGGTGATAGTGCGGCCCTACCTGATGAACCTAATGCATTCTGTGCTCGCTTTGACCTGAAGGTTAATGATGACATCCGTCCTGTCAGATTCGAGTCGGCCTTTTCCTAGGGTCACTGTTGCAGAAGTTAGATCAGCGTTCCTGATGGTGAGCCCACAGAAATCAACTGGCCCAGACGGAGTCTCTAGCCACATCCTTGAGAACTACGCAGACTAACTAGCTGTAACGTTCACAGACATCTTTAATTGCTCCCTGCTCCGTTCTGAGGTACCAACCTGTTTCTAAAAAAACAACTATCAACCCGGCAAGAAAAGCAAGATCTCATGCCTTAACGACGACTGTCCAGTGGCCTTGACATCCATCATCATGAAGTGCTTTGAGAGACTGGTTATGGAACTGATTTCCTTTTTAGCTTGCTCCTCAGTTCCTGAAAATCCTCCAGTGATATACTTGATCCAGCTACCTATACCTGCCCTTGCCTCCTCCTTACTCTTAACCAGAGCCTCAATTTCTTTAATGACTAGTTTTAACATTGACATTAACATTAACAGTGATTTGTTGTAAGCATTTTATAATGCTTTACTCAATTCATTAAATGGGATTAAGGAAATTAAATGCTTGGGTTGAATTTGTGTCTGATTCTCTTAATCTCTTATTATGGTTGGATATGGAACACATTGAATCCAGTCTACCAAGCAATCCGGATCCACCACAGTTTGCCCACTGCCACAACAGGTCCATGGCTGATGCCAACTGGGTGGCCCTACATTCATCCATGGAACACCTGGATATGAAAGACAACTACATCAGACTCCTATTCATAGACTACAGCTTTTCTTTCAATACCATTATCCCATCCAAGCTCATCTCCAAACTCACGGAACATGGAGTCAGCACTCTCCTCTACAACTGGTTCCTTGACTTCCTGACCAACAATCAGTGAGGATAGGTAACAAATCACCCTTTACGATAATACTCAACATAAGGATGCATACTCAGCCCCGTACCTGACTCCTTATACACCCACGACTGTGTAGCCAAATACAAATGCAATTCAATATACAAATCTGCAGACGACACCACCATAGTGGGCCAGATATCCACTGCTACAATTCTTGTTTTACATTACACTCCATTCTTTCTCCCTTTCCCTCTTCCCCTCCTGCACCCATCATTCTTCATAATACCTGCTTGTCACTTTATTTTCCATTTATGCAGTGCATACATCCTCTTTACTCTCTATCCTGGCACTGCCTCCTAACTTTCCTCCTCACTCCCAAAGGTATATCCGGTTGATTGCAGTGAATACAAATTTTGTTTTTGAAATCAACTACTTTGCCAAAAGATATGTGGAATAATTCCTATATCTATAATTGATCTTTCGCTTCTCAGAGTTGTCCATGGCTTCACCAGTGACAGAAGCACTATACACGTGACTCAAGGATCAGCTAGATACCTGGACTGGTACAATATTACAACTAATAGAGCTGCCTATGACAGTGACACGCAATGACTCTATGACTCTCTATGACGCTATACTGCCTAGCAGCTCAGTAACCTGGTTCGATGCCAGCCTCCAGTGCTATCTGTGTGCATGGTGGGAGGGATGGGGCTTGCATGTTTTTCTTGTGACTAAGCGGATTTGTCCAGGTGCTCTAGTTTCTTCCCACCTCCCAATGTCCATGTAGGTGAATGGTGCAATGGTGAATGGGAGATGATGAGCAAGTAGGGAGAACAGAATCACACTAACGTGGCTTGGCTTGATGGTCAGAAGATTTAGTGGGCCAAAATGATCAGAACTTCCTTTGTTCATTTAATTGTCAAGAGATGATGTCTCCATATCTATGTAAAGAGTCTGGTCCCATTACATTTAAGAATTCATCTTTTGCTCACACTAATCCTTCACAGATAGATGTCAGTTCAGTCACTGCTCGATTATTTCATTTGGTTTTCTGTTTTATCCCAGTTTAAATCTTAAAAAGAACTGGCAGGTCACACTAAAATGACACAGGCAGTCACAAGGTGCTAACCTGTGAATGGACTGGATTTAAATGTTGCTTTCCTACTGTGATTTGAACAGGGCCCTCATCCCAGCTGTAAGTAGTAAGTCCATCATTACTTCAGATTTATTACCCAAGGGATTCGGATGAGAGAACTTTCATTTCAAGTGGTTTAAAATTTTGATTACAGCAATATTTTTCAAGCTCTGCCAATGATTATAAAAGTTTCAAAAATGTTATTTAAGGACTTATATAAGCAAGAAAAAAAATCATACACACAGCCAAGACATTCACTGCTATCGCAGAAGAGATTTATCTTTTTGTTGTCACACATTGACATTGTGTTTTTATTCTTTAACACAAAGACAAAGCAGAGAGTGGTCCCATTAATCAGCAACGTTGCACAATAGCAGAAAGGAACCTAATGCCAAAACAGGCAGGCTGAGTGAGACACACCTCAATCCAGATTACAGGCTGAGTTTTAGTGAACTGAAGATGAGTTCTGGGCTTTCCCAGACTGTTCACCAGCGAAAGTAAGATGTTATCAGGCTGCTCGGCTCTGGTAGAAAACCCCATTTCGTTCCAGTGCTGTGATTATTTGGGGCCAGGTAAGAGTTGCCCAGGGCTTTCACTCCGGGAGGGATCCGGGAAAGGTGAGAATATTCCTACCTTAAAAATTCCTGGGATTTTCGGCTGGACGAAGAAAGACCCGGTGGGCTGCGGCCTGCAGGGGGGGGAGCCTAGAAACTGCCGAGCTCGGCCCCGAGGAGTGGTCGGTAGGAGAGGGACCGGGGCATAGCCTCCAGCGTCTTTAAGGTTGGCGGCAGGAGGGATCCTCGAGACACAAAGGCGGTCAGGCGAGGAGAGGGTCATTGTTTCGTGGGCCCAGTTGGTCGAGGGCAATGACAGAGGCCCTGCAGGGGCCTGGGTTTTACCTGGATCGGGAACCACTCCAGTGGACTTTGGACTTCTTGTAAATGGAGCTAAAATATGATGGCTCGTACATGTGCAATCTATGCAAAATGAATTTCACATTGCAGTACACAGGTGACAATAAAGCACTATTGATAATAAAGCACTATTGATAATAAAGCACTATTGAACCATTAAGGAACAGCAACCGAAGCACATGTAAGCTGTTGAGTGGTGACTTGATAGAATTTTTTTTAATTATGAGAGGCATACATGGGGTAGACAATCAGAACCTTTTCCCAGAATGGAAACATCAAAGACGAGAGCATAGCTTTAAGGTGTGAGGGGCAAAGTTTAAAGGGGATGTGCAGGGCAAGTTTTTTACACAGTGCCTGGATGCGCTGCTGGGGATTGAGGAAGATATGATAGTGGCATTTAAAAGACTTTTGGATAGGCACATGGATGTGTAGGGAATGGAGGATGTGGATTTGCAGGCAGATAAGAGTTGGTCGTGGCATAATGTTCAGCACAGACATTGTGGGGTGAAGGGCCAGTTTCTATGCTACTCCAGTTCGATGTACTATCCTGAACACGAACATGTACTATCCAAAGACGTACAGGTATGTAGGTTAATTGGCTGGGTAAATGTAAAAATTGTCCCTAGTGGGTGTAGGATAGTGTTAATGTACGGGGATCGCTGGGCGGCACGGACTTGGTGGGCCGAAAAGGCCTGTTTCCGGCTGTATATATATGATATGATATGATATGATAACACAGGCAGCCTAGCACTAGAAGAAAGGCAAGCCTAATGATTAGAAAGAACTCGTAAGGGACATATTTGGTTCAATGTACTTATCAAACATGACTAACTCATTGATAGACACAAAAAGCTGGAGTAACTCAGCAGGACAGGCAGCATCTCTGGAGAGAAGGAATGGGTGACATTTCGGGTCAAGACCCTTCTTCAGATCCACGAACTCATTTTCAGGAATGCACCAAAAACTCTGTGCTTTCCAGTCTTCCGAGGCAAAATGTGCATGAGCTTGCAGAATTAGTAGAAGCCTTGAACCACTGTAACCCTGTACCACAGTAATAACATTCAACTCCTGTAGACTGGAACTTCAATGTAATTAGAACAACTGTAATTCTGGGCATCAGGTATAACCCTGGATGTCCATCATAACCTCAGACCCTATTGTAAATCTGGATGTCCACTGTAATGTAATCCTGAATGTCCATTATAACTCCAGTCAGACTCATAATGCTTATAAATCTCCATCAAAACCCTGGATTCTATTGGAAGCCTGGATAAGATCATAAGATCATAAGTGATAGGAGTAGAATTAGGCCATTTGGCCCATCAAGTCTACTCCACCATTCAATCATGGCTGATCTATCTCTCCCTCCTAACCCCATTCTCCTGCCTTCTCCCCATAACCTCTGACACCTGTACTAATCAAGAATCTATATCTCTGCTTTAAAAATATCCACTGACTTGGCCTCCGCAGCCTTCTGTGGCAAAGAATTCCACAGATTCACCACCCTCTGACTAAAGATGGCTAATCAAGAAACAAGTGTAATCAAGAATATTCATCATAATCTCAGTTCTCACTATAACCACAGATGTTCCTCAGGCCCCACTGTGACTAGGAATATCCCTCATAACCCCAGATTCCATTGTAACTTTGGATGACTATCATAACCCCTGACCTTCGCACAGAATAGTGTGGAGGCCAAGTCAATGGATATTTTTAAAGCAGAGATAGATAGATTCTTGATTTGTCTGTGTGGCAGGGGTTATAGGGAGAAGGCAGTAGAATGCGGTTAGGAAGGAAAGATAGAGCGGCCATGATTGAATGGTGGAGTAGGCTTGATGTGCCAAATGGCCTAATTCTGCTCCTAGCACTTATGACCTTATGACCTTGCACCTGACGGTAACCCTAGATATACAGTGAAACTGGAACATTTGCAATCCTGGCCATCCACTACAATTGTAAACCCTGCTGTAACTGTTGACACTTACTGTCACCTCTGGACCTCAAATAACTCGGGACCACATATTAATCCTGTTACAATGCCTCCCGACATCAGTGCTGTCTAGTCTTTTAGCCTTTTTAGAACTTCTGACTAACTGTGTAAAAGAGAGAGCCTCTCCTTGGCCCTCACAGTAAAATGCAGTCATTTGGGAGAGGACCAAATTGGGGATGAGGGCCCTATTGTCACAACATTATTAACCAATGGGGGATGGGTACACAATGGAGGGAACGGCAACGTGTTTGCAGACCTGTTGTGCTGCTGCAAGTAGGGATTTAATTGTTCCGTTTTCGGTACATATGAAAATTAAACACTCTTGACACTTGAATCTTGAACGTAGACATATCCACTGCAATATCAACCTCAATGCTTAGTCTTCTGCTCCCTTAGCCACGATTTTTTCAATTATTCAGACAATGTAGCTTTCTTTGAAAAATCATTAATTTAACTTATTGTGTATTAAAATACCAACATTCTCCAGATTTACTGATAGAGATTCAGTGGCAGTAATCCAATACCAACATAATTTCAGAGCTATTCCTGTTTGAAATTAGGTTAGGGATCATGACAATGCCTGGCATGTATTTTGAGATGCCAGTAACCTGGAGTTTAATGCTCTCTCTGTTGCCTGAGGACAGTGGAGTCATGCGAATGGATACAGACACACACATTCAGAGATCTGTTTGACAACCCATTACATTGTATTACTCATTGAGGAATGATGGAGACATTTTGTTCCTTCTTGTTTCAGAGACATTGAGGATCATTTGGCTGAAACAATAAAAAAATTTGATCAGACACCCATGACCTCCTCAACTTTAGCCCTACACCTGGGCTGGAATTGTACTTAGTGTGGAGCCTGGGGCAAGAGTTGAATATTGTGACACCGACTCCTGTCTGGCTCTCCCCTTCTCTGTATTCAGTCTGCTGACCCAGTATTCAATTATATTGGTTGCTTTCATGCATTCAAAGGGATCTCAGTGGCATGGTGGTGCAGCAGTCGAGCTACTGCCTTACAGCGCCAGGGACCCAGATTCGATCCTGACTATGGGTGCTTGGCTGTACGGAGTTTGTACGTTCTCCCTGTGACCTGCGTGGGCTTTCTCCGAGATCTTCGGTTTCCTCCCACACGCCAAAGATATACAGGCTTGTAGGTTAATTGGCTTGGTATAAATATAACATTTCCCTCGTTTGTGTAGGAGAGAGGTAAGTGTATGGGGATTGCTGGTCGATGCGGACTCGGTGGGCCGAAGGGCCTGTTTCTGCGCTGTATCTCTAAACTAAACTAAGCTAAACTAAACTCCCGTTAGAGTTTAAACACATTGAATATTGCCATATTGGGAATAATTTTCCCACTCCATGAGCATGCTTCAGCATGGTTCAGTAACAGAGAGTGGGTGTTTCTTCCAACCTCACCCAGAAGCACCCTAATGCTTCACATGTACTCAAATATTAAGGAATGATTCCATGCTAAAACCACGGCTCTACGACCCTATGGCTCTATTTATCAGTATGTCAGACCAGGTAAAGATTTCCTTTAATGAACCATATAAGTGTTTATAAGAATCCAATCGTTTTTGTGGTCATCAATAGTAAGATTGTTTGGTGCCTTCTCAATTTATTAACTTCCACCTCTGCCCCATTCATCCGTGGTATCTGGAAATCTAGATTGGTAATGTGGGCCAAATCTGATAATTTAACTGCTGCACAACAACCATGTGGAATCACAGAGTTACAAAAACAGGCCTTTTGACCTAACATGTCTGTGCCAACCAAGATGCCTATCTGAATAAGTTAGTCCCCCATTGCCTGCGTTGGACCCATATTCCTCAATATCTTTCTTTTCCATGTCCTTGTCTGAATATCTTTATCATGTTATAGTTTTATCTGCCTGTACTTCCTACCATATAACCATATAATAACCATATAACAACTACAGCACGGAAACAGGCCCGTTCGGCCCTACCAGTCCATGCCGACCACTCTCTCTGACCTAGTCTCATCTACCTGCTCTCAGACCATAACCCTCCAATCCCCTCCCATCCATATACCTATCCAATTTACTCTTAAATAATAAAATCGAGCCTGCCTCCACCACTTCCACCGGAAGCCCATTCCAAGTTACCCCTCATGTTACCCCTAAACTTTTGTCCCTCAATTCTGAAGCTATGTCCCCTTGTTGGAATCTTCCCCACTCTCAAATCTTCCTCTGGTTGTTCATTCCAAACCATCCTCTGTTTAAAAAACATTCTCCTCAACTTTCCCATGTAGAGAAAAGACTAAGATCTACAGCTCTTTCTCATCTGTCCCTAATAGGCTCACTGAGGTAGGAATGATCAGCAAGTCAATAACATTAACTGAATGAAACAGAGTAAACATTTGATTTAATAGAAGCATTAGTTCAGTTCAGTCCAGTTTATTGTCATATGTACCGAGGTACAGTGAAAAGCTTTTGTCGCGTGCTAACCAGTCAGCAGAAAGACAATACATAATTACAATTGATCCATTAATGATGGTGGGCTGTGATAAATGGAATTGGAAAAAAAAATTCCAAGACGTCTGATTTTACAGGTTTCGATCTTCATATCATGGATTGGAAGTTGCCTGTGTCTGGTTTATTTTTATGTGCAGGTACCATTTCACATTACCTACTGCATGGGCTTCACATAGCTAGATTCTGATATATTCAATACTCTAAAAGACCCCAGATCCCATCACAATAAGAGCCAAGAAAATGTCAGATTGCTGGGGGCAGTTAACTCTACCCTCTTCGCAATTAATCACACAACAGGCAGCATCTGAATCATGTAACCAGCCAAGAGGCACACATTTTTACATGAATTTGGAGATTTATGTGAGAATGAAATGTTAAGCCAGGGAATATGCAAAGAGAGGGAAATGAGTGCTAGTGGCTAGTAATTGGATCTTGTTGAGTTGCCTTGTGATTCTGGCCATGAGGTGAGAACATTGTGAATAGCTGAATATATTGATGCAAGACACATATGACATATGTGGTAGTTATGCCTACTTCATCATTGCTAACCCCAGTTGGACAAGACAGTAATCTGACCTAGCTGTGGTGACAACACACAGTGAAACTGTCTGCTTTACCATTATCTATCTGCAATTTTACAATGATACACAAACTCCAAGAACATTTTAAAAACAAACAAAAAATCCCTTAATTATATGTCAGTGCTTAATTATTTTTCACCCTGAATGCCTGTAGCAGTTTCCAGATTTATTTTTAACTTTTGGAGACTCCAGAATGACAAGATAGTAATTAGGTGACAGGACCAGTAGCCTAATAATCTGGGGACTTGAGCTCAAATCCCACTGCAGCAGCTGGGCAATTTAACACTGAGCCAATTACAAAAAATTGGAATAAAAATCATTAGTAATGGTGACCATGGAGGTAGTACGTTGCTACTAGACTGACCAATGTTATTTAGTGCGGGAAATTCGCCAGCCTCATGTAAATTCAATCAGTCAGTGATGCAGCTAATCATTTCCCCTCCAAAATGCTTTATCCAACCATTTACACTGAAGGCAGGTCGGGCACTCATGGCACATCCAGGCCACAATGTTCTTATTTCTGATGGATTTGTTGGGGTAAACAGGGAGGATTTTGTGGGAATTGATAGGTGTTGCTTAGTTTTCATATAATTCTGTGAGCAGCACCTTTGCTCATTAATACTTAATGAGTTAAGTACATTAGTTAATTAATACTTGCCATCCATTTGTCACGTGTAATTTTAGTGGTGTAACTTTTAACAGTATTTAATTTCAAGGAGCATTGGTTCAGAATTATGTTGATGGGCCTTTAAATTGTAGTAATGAATAGCTCAATGAGCAAGCACAATAGTTGCCATGGTGACAAGCAGACTGGTTATAGATACTGAGGGCTTGCTTGCAAGCGTTTGGATCTTGTAAAGCGTCAGATACTCTCCTTGTGGCACTTGTGCAGTGATGCTGCAGACAATTCAACAGTGCTCACTGCATAAAAGTTGCCATGGTTATGGATGACAGTCTGTGGAAAGAAAATAGAATACAAAACAGACCACCTTTTTTCCGCTGCAAGATGGGAATTAATTTGTGGTTGGCTAGTGATCTCATGCGATTGGAATTGAGTGTATATTTTACATTTTGGGATGATAAATATATCCCACATCTCTGTCTCTCATTGCCCGCAAAATTACGACCATTTTTCTTTCCACACATATATTCGTCCTTTAAAGTGGAGCAATTCATTCCCTCAGCTGATTTGGACTGCAAAATGTTCTTGACAAGAATTCTCCTTTGGCAGTTTTTTTTTGCTTCTGATTTTCTTCAAATCCCTGAAGCAGATAGTATTGGATCGCGCAGGGATTAAATCAAGTGCAATCATATTTAATTTGCATCGGCTATATCTCTGCTGTAAAAAACTCTGCTTTATTGTTAGAAAATAACAACAAAACTGCTGTCATTTCCACGCCGGCAGAACAAATAGAATAATTAGAGTGCTCATCCCTGCAGAGAACTGATTAAGCCTCCAGACTGCCGTCTCGTTCTATCTTTTTTAGTAGGTTTGCTAAGGTTTTTCAACCTTAAAAGGCTGATTCAGTGGAACAACCAGTTAGGCCAAATTTCTTAAGTAATCAAAATGTGTAGGAAGGAACTGCAGATGCTGCTTTACATTGAAGATAGTCACAAAATGTTGGAGTAACTCAGCGGGTCAGGCAGCATCTCTGGACAAAAACAATGGACGCTGAAGAAGGGTTCGACCTGAAACGTCACCTATTCCTTTTCTCCAGAGATGCTGCCTGACCCACTGAGATACTCCAGCATTTTGTGTCTATCTACCTTAAGTAATCTGTTGACAGGATTCTATTGAATAATATATCATTTTAGTTGGTCTATATGACTTCAGTAATGCAAGCATTATGCATAATTGGATAATTTCTTGGAGATGGTGTCATATTTGATGTTTGAATTTACATCTGTCACCATTTCCTCATGAGTAGCCATCTCTAGGTGAATGATAAGCAGAGCGTACAAAAGCCAACCTAACAAATACAGCCAGAGGAAAGCAAACATAGGTAGGCTAATCTGTGACCAGCAGGCTTAATTGAAGGTTCCTGTCTGAATTATCCCCAAGAACCATCTCAAGAATGCTCACGAGAAATATCATATGGGTGCGGTGCAAAGAAAAGAACACACTGTGCAGAGGAGACCACAGTGTGCAATGCAGACAGCTGTCTCTGTAAAAGAAGAACAGAAAAATATCCTGCATTTCTTACAAATCTATAGGTAGTTGAACAAAATCCAATAAAAAATGCTAGTTCTGTAGCTACTTAATTTAAATAAGATTTTTGCTGTTGCAAATGGGTGTATAACATCTCACGGCATGGTGAGGTTATCCACTTTGGTGGCAAGAACAGGAAGGCAGATTATTATTGGAATGGTAGGTGCTGCCTGACCCGTTGAGTTACTCCAGCATTTTGTATCTACCTTCGATTTAAAACAGCAACTGCAGTGCTCAGGTTTCCTCCCACACTCCAAAGATGTACAGGATTGTAAAATTGTGCAATTGGCTTGGTAAAATTATAAATTGTCCCTAGTGTGTGTAGGATAATGTTAGTGTGCGGAGATCACTGGTCGGCACGGACACGGTGGGCCGATGGGCCTGTTTCTGTGCTGTATCTCTAAACTAAACGAAAATAAAATTCTCTAAAATATCTGTAATTCACTGGAGATTTACTTATCCAAAGTTGAGAGATGGTCCCTTGGGATTGAGGAAGCCTGAAAAGTGTCTGCTTTAGGAGTTTGGTGTCAGGCATGCAGAAAATACCATTTCTTCTGAATCTTATCTGCACTCCATTGCTATCACATCCTTGTTGTGTGGAGCCAATTACAGGGATCTGAGAACTTGCACCCTATCGTGCTTCTGTACATCAACGTGCCAAAAGTCCCTGCTGTTTACTCTATATGTCCTACCCGAATTTGACCTCCTAAAGTGCATTACCTCACATTTAGCTGTAGTAAACTTCATGTTCAAAAGTTCTCGGAGCAGTCCATCAAGTCTACTACATAATTCAATCATGGCTGATCTATCTTTCTCTCTCTTTCCCATTGTACTGCCTTCTCCCCATAACCCTTGACACCTTTACTAATCATGTGTAACTGCTCTGCCCAACTTTATAGCTTTATAGTTATAGGCAGAACAGTTAAACGAGTACTTTGGTTCTGTCTTCGCTAAGGAAGACACAAACAATCTCCCAGAAATTCTAGGGGACTGAGGATCTAGTGGGAGGGAGGGAACTAGTTGGCAGACAGGAAGCAAAGAATAGGAATTAACGGGTCCTTTTCAGAATGGCAGGCAGTGACTAGTGGGGTGCCGCAAGGCTCGGTGCTGGGACCACAGTAATTTACAATCTATCTATCTATCTCATATTACTAAAACTCTCTGTCCATATGTAGTGTGTATGTGTGTTTGACCACAGCATAACTTTTATGGTTCGCACAGCCAAAACGGTACACCATAGCGCCACAATGTTTGCACCACGTACGTAGTACCTGGGCATAATATGTAACTAATCTCATTCGAATTATCATATCATATCATATCATATCATATACAGCCGGAAACAGGCCTTTTCGGCCCACCAAGTCCGTGCCGCCCAGCGATCCCCGTACATTAACACTATCCTACACCCACTAGGGACAATTTTTACATTTACCCAGCCAATTAACCTACATACCTGTACGTCTTTGGAGTGTGGGAGGAAACCGAAGATCTCGGAGAAAACCCACGCAGGTCACGGGGAGAACGTACAAACTCCTTACAGTGCAGCACCCGTAGTCAGGATCGAACCTGAGTCTCCGGCGCTGCATTCGCTGTAAAGCAGCAACTCTACCGCTGCGCTACCGTGCCGCTACATTGAATTGCAGCTACATTTTTAAAGCTAGAGAGATTTTAAAGTTTAAGAATTCACTTAATAACCCATTTCCTCAAAATCCTCAGCGTGTGACGTCACAATGCTCCAACTTCCACTTCATTTGCTCCTCACTCGCCAAAACAAGATGGCCGGCGTCAGCGCCGCCACCCGCCCGCGCTCAGTCCTTCCCTCTCCCCTCTCCTCTTGCCTGGCCTCAGTCCTTCCCTCGCCCGTCTCCCCTCGCCTCTCGCCTGGTCCTGCCCCGGCAGAGACTCGCACGTCGGCAGTCAGCGTTGAACGCACAGGCACTGGTAAGTGCTTTACGCAGCCAACGGCTCCAGCGAGGAGAGTGGGCGTGGCGACCGAGTGGGTGAAGGGGACGGTGGGGGTAGGGGGGGGAGTGGGGGTGGGGGTAGGAGGAGGAGGAGGGGGAGAGTGGGGGTGGAATAGGGAGGGGGAGAGTGGGGGAGGGGGTCGGGGATAGTGGGGGTGGGGGGAGGAGGGGGTGGGGGAACAGTAGGGGTGGGGGGGAAGGGGGATGGGGACAGTGGGGGGCAGGAGAGAGTGGGGGTGGGGGGAGGGAGGAGAAAGTGGGGGTGGGGGGAAGGAGGGGGGAGGGAGGGAGGTGGGGGTCAGGAGAGGGGAGGGGGGAATAGGGCCCACTCAGTCATGATACCCTCTCCCCTTCCCTGTCCCCCCCCCCCCTCTACGAGGAAAGGGCCCAACGGGTCCATGGTCTAGTATATTACTAAAACTCTCTGTCCGTGTGACAATAGACAATAGACAATAGGTGCAGGAGTAGGTCATTCAGCCCTTCGAGCCAGCACCGCCATTCAAATGCGATCATGGCTGATCACTCTCAATCAGTACCCCGTTCCTGCCTTCTACCCATACCCCCTCACTCCGCTATCCTTAAGAGCTCTATCCAGCTCTCTCTTGAAAGCATCCAACGAACTGGCCTCCACTGCCTTCTGAGGCAGAGAATTCCACACCTTCACCACTCTCTGACTGAAAAAGTTCCTCATCTCCGTTCTAAATGGCCTACCCCTTATTCTTAAACTGTGGCCCCTTGTTCTGGACTCCCCCCAACATTGGGAACATGTTTCCTGCCTCTAATGTGTCCAATCCCCTAATTATCTTATATTTTTCAATAAGATCCCCCCTCATCCTTCTAAATTCCAGTGTATACAAGCCCAATCGCTCCAAGCCTTTCAACATACGACAGTCCCCGCCATTCCGGGAATTAACCTAGTGAACCTACGCTGCACACCCTGTATGTTTGTTTGTGTACAACATAACTTAGGTGCTTTTGCACAGCCAAAACGGTACCTACATTACTCACCATTATCCTGGGCATATTATGTAACAACTCTCATTCAAATTGAAGCTACATTTTACAATAGACAATAGACAATAGGTGCAGGAGTAGGCCATTCAGCCCTTCGAGCCAGCACCGCCATTCAATGCGATCATGGCTGATCACTATCAATCAGTACCCCCGTTCCTGCCTTCTCCCCATACCCCCTCACTCCGCTATCCTTAAGAGCTCTATCCAGCTCTCTCTTGAAAGCATCCAACGAACTGGCCTCCACTACCTTCTGAGGCAGAGAATTCCACACCTTCACCACCCTCTGACTGAAAAAGTTCTTCCTCATCTCCGTTTAAAGCTACAGACATTTTAAAGTTTAAAAATTCACTTTTTTATCCCATTTCCTGAAACTCCTCAGCGTCTGACGTCACGATGCTCCATGTTCGACTTCATTTGCTTCTCATTCGCCAAAACAAGATGGCCACCACCAGCGCCACCGCCTACCCGGCCTCAGTTGTTCCCTCTCCCCTCTCCCCGTGCCCCTCGCCCCTCTCCCCTCGCCTCTTGCCCGGGTCCCGCCCCGGCAGAGACTTGCACGTCGCAGTCAGCGTTGAATGCACGAGACAGTGGGGGGCAGGAGAGAGTGGGGGGTGGGGTGAGGGAGGTGGGGGTCAGGAGAGGTGGAGGGGGGAATAGGGGTGGGGAGGGGGGGAATGGGGGTGGAGGCAGGACTGGGGGAGTGGGAGTGGGGCAGGGTTGGGACAAGTGGGGGGTGGGGTAGGGGGGATGGAGTGGGGTCAGTGGGGGAGGAGGGGGGATAAGGGGGATTGAGCGGGGGGGGTTGAGGGTGCTACACCAATACAGGAGAGGCTTTGAGTTCAGGGCTCACTCAGTGATGACACCCTTTCCCCTTCCCTGTTCCCCCTCTACGAGGAATGGGCCCAACGGGGTCCAATTGGTCTAGTATATATTAACAATTTAGACGAAGGAATTAAATATAACATCTCCAAGTTTGCGGATGACACACAGCTGGGTGGCAGTGTGAGCTGAGAGGAGGATGCTATGAGGCTGTAGGTTGCTTGGATAGGTTGGGTGATTGGGCAGATGCATGGCAGATGCAGTATAATGTGGATAAATGTGAGGTTATCCACTTTGGGTGGCAAGAACAGGAAGGCAGATTATTATCGGAATGGTAGGTGCTGCCTGACCCGTTGAGTTACTCCAGCATTTTGTATCTACCTTCGATTTTAAAACAGCAACTGCAGTTATTTCCTACACATTTTGTTCGTTCCAGTGCAAAATCTCCCCTAGGTATGTCTACTTTGAAGAAGTTCTCCTCTCTCCAATGAGAGTTTGGGAACTTCTTTGCTATCTATGACACCAGCAATATATGTTCCATCTGCAAACTTACAGATCAGACCATCTACATTTCTCATCCAACCCATTTACATATAAGTGTACCACTTGTAATAGATTTCAATCAGAAAAACATCCATCCACCATTATAGCTTCAATTCCTTTGAAATTAATTCAAGCTCTGAAATTGAATGCAACCCATCCCAGCATTGGCCCCCATTGAGCTTGATTTTCTTGCAAGTTGCTTCAGTTGTACCTTGAGTGTTCCTTGAGCACCCCCCTCCCCCCTTGGCAGCCCCCTCCCCCCTCCCCTCTCCTTCCCCCTCCCCCCTCCCCCTCCCCCCTCCCCTCCCCACCCCCCCTCCCCCCCTCCCCCCTCCCCCCCCCCTCCCCCCCCCCCCTCCCCCCCCCTCCCCCCCCATCCCCCCTCCCCCCCCTCTCCCCCCTCCCCCCCCCCCCTCTCCCTCCCCCTCCTCTCCCCCCCCTCTCCCTCCCCCCCTCCCCCCTCCCCCTCTCCCCTCCCCCCTCCCCCCTCCCCCTCCCCCTCCCCCCCCTCTCCCCCCCCCCCCCTCCCCCCTCCCCCCCCTCTCCCCCCCTCCCCCCCTCCCCCCCCCCCTCCCCCCTCTTTACAATAGAAAAAAGCAGGCCCAGGATAATTGGTCATTGCAAATACTTCCCTTTGTGCGCATCGCTTCTGAGTCCAATTTATTTCCTATCTAAACACAATTAGTCCAGTTAGTCGTGTTTCATTAATTTTTATAGGGAAACTGTTTGCAGCATTGAGATTGGATGAGTTATGGGCCTATTGGTTAAGATCACAATTTGAAAACAGTCTCTTTTGATAAGATTGCTTTTCAGGCTATTGTGAGGAAGCCAAGTGTATTGGTTTATTCTGATCCCTACATTTTCCCTAGAATCTATTGTGCAGTGACGATCATCCCACTCTGCTTTGAATGGACTGAATCCAGGTATCAATATAGGGAGCAGCAGTACTGCACTGGGAGAAGGCATTTGCAGTGGGACCTGGTGGCATGGCAGACAATGTGTAGATACAGATCAATCTGAAGAAATGTCATCTGTCCATCCCCTTCACAGATGCTGCCTGGCAGGCTGAATTCCTCCAGCACTTTGTGTTTTGAATATAAAAACCCCATCATGTGTACTGAGGAATTGTTGATACTGGTTTACACCAAAGATAGACATAAAATGCTACAGTAACTCAGCAGGTCAGGCAGAATCTCTGAACAGAAGGAATGGGTGACGTTTCGAGTCGAGAGACCATTCTTCACACGAAGAAGGGTCTCGACTCAAAACGTCACCCATTCCTTCTCTCCAGAGATGCTGCCTGTCCTGCTGAGTTACTCCAGCATATTGTATCTATCTGAGGCAATTATTAGTTAATTTAAATGATTTGAAATTGTTGGAATGCTTTTTGTATGTCATTAAACCCTTAGTTTAGTTTAACATTTTAATGTATCAAGAAACAGTGAGATTTTTTTTTGCATACAGATCAGTAAGATTATTGCTGTACATAAGTACATTCTCTGGTTAAGCACATAATGCACAGAAACAGCCCACTGAGTCTATCTGCAATAGTCGTCAGGTATTGGCACCATTTCACAGTCCCACCTGCAGCTGGCCCTGAAGGTGTGACATTTCGGGTTGCATCAGAAGAAGGGTCTCACGACGACACGGCACCTATTCCTTCTCTCCAGAGATGTGAGCCTGACCTGCTGAGTTACTCCAGCATTTTGTGTCTATAAAGACCCATCTGTCCTGTGTGTTTTTTCTTGAAGTTAGTCTTAATTACAATGTTTCACAGACTGTTAGGAACAGTACAGCACTGGAACATAGAACATAGAACAGTACAGCACTGGAACAGGTCATTTGGCCCACAATATCTGTGCCAAACATGATACCAAGTTAAACTAATCTCCCTTGTGTACATGAGGTCCATATCCCTCCATTCCCTGCATATCCATGTGTCTATCAAATAGCCTCTTAAATGCCCCTACCATATATACCTTCACTACCACCCCTAGTGGTATGTCCACACTAGGGGTGCCAACTTCCTCACGCCCAAATACGGGACAAGGTGACGTCACCGCCCCGCGCCCCACGTGACCTCACCCAGCCAGTGGCCACATGCTCCCGCTCCACCAATGGCGGCCACCTGGGCCGGGAGGCGGGTTGCTGTGCAACCTCCGTCAGGCAGTGCCCAGGCCTACACTGTCCAGTATAGGAAAAAAACTGCAGATGCTGGTTAAAATCGAAGGTAGACACACAATGCTGGAGTAACTCAGCAGGTCATGCAGCATCGCGGGAGAGAAGGAATGGGTGACGTTTCGGGTCGAGACCCTTCTTCAGACGGATCCATGGAGCTTCTCGGGAGAGAAGGAATGGGTGACGTTTCGGGTCGAGACCCTTCTTCAGACGGATCCATGGAGCTTCTCGGGAGAGAAGGAATGGGTGACGTTTCGGGTCGAGACCCTTCTTCAGACGGATCCATGGAGCTTCTCGGTAGAGAAGGAATGGGTGACGTTTTGGGTTGAGACCCTTCTTCAGACTCGACTCTTCAGGGTCTCGGCCCGAAAAGTCACCCATTCCTTCTCTCCCGAGATGCTGCATGACCCGCTGAGTTACTCCAGCATTGTGTGTCTACCTACACTGTCCAGGACTGCTGCGGCCCCCGGGCTACAGTATCCGGGCCTACAATTTACAGGCATACAGTGCTCTTCCGGCCAAATATGGGCCAAGGGCAGTCCCGTACGGGACAAACCAATTGAGCCCAAAATACAGGATGTCCCGGCTAATACGGGACAGTTGGCAACTCTAGTGATTCAATTTGTCTGCATGATAAAAACACAGTTAATAGCATACTTTCTAGGTTGTAGGCCCCATCTATACTACTCCCACGTACCTGCATTTAGCCCAAAGCCTTACAAACCTTTCCTATCCATATACCTGTACAAATGTCTTTCAAATGTTGTGATTGTACCTGCCTCAACTACCTCCTCTGGCAGCTCGTTCCATATACCCACCACCCTTTGTGTCAAAAAGTTGACCCTTAGGTTCCAATTAAATCTTTCCCCTTTCACTTTAAATCCATGTCCTCTGGTTCTTGATTCCCCTATTCCCTTACTGTGGGTCAAAGGCTCTGTGCATTTACCCTATCTATTCCCCTTACTACATCTTTTTAACAACAACATTGTTCTAATAACAGGGTGAACAAAATTGAACACAATACTCCAACTGTGGCCTCCCTAATGTCACGTACAACTGTAACAAAACATCCCACTTCTATACTCAATATTCTGACTGATGAAGGCCAATATTGAAAGCCTTCTTGACCACCTTAAATACCTACAATGCAATTTTCAAGGAACAATCTACCTGGACGTCTAGATCCCTCTGCTCTACAGTACTCCCCAGAGCCCTGCCTTTCACTGTGAAGGTCCTGCCTTGGTTTGACTTCCCAAATGCACCACCTCCCACTTATCTGTATTAAATTCCATTAACCATTCCAGCCTACCACACGCAACCTTATCAAATACCTTGCTGAAGTCCATATAGACAATGATTATGGCTTTGCCCTCATCAATCTTTTTAGTTATTTCTTGAATAAACTCAGATTTGTGAAACTTTATCTGTCATGTATAAAACCATATAGTATAAGAAAATAACTGCAGATGCTGGTACAAATTGATTTATTCACAAAATGCTGGAGTAACTCAGCAGGTCAGGCAGCATCTCGGGAGAGAAGGAATGGGTGACGTTTCGGGTCGAGAAGAAGGGTCTCGACCCGAAACATCACCCATTCTTTCTCTCCCGAGATGCTGCCTGACCTGCTGAGTTACTCCAGCATTTTATGTATAAAACCATGCTGGCTTTCCCTCATCAACCCCTGTCCATCGAAATGCATATATATATTCTCACTCTAAATGTTCTCAAGTAACTTGCCTACCACAAACATTTGGCTCACTGGTCTGTAGTTCCCAGGCTTTTTCTTGAAGCCCTTCTGAAATAGATGCACAACATTAGCCACCCTCCAGTCTTCCGGCACCTCACCCGTATCTAATGATGATTCTTATATTTTAGCCAGGGCGCCTGCAATTTCTTCTCTAGCTTATCACAGTGTCCTCAGATATATACAATCAGGCCCAGGAGATTTATCCACCTTCATTTGCCTTAGGACGTTCAACACCTCCTCGACTGTAATATTGGCTACCCTCAACTCACTTCCATTAACTGTCCCAATTCCCCAGTCTTCACATCGTTCTCCATAGTAAACGCAGAGAAGAAATACTTGATAACCCTGTGCCTCACAGTTTGGTGCTGGGCCCATTACAGTTTGTCATCCTTATCAATGATTTGGATGAGAACGTATATGGCAAGATTAGCAAGTTTTCTGGTGATACAAAAATGGGTGGTTTTGCAGATAGTTAAGATGGTTGTGAAAAATTGCAGCAGGATCTTGATCGATTGGCCAGGTGGGCTGTGGAATGTTTGATGGAATTTAATGCAGAGAAATATGAGGTGTTGCATTTTGGGAAGTCTAACATGGGCAGGACCTACACAGTGAATGGTAGGGCTGTGGGGTGTGTTGTAGAGCAGGGAGATCTAGGAATGCAGGAGCATGATTCCTTGAAGGTGGAGCCGCAGGCAGATCGGGTGGTCAAAAAGGCCAGAGTATTGAGTATTCAAGTTGGGAGGACATGTTGCAGTTGTATAAGATGTTGGTGAGGCCGCATTTAGAGTTTTGTGTTTGGATCTGGGCACTGTGTTATAGGAAAGATGTTGTCAAGCAGGAAAGGGTGCAGAGAACATTTATGAGGATGTTGCCAGGACTAGAGGGTCTGAGTTATAGGGAGAGGTTGAGTAGGCTGGACTCTATTCCTTGGAGCGCAGAAGGATGAGGCCTGTTTTCTTTATCACATTACTTTTTTACATATCTTTCATTCGTTGTTCTTTATCTCTCTACATCATCATCTATATCTCTCATTTCCCTTATCCCTAACTAGTTTCGGGTCGAGACCCTTGACCCGAAACATCACCCATTCCTTCTCTCCAGAGATGCTGCCTGAGTTACTCCAGCTTTTTGTGTCCATCTTTGGTTTAAACCAGCATCTGCAGTTCCTTCCTACACTTGCCCATCTCCTTTGTCTCCACACAGAGATGACCGCTTTAGGTTTCTAAGGGGCCCTATTCCCTCTCTAGTCATCCTCTTTTCCTTAATGTGATTGTAAAATCAGTGAATTGCTGTAACTCATGCATTCCTTCCATCCACTATGTCAGTGTAGTTTTTGTTGTTGTAAATTAGCCTTGAAATGTCCAGGTAGCTGTTTCTTTTTGTTTGAGGCATGGTGAAATTTCCAATCCAAGTTCACTTTACATTTGTGGTTCCTGCTTCTGGATCCCCTGATCAATCTCATCAAACCATTTCTGGATCATGGTGCTACTTATAATAGACTTTGCGGGTGTTCAAATATAGTGAATACTCAGCAGTTCCTACGGGTTAGGGGTAATTATGTTACCTGTCTTGCACACTTTGAGGAAAGTTATCCTTAGACAGTCTGTGAGACCTCCAACACTGAATTTATTATGGCAGCATTTCAGCTGCAACCATTAGTTTGAGAACAGGTTGATAGACAATAACAGTGGAGGTGGCAGTGGTTAGTCCAACAGTCTTCAATACCTGTCATGGCATGGTCAGTGTGGATATCCATGCGCTCTTTCACTTTGTGCTGATATAACTTAACAAATGCCAAGGCCTGGATTAGGGATATCGACTACCAAACATTTAAAATGTGGTTATTAACCACTTGTAGTCAATTCCACTATCTTCCAATAGAGTTCAATGATTAGTATGTTATCTGCTGGAATCATAGAATCAAGGAATCAATATTCTGGCACTGTCCAATATCATTCAGCCCTTCACAATCTGTGCCTGCTCTCTGTCTACCAATCCAGTCATTCTGATCACCTTATTCTTACCTGACATTGACACGTTTTCACATAATATACAGGGATAAAATTACTATCTCTTCATAAACAGTCAATGCACTTGCCAGCTTTGACATGATTTACCTGGAAAAGTGCCATAATCTCAGGTGCAAATTGTGGCCATCATCATATTTGCACTAAATATTTTACTCTGTGGATGGCTTGATTGTAGACATATATAGTCTTTTTTTTACTGGATGGCATGCGGACAAAAGCTTTTCACTGTACTTTGGTACACGTGACAATAATAAACTAAACAAAAAAGGCTCTTTGTGAAGCTACCCAGGTGTCATTTTATCCAGGAATTTTATAACCGCCAGAAAAGATTTATGAATACAGCAGTTTGAGCGACTGGAGCCAAACATTGTGAAGTGAAACGAGTATTATGACCTACCCTACTCTTCTGCCTCTCAAGTTACAGAATATGTAACGGTCATTTTTGACTACTTCACAATTAAAAACTCAGTCTGCTCCATAAGGCACTCTGTGTGTTGATAAAAGTAACAGCAGTTTACTGTAAAATGGAAATGTTTTAAAGCTCAGACTTCTGACTCTGGCAGTCATGCAACAGAGCAACTAATCAGCAAAACCAGCCACACTGCTCTGTCTGGTCCCAACTGCATTTGCTATTCAGTATGAACTCCTCGTGTGAATATAGTGGGGTGGAATATCCTACCACAGGTGCAGCATATCAGCACACTACAGTCATAATT